>NC_079559.1:9326666-9688333 GCF_015846415.1 Triplophysa dalaica
AGCATGCATATTGCCCAAAGAAGGGTTTATTGTCACCGTGGTAACTGGGTCATTTAAAAAAAAAAAGCAAAGGCCATTTGATCAACTGTTATCTGTATCTCATATTCCTGCGTCTTTACTTCTCTTTTCTGTACAACAATCCCACCCTTACCAGTTCCAGCTTCTCCAACCTCACTGCATGTGATTTAAAGGTCGTGTGTGTAATTTTTTGGAGGATCTATCGACAGAAATGCAATATAACACACATAACTATGTCTTAAGAGGTGTATAAAGACATTGAATTCACCATCTTGTCGTTTCTACAGTAGCTCTAAACGGCCAAACTACAGAGTGCCTTTCGTAAATATGTTACCCATTCGTACGGTATGATTTAACTCAAATTTACTGACTTATTTCCCGGATGTGATGGCAAGGCCTTGCATATAGTTTGTATAGCCTATAGTTGTATTGCATTTAATGATATATGACCGTACCTGTCAGCATTTGAGACCCATGATCGCAAACCGGACAAAAGATCACAGTGATTGCGGGTCTCAAATGTTACGCGAGTATCAATGATAAATAAATAAATGGAAGACTCCCAGTAACTAATGGATATCATCCACCACCCGAAATAATACCAAAACACTTCAGCGCAGCCTCCATTATTCGCAAACAGTGGATAAAACCTTGAAAAATTACATATGAGCCCGCCAAATCAGAGAGATGGCGATTCGCACGAGTTTAAGATCACAGACAACCTCTGCAATTAATACAAATGACTAGTGGTCCCCAGGTAATAGCACATCAAGCGATCTATAACATAGCAATAGCGACGCATAGTACAAAAAAGTTTGATGAAACGAACAAACTCTCCACGTTTATCCCACGTGAGCTGCAACATCTTTAGTAATGTGTGGTTTAAGTTTATTTCTAATGTCGTAATCCAAAGGAAGGTTATGCATCGACGTTTTTTTTTCTACAACTAGGGGTGGTACAATATTTAGCTTTCTTTAACGGCATATTTGTTTATTGCTTGTTTGATCTTTGTGGTTCCGCGCCACCTGTGCTATTTCAGAATTGTCATGCGCCAACCAGTGGGCGGGACTAGAGAACAATGTCGTTGATATTTTCCTGTGGAGGCGGTGTTCAACCTATCAATGTCATCATAGATAGGTGCATTCCAGAACCTTGCGTTCGCTGGGCCTGGTGTCAAAAACAGATGTAATCTCCGTAACAAGGGCGTTTTCAGTTCTAACACTTATGATGTTCGCGTGAATACAATTCCCTCTTATATAACAAAAGCTTGGGTTAAAATTGTGACATTAATTCATGCCCTAATCCAGATGAATTTGTCAATCTTACAGAAAAGTAGGTAGTCAGTTTGATGTCCTTGATGCCCACACTACTAGATTCTGGTGAAGGGTTTATCCCCTCATTAACTCACTACAGATAATCCCAGCATGCACTGTTCATGAATATGGAGTGTGTGTCCATCTGCCTTACAGACATAGCTACTGGAATACTGTCTACCGACACAAGACACCCTGCTGATTCAATGTCTCGCACACACACAGAGCTCCATCTCCTCTCATTAACCTTGTACCACAGACTGCTTGACATCATCTCATCACTACTTCAAATCCGTAAAGGGTGTGTTAATATTCTGGAGCACAAAATCGCCCATAATTAACCCTTGGTTCTATGACACCTGAGACAACATGACTGATGCTGTTTGATCACAGCAGATCTCAGGAACCGCTGTTGAGAAGCATGTGAGCAATGTTGAGTGATGTGTTTCTCTGTGGCTCACACTGATATTAAGGGATTATAGTACAACAGTAGTAAATCACTCTAATGGGATTTGAGCAGTTTGATGGTTTAATTATGAAAGATCTTCTAAAGAAAATATGCGACCAGAATGCACAGTGGTTTTAATAACCAGTAAAAATCTATAATTTATGTCTGCATATAGTTAGTGGTGTTTAACAAACAAAAGGTCAAGCATGCTCAATGTGACTAAAGGTCAGCTATAATTTCCACCATGTTTCATTATGTTACTACAATCAAATTACACTTTCTTTCTTGGTTCCTCATGCGTTATTGACTGACTTGTAAAATAGAATTTACCATTCTTTACATTTTATTTTAATACATCTATTGTCACTCAAATTGGGAAGCTGTTTCATCAGTGTTTTATTGCTCCCTATTAACGTGGTGTAAAGGTCTTTTATAAATGTGATCAAACTAAATACTCTTGGAAGACTCAAAGTATGCAATACTACTCTATAGGTACTCAAGATTGATATGAGATTGGCAGAAACCCTGTGTGTTACGCCCGCTTTGACTATCAGACTCTGTCTAAATATTATTATTACTTTATTATTACAATATCTAAAAACATCTCAGACAATCTACATTTTTTAAGACAATGCAGCGACCAGAAACGTTTCAGCATTGTTGCATCAATCTGGGTAATTTCATCAGTATTCTTAAACCCAGGGTTGGGCATTCATTTCGTTCCTCGTAGTTGTGATTTCAAAATACAGGAGGCAATGTTTACCATCTACATCGCAATACAAAACAGTTGCTGCCGAAGAAACTGAAATTAAAAACCTTTCCATATAAACCCCAGTTTCATCTTTGCCCAAATAAGCCTTCAAGTCAAACATCATTGAGGAAGCAGAGGCAAGAAGCCCTTCCTTATAACCAGACATAGCTTATATTGTTAAAGACTGAAATTTAAAAAGCTAAGCTGATTCATACTTCCTTCTGGCAAAGCAAAGACGTCTGACTCATCTGATCGCAATGCTGATAGCTGCTGAATTCACTTGCTGTTGTTGGAAAGAAATCAAGCTTGATTCAATAATTACAAAGAAATGTTACAAGTAGGAATGCGGGGTAGTTTCCTATCAGATGAAAGCCAGTATAGTTGCGGTAAGTGGTGAAGGTTTATCTATCTAGTAAGTATCTAGGTTGATTTGTCCACCTGTGATGTGCCCATTTAAAGTCATCCTGTTATGACACTGAAGTCAAATGTGCTGAACGTTTCCTGCTTAGGATAGGATTCCAAATAAATCTTGAGTATTTGTGTATGATAAAAACTAACTGAGAGCGAAACTAAGAGCGAGAGAATGTGAAACAGGAAATGGACAAATAGTCCTGTGAATAATTAAATCTTTTACCTCAGCACTGACCCCTGAACAAACTCACTTGGTGTGTCCACATGGGACCTCCTCCAAATTCCTTTCCAAAATTTATTTATAAAACCCTACAAAGGTCATTTGATTAAATGAGGCACTACAGTTTTCCTAGACCTGACATTACTTAAACACAATTTTCTTGAATTAAGCTGGCCCATAGACAGTGTAATAACCTACATGCATGATGCCTCTGGGCCAAAATCACATCTTTAAACAACTTTTATCAAAATCAACGGTGGTTCTAAACGGTTGAACTATTCTGCCCCCCATAATCATGTTTTACTTATACATGTCTTTATCTATGCAAAATATCCTTAAAGACCGGGTAAAGAGAATTCTGAGAATTGTTTCTAAACACATTATGGATGTTAGAAATTTCTTGCTGAAACTCATTACAAAGACTCAGATGTATGTAGTTCTGATTTGTGGAGTTAAACCGTTAAAAACCTTTTCACCAATTCTCAGTTCAGGATTTTTTGGGTGGGGCTTAAATACTGGCTTGATGACGCAATGGAGCGTCCGAGCATGGATGGCCCCTCCCCTATCACTAGACCACCTAGCATCAGGTGTCTGCACTAGACCATCTAGCATCAGGTGTCTGCACTAGACCACCTAGCATCAGGTGTCTGCAGCAACAGCAGACATGCTCCCAGCGTTTGAGAGTCCTGCTATTTTTCCAAGATTTTGATGACTTGTTATTTACTTTGATGTTTTTTTCTCCATTCAAATTTGTCTGGGTGGTTGATAACACATTTTTCTGTTGTGTGACAAACTCAGAACACATATTTTAACGTCCCTATACACAGATTTTAAAAATGTATATTTATGATAATAAGTGTGTATATCAGTCCTTGAAAGTCTGTGATATGGTTGATGCACCTTACAGTTAAAATGGGCAGAGTAGTCATCTAAATTAAAGGGATACTTCACCCAAAAGTTTAAATTCTGTCATCATTCACTTGCCTTCGAGTTGTTCCAAATCTGTATACATTTCTTTGCTCTGATGAACACAGAGAAAGCTTTTTGGAAGAATGGGTATAACAAGACAGATTTCCCCCCACATTGACTACCATAGTAGGAAGTATCCCTATAAAAAAAGGGTATACCACAGATTAAATTCATGCGAGCTGTTTCTTAAACAACCCATTGGAATTAATTGGATTCTGCATTGTGAATTTTAAAAGCAATAATTTGTCACAATGCGAGGCATTTAACAGGATTTAGGATTAAGCAACGGATTGAATTGACTAAAATGCAGCTTGCTGATAGAAGTGGGTTGTTGATAAGTGTGTTGCTGGCAGCCAAAATGCATGGGATTTATGAGAAATCACACTATAGTGCACCACAATAACAACTGCTAATATAATTATGGAAATGTCGGATCCAATTTGAATAGATAGACACCTTGAAGCTAAAGTGGCAGCATGATTCTGGGCTGCTGCTCATGTCATGTCAGCATTCAGTGTTTTATGTCAACACGTTACTCACAAAATCACATGAGCCTTCACGCTGCCCTCAGACACAAAAGAACTGACCAACCAGACACCCGGAACCTATTTCTCATCTCTCCCTGCCAATCTCCTTAAGCCCAGGTTGCCTAGCAACAGCTGACTGGAGAAGTCATGGGAAAAGCCCCGAGTCTCTCACACAAACAAAACAATGAAAACACACGTGATCAACCAGGAACACACATAAAAGTGCACATCTGTCCAGTGCACTGTTTGTGTGTGATGCCACATTCTCACTCAATCTTTTTGTTAATAACAATAAAAAATCTAAGCAAAAGATTCATTAAAGACTTAAAGCATTGAACTTTTATATAACATGATGGACAAACGTATTAAGACAAATCTTGAACTGTCTACAAAGAACAAAGCATTTGCACCTTTGCAAGATGTGAACAAGAGATATAGTGAAAATAAGAAAAACACGAAGAATGACATGATTCAATCTGAAATGTGCAAAACTATTTCTTAGCAGGAACTTAATTTGCCAAGGATACTACAAAGCAGGCCGAGAATCATTTCCTGAATCATTAAAAAAAGAGCTAAATCCATTACTGAGAAAAACACAGACCATTGTAATAGGACAAATGGTTCATTGAAACAAGAACTGGACATTATAAGGCTGTTTTTCTTCTTTTTGCTATAAAAGAATCTCAATCAGCTTTCTGTTCACATTTGTAGAACATGACCTTCCAACCACAGTCTGGCCCACTTGAATTCATTTTCATAAGAGTTAAATCAATAGAAAGCATCTGATACACACTTATGATTCTTGCAGTAATGGTTGGTTTGAACATGAACATTAACCCACAAACATTCAGATCACTTACAGCATCTTTACTGAAACATGATTCTTCAAATTGCATTATACTATCAGGCTACTCAATTCAGATATTTAATCCAATTTCTGCAGGGAGATTTTGCAGTAAAATACACCACCTCAATCTACAGAAACACAACGAGATGTGTTATTAATTCTTTTTCATACACAAAAAAATTATTTTGAGAAATGTCTCTGTGGTTTTACTTTCGTGTTTATACAACGGAAGTAAAAGGTGTCCAACGTTGTTTAGTCAACAACATTTTTCCAAATATCTTATCTGTTTTGCAGAAGAAAGAATGTCATACAGGTTTGGCATGACAAGATTGTGGGATATCAGACTGAAGTGGGTTGAAATAATGATTTGTCCACTACGAAAAGGAGAGTTTTCAATAATAAAACAATAAAATAATACAATAAAACGATAATTGTATACTTTTCAGAATTGTCTGCAGTTACACCGACAGCATTGAATTCTCCACCACTGCAGCTGACAGCAGGCAGAACTAACAGTGACCTGCCGGGATTATGGACCAGGTGACTAACCATCACCGCTTAAGCAGAATCCCTTACGTATCAGCCAACAACCACAGAATCCTACAAAGGTTATTTTTAGTGAGCAGAGAACGCAAGGCCCCACTATAAAACGTAAGAGAATGAACAGGAGGTGTGGCCTGGCAGAGAGGAGATGCTGGTTAAACTTCCTCAGAGAGGGCTGAGGTTACATATGGCCTTTCTGGAATCATAACAGCCAAACTATGTACATCCTACTGCCTAAATGAGTCATTATGAGCATGTGACGACTGTGTGTGACTACTGTGTAGGTGCTTGCTTAGTAAACCAAACACCTACAGGTTTGACAGCTACTGCACGAAAGATGCCTCTTTTAGACTTTTATAGCTCTGGAAATGAGTGTGCTATGTTTTGTTTTAATAAAAAAAAACGAATGAAGAAAATGTTTCCCATAATTTTTTTTTATAGAATATATACAGTAGAAAAATCCAGAGAAGAAGAGCACAGGCTTATCTTCTTTTGTCTTCATTACTGGATGAAAGCACTAAAGCCCCTCGCCCATATGTAGGCACAGCATGGGGGCAGCTCGCACACAGCCAATAAGGTTAACTTGCTTTTAACATCATCATAACCGAGCATTAACAACATATACAGGGTTAAATTGGTTCTCGATTAAAACTTCCTGATGGATCCGAGATCACCGGACATGGCTCTAAAGTACTAGTTGAGTTGAGTTGAGTTTGACATCATATTCATAAAAACCTAACCAAATATTGAAAGAAAATACCACATTGGGGTATTGTCTGCTGCGTTTTTTGCATAGGTAATTCATGCCATGAAAAAGCAGAGAAGCGAGTAACAAGTTAAAAAACATTTTAGGTTCCTCGTTACAGTATTTTATCTGATGTAAATGTTGTTTCTTGGTAAGGCAGGAATACATGAGTCCTGATAAAACAGGTTCTGACAGGAAGAAATTTTTCACATGAAAAATCCACCGTGCTCTTCCACTGTCTATTTGTTCATAACCGAGGGCTAAGGCGTGGTTATTTTCTATCTTTTGGGGTTTTATGGGTAGTCTAAAGGTTAGTGACCTACAGTACCAAATTATGCAAAATTTTCAGGTTCAAGCCCAAATAAAGATGTCCGATGGGTGGATATCAAATCCTGCCACCTCACTATTGTGCCACTGAACAAAGCAGATGCCCTCAGGTAAAGTGTTCCTGACTGGAATTAATGGGATTCATCTTCATGTCAGTCTCTTTTATATATAAAAAAAGATATTTTGAGAAATGTCTGTGGTTTTATGTCCATGGAAGTCAATGGGGGCCAATGGCTACCAACATTCTTCAAAATATCTTCTTTGTGTCCTGCAGAAGAAACAAAGATATACAGGTTTTGATTGGTATGAAGGTGAGTGAAAGAATTTTGGGTGAACTATCCCTTTAATGTAACGTACTGTACTTTGCCGTGGGAAGTGTCTGCTAAATACCTATACAGTTCCACAAATGAATGTAATTAAGTACTTTCAATTACCAAAGAAATGTAAAATATCTGGGCTAGTTCCTTTTGTTTGACCGAAATAGAAACTATGCAAATAACAACTGGAATATAAAAGAGACAACCAGTTTCACATAATGAATATAAATCAAGCAATGTGAATTGCAACACTGATCCTGAACCAGTAGTTTTCAATCTCTTTGAAGAGTGGCCTGAGTGTTAAGCGAAGCCTGCATTCCTCTTATCAGCTGGACTCTGGCCAGCCCGTGGCTATTACTCACTTCTGTTTCTCTGCCTCCCTCAGTGCAAAACAGCACAAAAGGTAGCAATGCAATATTTACAACTGAAGTCAATGTGAATGTTTGTATTTCTCATGACATGCAGCTACAAGATGCACTGAGAATATCAACTTTGGTTTGAGGGATCACTGTTACGAGATAATCATCCCTCAAGTTATTATTTTTGCAAAACTTTACAGGCATATATAGCTTTACCAGCCTACTCCTCTTCCTTATCTATATTCAAAGCTTCAGGCAATGGCACAGAACAGCCATTATCACAGAGGAAAGTAATAAATCAACTGAAACGCAATCCTTTGTTTCAGAGCTAAACATGGAAGCTAAACAGCAAAGTGACTGCGAGATTTAACATTAGAAAAATGTTAAAAGGAAATTGAGCACGACAAACTGGCTAATAACTAACTACTAAAGTAACCACAGACCACAATGCAATAAAG
The DNA here is from genome assembly GCF_015846415.1 of Triplophysa dalaica. Taxonomy (NCBI): domain Eukaryota; kingdom Metazoa; phylum Chordata; class Actinopteri; order Cypriniformes; family Nemacheilidae; genus Triplophysa; species Triplophysa dalaica. Next base: position 9,334,920 of record NC_079559.1, read on the forward strand.
ATCTTTGCTTTCTCTGCAACAATGAAACTTATGCACATCTTAAACAGTCTCGTCTACCTCTCTTTAAAAATAAAAACTGAGGTCTACGGCATCAAAGGCCCTCTCGACAGAAACTAATCCCCCCCCCACACACCTTAAATAAACTCCACTCATGTCTACAACAGACAGACAGGTAAAGGTGGCACTACAGAACAATTGCTTGCATACAATATGTTAGCATAACAAAGAGAGGCGTCATCTGAAGACTTTATGTTACACCCATGAGAATATACAGGCCTAAAAAACAACTACGATAAACTGGTATCACAACTGTTTTGCTGCCAAATGAGATTAAACCAGCCATTCACAGTTTAAGGCTAAATGAACCAACTGTTCTTCTCAGGAAGATAAACACAGGCTATGTTCACTGTGTCTCTACTAAGATGATTTCGTTTTTAAAAGTGGCTGTGAATCTTGCACAAATAATACAAAATGTAATTACTACGTAATACATAACTGAAGTATCCAGATCAAAGCATTAAGACGACAAAATGGGCCTTCACACAGATTTGGACCGGCTGTTTTGGTTCATTCTGAACAATGCCAGCTTTGTTTGGTCGATAGCAGAAGCGGGGAGAGGAACCGGTCACTTCCCCGGTACGCAAATTTCTAAACCAGCCCACTTTCCCACACTAGCCTTGTTTGAAACCGACCCGGTCGCTGCACTGGCCCGTCCGCTCCACCGCAGGGAGCACGAGGGACACATTCCTGCAGCTGCTCTCACGAACTGCTCCCTGCAGACGCTGCTGTCTGCACCCCGGTTCCCAGCGTTCGGCTGGACTCAAAAGTACTTTATGTGAGTGAAGTAAGCCTGAAATAAAGGGTGCTGCCAAGCCTGCGTGAATTAAACAGCACATACAAAAGAACTAAAGATGGATTTGGATGAGAGTCAAATGAAATGAACGTGGAATAAATGCACAAACTGTCGTTCATTCATGATTTGTAAGGGAAGAGGGTACACTACGTCTATGTGTATGTGAGTTTGTTGTAGGCAGCCAAAGTGGCATCAGAACTGTGTCATACTGGGCAGTCTAGACAAGCACATGCCACTCAGTTAGACACACAATGCAACATAGAAACTTGACCGGGACTTTTACAGCCCATGGTTTAAAGTACAGTGTGTGTGTGCGTGTGTGTGTAATTAAAGATACAGAGTTGGGTGGGGCGGTGGCTGTGACCCATTCTTAGATGTGTTAAAGAGTGGTTTCCGTCAAGTTTTTTAGTAGACAACAGAGTAAACAGTGTCACTTCTGCATCATAGATTATAAACCTTTTACTGTGTGTGTGTGGGTGTGGGTGTGTGAGAGAGAGAGAGAGAGAGAGAGAGAGAGAGAGAGAGAGAGAGAGAGAGAGATTAACTTGAATGCCCCTTCAAATGACTGTGAACAAAACTGTGTGTAACGTTATAAAATGACCCCTCGCATCTTCTCTCTCATTTGTTATCACATCACCACAGTTGTCTACTCACTCCTTGAACATCTTCTCCATGTCTTTGATCTGTTTCCTCGAGAACTCCTTGAACTCGGTGTAAGGGTTGAACACCTTCATGCTGGGCTGATGATGTTCACCGACGCCCTCGTTCAGATCCCCGCGCCGCTGCAGCTTCGCCCCCAGCTCCGAGTCCGCGCTGGCCGTGGTCGGTTTGTCGTGCGCTCCGTTCTGATGATCCCCGTCCAGGGCGACCGGCTCCTCCGCGCCCTCCTCGATCTGCAGCCGACGGGTCAGCTTCGATGACAGCTCGTCCGTTGCCATTTTCTTGCCACAAAATTCTAATTACGATCTACGAGGATAAAAACGTTGGAGATACACGCAGAATGCAGCAAAGTCCATATAAGATTTATTGCGAAAAATCCAGATTGACCATGTGGATAAATTGTTTTAAAAAGCAGATCATCGGATCAACAACTCCGCGAACTCACGTCTGCCCAGCGATTCAAACGGACTGCGCTCGTGCGTGTGATGACGCCTCCGTGTCGTGATAGCTGACGGTAAAATAAGCTCGTGCGTATGTAAGAAACACGCCGCTAAACAAGCCACGCCTCTTAAGGAGACACAAGCGGTCAAAGCCCCCTCTAAAATTTGGATAAATTTTAGTTGACACATAAAAATAATTTTAAAAAACAAATGATGTTCCTTATGGTTGTTATTCTATAGATGTGAAGAAGAATGGCATCTTATTTGTCATATTCCTAAATTCATATAAATGTATGACAAACCTAATTTCGGTGGATATTTATCAAAATGTTAAACTGTGAAGCAATACTGTTATCTGACAAAAAATAATCTGTTTAAATTAGCCTAATAGGAAATCGATTTATATGCATTAAACTGAGGGAAGTATGCAAGCTTTAAAGTCCCCATGAATTCACAAAGTCTTCATGAAATCAATTCAGCCAATCAGGAATATCAAAACTAAACTAAACTAGTGTGCACCAAAACATTTATAAAATTTGCATAGAAGCATATAATCAAACACAAGCATTAGAAATAGTCTCCCGGATAAAAAGGGATACAATTCATCGATTTTAATGAAATCATTCTGCATTTTAGCTTCTCAACAAATTCCTGCGTTCCAATCAGCATACTATCCGTCCGAATAGTATTCGAAAGTAGAATTAGTATGTCCCAAACCATAGAATGTTGTAAATAGTATTCCAACGATTCCCGGATGGTCTACTACTTCCGGTAGAAATTCGAAGTGCAGAATGATGCAGACTCTGAAGGCTGATATTACCCACATCTCACCACGAGTAGGCTGAGTTTAGTGACACTTAACTGCATTAAAGCGGGTGTAACACACAGGGTTTTTGCTAATCTTATATTAATCTTGAGTACCTATTGAGTAGTATTGCATACTTAGTATCTTCGAAGAGTATTTAGTTTGATCACATCTATAAAAGATAGATTCAGCTTTACGATTGTTTCGGAAATCATACGGCGCGGGCGGGGGGGAGGGGTAGGCTGAACCGAAGCACATGCACCCGCTGTCAACAAAACACAGACATCAGTTTCACTCACCGCATGTGGTTCATGTCCGGCATCCTTTAGCGCTGGGAGGGATGCGTATATCCATTTCAAACGATCTCCAAATCCAACATTATATCCACCGTTTCATTCATCACTCATGCCACGTGTTTTTCCGGGAGAATTGTTCAATAAGGTACTAAGAAAAGTCATTGCGAAACAGTTTTATATATATTAGAAAAAAACTTTCCAAAACCTGTACGATCGCCGGGGGAGGGTATCGAGAACAAAAATACTACATAATTCGCCCAACTCGTTTTTTGACAAGTTGACTATGTTAAGCATGAAAAGACAGCACGTTTAACATTGTAAAGAAGTCAGAATGCATTTATTTTTATATTGAGTATTTTAATTATGCTTTCAACTCCCAATGAGTGGCGCTAAAAAATGCAACAAGAGTATTTGAGAAATATATGTAAGAATCAATTTGTTAGCATGTGTGATAGGCCTATCAGTATAAGATCAGCTGACAAAACCTGAATTATGAAACAGGAAGCTACACACACACACTCTCTATCTGAGACATCCCCCAGTCATAAAGGAGGGGCTGCACTCACTACCTGCGTTCTTTCCTTATATGGAAAAAGAAGACGTAGGATTCCACCACTGAGAGAATGGAGGGTTTAATAAATCCCACCTCTCTCAGGGGCTACATGTGATCTAGTATACCGTAATACCTCTTCCCACTGAAAAAAGTTGCCTTTTTTATGGTGGTGGACAGTGAAAACAAACAGAGACTCCTGTAATGCAAGCATCAGTATTCATGATTTGTGATGTCACTTTTATAACAGATAAAACATTTTTGTAAAGATTCAAATTCTCTGATGAGACCCAGTAATTCACTAGGGATACTTCATTGCAGTATTCACTGGGAATGTTTCGCCTCAAGGAAATGTGGACTGCAGTAATTATTGTTCTGTAGTCCTGCTGGTTTTATCTGGGTCAGACAAAATAAGCAACCTGAAGAGAGCTAACCCAAACACAGGGGAATCTCCTCTTTAATCTCTCTGTCATACATCTTTATCATTTTCATGCATTTTATTTTTACTTAAAAGAGTGGATGACTACATTTTATCCATTTGTGTGCTGGATGGAGATCAAACCCTTGACCTTGCTAGCCTTGCTAGTCGAGCTACACATTCCTGTTGTGCTTTTATCATACAATACGCATCTTCTTGAGTGTCATTGAGTTTGCAACTATACGCTATAACAATGCAATTTATTTTGCAAAGGCAGAAGATATATTTGCCTTTGTTTTGCAAATGCAAATTACAGAAGTCACAAATTCAATCCCAAATCCCTTCAAAAAATTCAATGTCATTTCTAGGCTCTTTTGTTGAGTTATTAAAAAGTGACGTCATTGTCTGTTGATGTTAAAAACAAAACATTGCCATCTGCCCAAGCTGCTGAGACATTGTGTGAATGTGGGTGTGTAAGTATAAGTATGAAGAAGAATGTTCAGCTTTCAGCTATGAAAAGCAAGCACTAAATGAGCATAACACTAGTCATGCCTAGCTGTTTAAATCTGATATTTCTATGAACCTCATGACTGTCTGTTGTGTTTGTGTGTGAATAGGAACAGGTGATTTCTCTACCAAAAAATGGGGGGGAAAACTACAAAAGGAGAAATGTGCATTCATGAGAGATTCAAACATCATGATTGACAAAAGCAAACGACTGACAAACAGTCGGGTTTTACAGATCTGCTGCTTTATTGAGGTTTCAGTGTCTCTACTCTCCAGCTAGAGGTCCTTGTTTGAACCATTTATATTTACATTTATTCATTTGTCAGACGCTTTATCAAGTGATTTACAAGCAGGAGAGCAAATTAACATTTTGTCAACACGCTAAACAGTACCATTAGTTTACAAGCCCATGCCCAGCATGTCTAGCATCTCCAGGATACCTTAAAGGATCCGCCAGTCAGCTAAGAGTCAAACCAGTTGAGTGCAGTTCCAGAGATGCCCAGTTTGGAGAGAGTGGACAGCAGGATCTGGTGGTTCACAGTCAAAAGCATCAGAGAGATCAAGCAGAATAAGGACAGATGACAAGGATTTAGCCTTTCCCTGCCATGGGTGTTCGACGACAGACAGGAGAGTCTACTGCACACAGACACATCTACAGAGGGTAATGGGAAACTAAAATACATAAATTTGTAATAAAAAAGCTTCAAGGAGAATGAGGTTTTGGTTGCATTTACAGTGGTGGGTTTATGAGAGAAAGACTCTTAAAAAACACATTTAGCTGTATAGCAAATTAGGTTGCAGTTGTAAAACCTATTAATGACACAGTGTGATATTTCTCTATAAAATCCAGGCAGGGGATCATGGCCAAACGACATAATTTCAGGCTCTACTGTGTGTACTGTATATGTCCTGGAGTCACACACAGGCATGCATGCGCGCACATACACACACACACACACACCTACACACACACGCGCAGACACACAAAAAGGGATAATAGCAGTCTCTGTCCCAAAGGAGAATACACAGAGTCATTGACAGATCTGTGAGTACAGTACAATGAGCATCAGCTGTTTTATGAATTATTAATGAACACATGCCCAGTGAGACTATTGATTCTTCCTGCTGCCAGTAAAGTGTGTAAATGGGCAGCTTTATTGATGAAATTCAATGGAATTTTTCAGAAACAATAGAAACGCCTTTAAGACACAATGATCCGCTCTGATATCCATCTTGGATTTAAAGCTCCTAAACAACAAAGAAAATATCAACAAACAAAGGAAAAACCTAGTGTTAACCCTTTAATGGCAAATGGCAAAACGCATCTTTATATTTGAACATATTTGTAAATAAATTGTTTTTTTTATTGTTGGTGAAATTGCATATGTTGAAATAGAGTGCACAATAAATTATGCGAATATTGCAGGCACAGCAACCTTTTACAGCATCTGGAACCGATATTTCACCAAAACTGAATGACACTAAACTGGCTTTAGAACAAGTAAAGGACAGATGCTGGGTGGACCATGACTACATCTGTTCAAGATGATGTAAAGCAAGAGTTAAACAGAGGAAAGAAACATCACAGCATAAGAGCAGGCCAAACCCAAGAAAATGTGAAATCATCTGTATATCTGAATCTAGTTTTGTCTTTTTTGAAAAAATACATTTGGGTCAGAGATCTTTATGTTTGTCCCGTCCTTAAACTCCCAAATCTTCTCAAAGAATAGAATAAGACAGAGAGAAGACAAAGATACATTTAGGGAAGTAATAAGAGAACAGAGCCATTTTGGAAGGTTAGAAACAACACTTTCTTTTCCCCTTTTTGTTCTGTGAATTGTTGCAGAAATCTATTTGCACTTATCCATGTAACAAGCCTAGAGAAATGACTAATGACCATGTTACTTTAACATCTAACATAGACGCAGCACTGAAGACATACTGTACACAGAAAAACTTGTCGGTGAACATTTTATATGTAAAACCAGTATTTAAAGACATTAACTAGAGAACAATAAAAAGCTATTGATCATGTACGAGCAATAAAAAGATATCTGATAGAGTAAGATCTGATACAGCTGGCTGTATGGTGAGCAGTAATAATGGTACATCATAGTGTGCTATTGACATTTAAGGTCAAGTGCTATCAATCTTCTAAAGATTTCTCTATCTACTTTAATCCTCATAAATGTATTTAAATCTTAAATCACTATTCTTTTATTAACTTTCGTTCACTCCCCTCAACCAAGTCCAAAGTTGAACGTGAACACAATGAGATAAACGGCCTTATCTGAGTTAACTTTAAAGTTCAATCTCTGAAGTAAAGAGCTTCTAGTTTTTAGAGACCGTCTCACATCCCTCCAGCACAATGGACACATTTGCACTCTCATAAAACTCTGCTTTGTTTAAATGGATTTGATAAAGGCCTGATTAAAGTTCTAATTGAACTTACACTTTAACACACGCCAAAACCCATCGCCCACCCCCTGGGGTGGCCTCAAGACTAATGCTTCACTGAGATTGTTTTCTGATCCCCTGTCCTTTCAACTTCCTGTTAAGAGTGTAGCGCGCCCCCTATAGGTGCCACAATCTCATCACACCATTCTCTGTATAGTGCTTTATCAGTGCACGCTTGTTTATGTCAATGAATTATCAAGTCAAGTCAAACTGACATCATGTCTAACAATCTGTGTTTTTCTATACGTGATTTAGTGGCATACAACAGCTAACGTAAACTAATGTTTACTGCGCCACAACACCTTTAAGTGCTGAATCCTAAAAAGAAGGGTGCACTTGTAATGAAGCCAGCAGGTGGCAGTCTATGACTATGCTTTAGTTCTCTACACGGCTAAGATAGACACTGGGAAAGCGACATACTGTGCTGGTTAATAAAAAAAACATAAAGGTGAGTAAATAATGACAAATTACTCCCGAGAACAGTAGACATCTGGCCAGGGGTGCCGCCAGAAATTCTGGGCCCTATTGAAACCAAAATTTCTGGGCCCCCTACAAATATGAAAATAAAAAGGGGGTCTGCTCTTCTGGTCCTTAAATCAGCCTGGGCCCTTAGAATCGTCCTAACCTTCCACCCCTTTACGGCGCCCATGCATCTGGCTATACCTTTCTAAAGTTTAAGTATTTAATAATAGGAAGAGTCACCACAAACATTCAACAGGTTTAGTTGCCAAGTCACGTGCAAATGCGAGGCTGTTTTATGTGATTGTAAATGTTCTGAGTGACGGATATCAAAACTTGCAGTTGGTGTGATTGAATTGTTTCTCAAATTAAACAGAAACTTGTTCATATTGGACGTCACGTTTAACTTTATTTAACAAATAACATTCACATATAAGGTTTTGTTCTTTTTGTGGCTAAGGCAATGTGAGTTTACAGTGTACATTACAACCTTCTAGTTCTGAGAAGGAGTGGATGTTGGGAAACTGTGGCACTTTTAGGGATTCGCTCACAGGAGGTCATTGTAAATTTTTTCAGTCATTGTTATTTCAGTTTGAACGGTTCCCTCCAGAAAACATGCAGCTGTCTGGGTGCTGGGATGTTGGAAGGGCTGCTGCGCGTCTGCATAGTGAACACAAGCTCCATAACTCTCTGGTTGGCTGCTGGAAAAGGGTGTGGAGTTGCTTGCATCCTTTTTGTTACACGTTTGAGATCTCTGCCCTTGACGGCCTTTTGTTCGTTCTGTAGGACTGGCCTTGCTGTGGCTCAAACAAATCCTGTGGCGGATGCTTCTAGTGTCCTGACTCAGTGATTTTCGAAAGTTAGGTTTAAAGAGAAGATACACCATAGGGTTATAAAGGGTGGAAGATTTGGCGAAAATAGCTGCCAGCGCAAATGCTGTGGGTGGGACTTGCTCATTGGCACTGAAGGCCGCCCACATGGCCACCACTGCGTAGGGACTCCAGGCCGTCAAGAAGCCAATGCATACAGCCACAGAGAGCTGGAAGGAAAACACAGAGGTTTAATATGTCATATAATCAGTAGAAATGCAGCTAGATGTAAGCATTTGTGTCTAACCCATATTCTTACACATTTCTTTTTTTTGTAAAAAATATCGCATTAAAATGTCCATACGTTTGCTTAAAGTGCTCTATTTTCACACATTAAAGAGACAGTTTACCCAAAAATTCTGTCATCATTAACTCACCCTTGAGTTGCTCCAAATCTATATAAAGTTCTTTGTTCTGATGAACATAGAGAAAGATATTTGAAAGAATGCTTGTCAACAGTTCTTGGCCACCATTGACTACCATAGAAGTCAAATTACAATTACAAGTGCCCTAGTACTGTTTGCTTTCCTTAATTCTTCAAAATATCTTATTTTGTGTTCAATTGCACAAAGACATTTCTAAAGCAGTTTTTCATTCTTTGGTAGTGTATGGTGGACAAGAACTGTTTGGTTACAAGCATTATTCCAAATATCTTTCTCTGTTTTATCAGAACAAAGATACTGAATGTATACAACTTGAGGGCGAGTACATTTTTGGGTGAAATGTTGCAAATTTGCACTACTACTACTACTTACTATACCAAAATATAGTCATTAGTGCTTCCATCCATCCATCCATCCATCCATTGGGTTCACGAGACGAGGAGATTTTTACATTATTTTTAAGAAATCCTCAATGATGAAATATATGAATGGAAAATAGTATTTTATTCAACTGAAAATCACAAAATGCAAAACAATTAAGGTGCATTTTGAAATCAACTCGTAATGAATGTTATTTTATTTCTATTTCTATTTCAATGAATTCTTTGCAGTAAAGGACATGCAAACACTGCAAAATGTGTTGCTATACCGACTGGCTTCCCTCCTGTACGATTTCACATTAGAAATCTAACTCCACAAATCGAACATAAAATAATTATAAACAGTACAAAAAAAAAATAACAGATATTCTAAGATCTAACACTTAGATCTTCTTAGTTGATCTTAAAAGGTACAAAATAAAAAAAATTGGTATATTAAGTACAAAATTAGTGTGTGAAAATAGAGGATGTTATATACTGCCTACATTTTAAAAGTCACTTATGAAATTCACATGCCTAAATGCATGCTTTAATTTTGGGGTTGCCAATGTAAAATAAAAACTTCCTAAATTCAATGCATTTAAGCATATCATTTAGAATATTTGAGCCTTTCACAGCTTATTTGGGTCTGTTTGAACCACCTTGATGTATTTTTTTTATATTTCAGTAAAATATAAATAGGCTTTACAAGTCGTTTCAACTTATTTTAAATTCTGACCAGTATCTTAAAACAAGCTGAAATTCCCTACGTGGTTATAATTTCAAGTAATGTTCAAGTTCAAGTAATGTGAAAGCAGTTTTAAAAATGTACATAGCAAGTTAAAATGACTTGTAAGGACAGTTTGATTGTATTTGAAAATTTAATGTGGCACAAAACTTTTACAGTGCTGACACTGGGCGAATTTACATGTACGTTATTTATTTTTTATGGATGTTTGTGCACATAAATAATCAACATTTACAACCAATATATTCAACAGCAACAACCTTTAATGCCAACAGTAAAAGCTAAATTCAGGCATTCAAGGGCACTGTATGACACAGTAAAATGTAGCAAGGACAGCCAAAGGGATACGGCCAGCCCTTATTACAGAGGACAAGTAATCAGCATTACATTTTGAGGGACGTAAAGTACATACTCTACAACAAAATCACGTTCCAGCTGTCAGAACCACAGAGTAATAAAATACAATGTATTTGTGAAATGAGAACCTGAAGGACATTTGTTTCAGTTCATATATGTGAGTTTGTAGATTAAAGCTTTTTACTGTAAACATAATGATTGACAGTACTCAAGGAAGTCCTTACTTTACCTTGACAATGAGAGTGTGGGCATTTGTCACTTTGGTTTGTGGCGAAACGTGTTGTTTAACGGCTTGGCGAGACCCCCTCACTGTGAGCAGGATGAAGGTGTAGGAGAGGATGATGATGGTACACGGGAGCACATAACAGAAGATAAAGAGACTGATGATGTAAGACATGGCAAGGACATTGTGGGATGGATAGTACCTTGACAGATAGAGAGGAAGAAATAAGCAACATTATTACAGAAACAGTTTCACATGTTGAATTGGCACCAGTTTTTTGTCACAAAAATTGTTGGGCTCATACCAGTTTATGCAGCAGGCGGTTCCGTAAGGTTCTGGTCCAAAACTCCCCCACCGAGCAAGAGGTCCCACAGCAAACAAGGACGCATAGCACCACACCCCTGCCACCATCACACAAGCGTGGTTGGATGAAAATTTGTTCCCTGGAGAGGAGGAGGACGGGTGAGAATAAACATGTTTAAGTAAAAATAACATAACCTCTGCCTGTGTGTGTTGTGACCAGACAGAATAAGTGTCATTGCTCTGGCTGTTTTTTATGATTCTCTTGACACAGAGAAAGTAATATTTGTGATGAAAATAATGAGAAATTGTGCTGTTTAATACTCCGGTGAACTCTGCTGTGCATTTTTTCTGATGTGTGGTGTCCTTATTGGGCCTGTTTCAGAAAGGAGGTTTAGTGTATAGGACACATTTAGGGGGTCAGACTCTCGTGCAAAGTTAGATTGATCACCGGTTCGAAACCTGCTCTGAGCAGATTTGAGTTGGAATAGCTGCATGTCAAAATTATTGGTTTATTACATTTATTGCTTAATTTCTGCATGTATGTCTGTATTTATTGCACTTTATTTATACACTTTATTAAGTCATTTCTCATCGTCCATGGAAAATTATGCTCTGATGTAATACACATACGGTGGCTGATGTTATTGATTTAAGGATGGATGAGAAAAATTTTAATATATATAATTAACTGTAAAGAAAAACTGTACAGTTTTAATAAAAATGCAAAGGGAAATGACAAAATTCCACTCGGGTCCTAAATTGCTCTGCTGAAATCAAAGTACACCCCAATAAATGAATGCAGCCTATTCTGAATCCTCTATAAAAGCACATATGTGACCCTCGATCACAAAACCCTTTAAAAGGGGGAGGAGATCGAAATAAACTCTGGTTCAAAGAAAACCTGCTCCTGACCAGGTTAGGTTTAAAATGTAAGTTACTATGGTAACTGACTCTGAGTATAAGTTACCTCTCCTTTAGAGACGGGCTTGAGTTACCCCGCTTTCTCGGGTTTGACATACCTCACATTCTGAAACAGAAAACCCATAGTTTCCCTCATTTCAGGGTTAATATACTCAGAGTTTTCACGAAACCTCATTTCTGAAACGGGACCCAGCACTTTATGATGGTTTATGTGCATAATAGTGTGTTATTTAAAGTGCAATGCAAAACAGCTTGAAATAAAAAAAGCACATCAGTGTGCAGTATACCGTAATTTGGGAAGCACACTTTAAAGCAGCATACTGACGACAAAGCAGTCAGGTTGGTCAGGCTACATAAGCCAAATAAAACCCCACACATAGCATAGCACTGGCAAACTACCTCGCCAAATAACCACCTGCAGAGGGAAGAGAGAGAGTTCATTTTTTATTTTCTGTATTTTGACGTTATATTCTTTATAGACATTTAGTTTAAACAGGCGTTTAAAAAACTATCCAAATAGTTAATACTTAATACTTGAACAATAATGGCTATAGAGTACCGCAGAGATGGTGCATTTTCGCCCGCAAACCCTGGAAGCAAGTTAGCATTTTAGCACTTTCGGTTTAATCACCCCAACGTCTATGGCTTTTTAAAGGGGTTTTTGCCTGAAACAAGATCTGTGGTTAGCAAAATCTCTAAATATTTTCACGTTTTATCAATGACATAAAACACACCAGTCATTACCCACTCGTGTTTTTTAAAACCTTATTGTGTCTTAAAAACGGAGGTTGCTAAAAAGTTGCTGAGAGCGACTACATCCTCTGGCATATAAATCTCACAAATAATGCAACATGGTCACAAATCTCTACGAACGAGGATGGGTATTCATTCACAATGTAATATCTTACCAGGAACATGTTTTAAATAATGTTTAAAAAAATTGTTAGAGGCTTGGTGGTGGTGACGTTGATATCGCCCGGCCTTGGTGTAACGTTTGTCTGTTTAAAGCCTCATGTTAGCATTTTACTTCTATCGATTGTATTTCAGCTTTAAAAGAAATAAACGTTGTGTTCATTAGTAAAGATTATCTTGATAGACAAAACTATAAACATAATAAGCGCTAACTTTGGTATTGGCTAGAAAAAGACATCATCTCTGCTGTACTCTATCGACTTATCAACATCAACGACCTTAAAGGGATAGTTCACCCAAAAGAGTTATTCTTACATCATCGGCCCCATATTGACCTCCCTTGTAAGGACAAAAAAACCACTGAGACGTGTCTAAAAATTTATTGACACAAGGGTTAATAAATGATAACAAAACAGTGAACTATACCTTTAAGATCTCTTTAGTAAACCCTCTTTTATTTTGCATTTTTAGAGGAGCCTACCTGTGTGCAAGAGCAGATGGGATAGCCAATGGAAACAGAGACAGAGTCATCCCCAGATCGCTCACCGAAAGATTCACAACGAAGAACTCTGCCGGCTTTAAACTTGATCTCTTACGGTATGCTACAAACAAAAGCATCCCGTTTCCCAAAAGTGACAGTACACCTGTGGGAAAAAAGAGAGATCTATACATCCACTCATTTCCAACTCACCACTTAAACTGTAAAGATATGTTCAGAATGTGATTCTGGCATTGTGACATATTTTACCCCACTGCTTTAAACCTGTCAGGATAACCTTCATACTAACTACACCAAGAGCCATCCTATGTAAACTGACCATATAAAACATATTTGATTATTGTCTGGATGATTTGACAATGTGGACCCAGGATAAAAGGAAAAGGTTAATTGCTGTTGAACCATTTCACCTCTGAATTATTCATAAGTAACAGAAGTACACATTTCATGTGGAACGTTATGGGTTTCGCTGCATTGATTTAATAATACATTAATGCACAACTATGGATAATAGAGGATACCAGAGCACTTCCGCGGTTGAATACTTACAGAAGACAGAATAAAGTGACCCCATAAAGACATCGTGCTGTCTGGAGATAGTGGACACAAACAGGGCGGTTTTTGACACATTGCCCATCTGCAGGAAAAGTTGACAAAAATAACTTTAAATTCTCACAGGTTCTGACTCACCATTGTGTGGTCAATACACACTTGATGTTAACCATTGTATACTTTTTAATATAAATGTTTTCTGTGCATGCAACTGTTAAGTCAAACTTTATCTAGGGAAAAATCACATCAAATTCTCTTAACACATGCATCCTGATTTAGAAGTGTGACTCAGGTCTGACTGAGCAACAGTTTGAGTAACATAATTGCTAAACCTTGTCAGATAAAATTACACTGTGAAATGGATGTTATATACAAAACAATTTATTTGAAGTTAAAGTCGAAGAGAATGATCTGCATGATAACAGAGTGATATTGATTTAATTTTGTGTTGATTTTTATTCATGTTTAGCGGCCGAGTCTAGAGACTGAATAAGTGCATCTTTTTTGTATGCTGGACCAAAACATCACTTCTAACGAGTTGCAATTCCTATTTATTTCCATTTTTTAACCTCTTCATCTCTCTCTCTCCGTTGAATCCCTCTCAGCTGATAGATTTGTCTGTCACAGATTTTAACGTTTAACTTTTCATATCATGTCATTCAGATCACATTTGGCTGAATGTAGAGTTTTCTATGTACCAGGCAACATTTATCGGTGTGTAGAGTTCTGTCAGTGGTTCTGGTTAAACTGTTGGACAGGTCAGATGTGTTTTCAGTAAAACTCATCAGCGGAAATGTAGTTGATCTGACATCCGAAGGCAAAATTCCAGCAGTGGCAAATGTTTCAAATGTGCCTCACTGTGTTGTCAGGCATCTTTCTCATTATTTGTGAATAATCTCTGATCATGAACTGGTTTCATTTGAATTTTGAAAGAATCTAGATTATAGGCAGAGCTGTCTTTTGCGTTCAAGTTATTTTTTGCTCCTGATTTACAAAGTGTTCAATTTCTTTCTCTGTGAGAGGATCCTTGGTACATCAAAGCTGACACCTTTTTAAATTCACCTGCAGGCTACTTTAAAACCTTAAAGGGGTTTAAAGAATCTACATTCCTTTCTGTAAAAATCACTATATTCGTTTACCATACTTTTTATCAAATCAAATCAGACTGCTAAAATTGCTATCTCTTGCCTCCTCTGTTCTTCCCCACTCCTTTTGATTATCATTATTCCTCTCCTGCTGCATTATTTGGATGCTGGCCTGCTGCTTGAACTGGTGTCTTAAGGCTTTCAAAAAAATCGACCAAAATATGGCATGAGCTATAAATTGATGCTCCACTAAAAAATGAAAAAAATCAGTTACTCACCATCAAACTGTTCTGTACTCATTTCTTTGTTCTGTTGAACACAAAATTCGATATTTTGAGGAATTTAGGAAAGCAAATAGTTCTAGGGCACCTTTGCCTATACCATTTAAATTTTTCCCACTATGGTGGTGGTCAATGATGTCCTAGCTGCTAACATTTTTCCAAATATCTTTCTTTGTGTTCATCAGAACAAAGAAATTTAGAACAACTTGAGGGAGGGTAATTACAGATTTTTTGGGTGTTATTTTAACAGGTATTTTTGCAGTTCTTACCATAATTGCACGCATATTATAATGGGGTCTTATACATTTCTAATGTCCTCGTGTCGCACCTGTCGCGTCCAGTGTAGACACAGTGTAAGTTATCTCGGTCAGCAAGTATTATCGGAAAGATTGTATGTATTGGTGGTGAATAGCAGCTTGTCAAAAAGCTAGTTCAATATCTAACTATCATTAACTACTAAAAAAAGCCCAACATTTAAATTAATAATAGTCTATGCTAGCTTTTTGCAAAGTCTCCAGTGTCCAAGACTCTCGTTCAATTTACTTTCCCTAATAACATTTTCTCTTATCCTTTCACTTTCAAATCTTGTTTGCAACAGTGACAAACTGCCTCTCTGTGACAAACACTACATCTAACAACACAAAATGACTTTGATGAGCTTCTCTCCACAAACAAGACGAACCACATTGAAGTAGAGCACACGCCAATACAAGCTTTCTCTCTGCGTGATGAAAAACATGCATCTCTTTAAGATCTGCCTCTGGATTCTGACAAAGTTTTGGTTTGCAGGTTGGTCCACATTTACATTTTATTCGCACATTTACCGGATGCTTTTATTCAAAGAGACTTGCAAATGAGAAGAATAAATATTAATCATAAAGGAACTGTCAAAACTAACAGTGTCACAATTGAAACAGAAGACCCGGGAACAAAGTGCATAAAAGATAAAGGGACGAAGAAGAGTACATTTTTATTATGGTTTAATTGATTTTTTGTTTGATATAGAATGTGCTTTTATATATAAAGAGAGGTCTTCTGCTGTGACTGATGGAGTCTTTAAGAGAAATTCGACCCAGAAGAGTTCTTGATGATACAGTATTCCGCTACAATGCAGTGTATTCTCTGAGTATGAAACTAATGAATCTAATACATAATACAATTTAGTAATGTGACAAAAATGTAATCCCGAGGATCACTGTGCAGTAAAGTTGTAGATTCAAACATACGTGAGTCTTCATTGTGCAGTTGAGCAAGACTCTAAACCCTCTTGTGTTCGGGAATGTAAATTGTTTTTTTAACCACTCTCAATTAAATGAATTTAGATTAAGTGGACTCTCATTTATTTTGGATCTGGACAAGAAGATTGTCACTGAATTACACTCTTAAAAAGAAAGGTTTTAAAAATTGTTTTCATATAATGTTGACTAATGCTGCATGCACATTGTCATGCGGAAATTTTCAACACATCCTTTTCTACATTTACTGTATGTTTATGATTGTGATTTTGTAATACAGTATAATCACAATGCTAAAACAGTAACCAACCCTAATCTAGTTGCTTGTTGTTTCAAAAAATAGTCTTTCACAGCCTCCTTAATGGTCAATATGCAGTAGATGTTGTTAAATGGCGAGTACTAGTCGGCTAATATGAGTTTTGTGTGTGTGCTTTGTGATGTAATCTACCATCAAATCTAAATTTTCAGAACTTCAGATTAAACATTCTATATCCCATTTGTCCAAATTATGTTCATATACACATTAATTTATATTGAGCCATTTTGAAGAAATAAATGATGAATTTGAAAAGCCCATAATATTAAGGTATTTTCTATGTGGACGATAGGACCCAACAACTTAAGCAACATTATCCAGCAAGTGAAATAAATATGTACTGTATATTCACACTCATTCATCAAAACACAATTTCCATTAAGAACATTAAAATGTTCACAAAGAATTTTCCAGATAACATCATAACATCAGCCCTTAATACTGGTAACAAATATCAGAGTTCAGCAATGTCTAGCTTGGTTGGTCTTATACGATTCCATCCTCCCTAATATAACCTCATAACACCCCAGATATGACTTACCTTCCAGGGGAGAGTGTGTGCTCTGCTACCTTCATGAAGACCCAGTTTAATCCAAAATCCACCAACACATACACTATAAGAAGGAAGACAATCACAGAGAAGAGATTGAAAGACATAAAAGAGGTGTGTCCTCAAATTGAAAGAGCATGAGCTTGAAAATCTGCAAGCGTTTGTCCTCACCGCTGCTCGCACCCAAATCAATATACAGAGATGGGTGGCAGTCAGTCCACTTGAAGTGTAAAATGCTCTGAGAATGAGTTGACACACACACACACAGCATCAGACTTGATCCTATGTGAAGAAGCGACATAATCCAGGCAGAGTGAGTCAGAAAACAGTCTCAGTCAGATTCTCTCTCTCTTTCTCTAGTATCCCAGTCCCCCTTATCATTGCTACCTCTCCTCTCCCTTCCCCACTTTCTCTCACTTTCTTTCTTTTTTTGTGTTGTTAAAACCAAGATAAAATCCTAACACATAGTTTTGCTTGAGTTTTGTGTCTGAGGTGGTTTGCGTAAAGGTATGTTTTAGCTGTTCTGCAGGCTACATGTGTACTTAAAAAAACAGATCAACTAAAAAATGAATTTTTGTGACGCTTGTTCTGTTCTAAATTTATTTTAGCATTTAAAGTGATAGTTCACCCAGAAATGAAAATTCTGTCACCATTTACACGCCCTCTTGTCATTTCAAACCTGTATGACTTTCTTTCATCTGCAGAACACAAAAGAAGATATTTTGAAGAATGACAAGAGGTTGAGTAAATGATGACCGAATTTTCATTTTGGGTTAACTATCACTTTAAGTTGACTAACATAAAAACAATTTCAAGTAGATTTTGTAGAATACCTATATGTAGTTTTACTGTATAATAATGCCGTAGCAATGTGACCTCGAAACAAAAAACAAACAAACTGTAACACTTGACCGTGATTTGAATCCTGTTATTTGAATGGAATAAAACCTGCTGAGTGAACCATTCTACCTGCTTTGAATATTGATTTGAATATTGTATTTAAGCAAGAGGTATTTCCAGCTGCTTGCAAAATATTTAGTGATGAGATTAGCTTCCTGGAAAAGCATTGTTCATCAAGACAATCTGAGAAGCATTCTGGAATCCTTTTGATCTGTCATCCTAGACACGCTTCAAAGCAATCCTTCTCCATGTATTGCATGCATTTTTAATTCAACGTTAGGACCGGTCACCTATGATAAACTGCTTTATGAGGAGATTGTGTCGAGGGAAATGCAAAGGGAATATTAATTCATAACTTCGTATTTTTTACAAACGTTCATACGGATTGAAAAAGTTTGGGATTAGTTTTATAATTTAACAAAGAATATCAACAGAACAATCAACATGTCTTTCTATTGATTTAAGAATAAAATCAAAATTCCGACGCCAGTTTTAGAGATTGTCTTACTATTCTGCTCATTACAAGATTAAAACCTATTTTATCTAAGATCTGACTACAGTAAAAAAATGCCATTATGAATATAGAAATTCAAATGTCCTTTAAATATACAACTGCAACCTATATATGTATATCTATTTTATTTAGGGCCATAATCAGAGTCCATAATTATATGGTCTTCTAATATTTGTTGGCTTAGAACATTCAGAAAAGATCTGACATGTAAATTAACCTCAACTTGTCAAAAAATCTGTTTTTGTCAGTTTGGAATTGACTTACTTTTTTTCACCAAGAGCAAACATTTCAATCTCTCTGTGGATGTTCGAGAGACTGTGGCATGCCAAACAAAATAAACACATTCATTGTTAGTCACCAGAATTCTACCCAACATTCCCAAGCTCAGCATGGTTGTGCCCAGGGCTTCAGTGTGTGACTCCAGTGGTTGCATTTAGTCATTTAGCAGACACTTTTATCCAAAGCGACTTACAAGTGGGGTAGATAATGGAAGCAATTAGGACAGCATAAGTACAACAAAAGCATAAGTGCAATCAAAAAGAAGACTAGTCTCATATAGCCTAACACAGTATACGGAACCATTCATTCATACATTTTTTTTTTTTTTTTTTAGAGTAGAGAAGTAAAGAGTCAGAACAGATCAGTCAGATGTTGGCGGAAGAGATGTGTTTTCAGGCGTTTCTTAAAGATGGCTACAGAATCTGCAGATCTTGTAGCAGTGGGCAGATCATTCCACATAGGTGGAACAGATCCGGAGAAGGTGCGCGAGAGAGATTTTTTACCTTTATGGGATGGCACCACAAGACGTCGTTCACCATGGTTGCCTGGATTGACCTATTCGCCAGGATTAGTGTTACCTGGGGACCTCTGGTCATTTGTAATAATTGTAGAGATTGTCTGTGATCATGTGGCGCAATTGCACGGGATAAGGGAAGCATGTGATTTTACTAGTGGTGGGCATAGATTAATTTTTTTAATCTAGATTAATCTAGATTAATTCCAAGATTAATCTAGATTAATCTAGATTAATTCCAAGATTAATCTAGATTAATCTAGATTAAAATGGCTCATTTGAATTCTGCCGAAGGCATTCAGAATATGTGTGCTACCCAAATAATGACTAAAAGTAAGTCTTTGAGAACGGGTTTCTCAAGCCAGGTGGCGCATTAGACCAGGGGCTCATCTCCTGTTTCCAAAATGCATCACAAACTGCTTGAGAAAGCTGTTCTACTATGATAATTGGTGATGAAAATTAAATTATGTTCAATAAGATGAACTTGTGTTTACTTCCGCATTAGCTAAGGGATGATTTGCGTTTAGGTGGTACTTGATACTGGAAGAGCTCCTACAGTACATTTACATTTAGCCATTTAGCAGAAGCTTTTATCCAAAGGGACTTACAAAGAGTGAGGGAGCAACAAGCTATATGTCATACAGGAGCCATAATACATTAGATCTCAATACAAAGTTACTGGTTTCAACTAAAGCTAGACCACTACCTGTTGAGAGAAAGTGTTTTTTTAAACCAATTCCGCATTGCACAAGGTGCAAACAACCTTAGTCTTGTCGATGTTTCTATTGGGAAGCTTCTTAAAAATGAATATTCCCTGAAGCAAACCCGGCGGCTTCATAGCTGCATCCATGTTAGCACGTCACGTTTGATGCGGTAATTTCACAGTAACGTTATGTTGTGTTCAGACCAAACGCGAATGGCGTGTCAAGCGCGAGTGATTTATATGTTAATGCAAAGAGCCAATAGACCTACTTGCTGCGCGAATCGCGCGAATGAAGCCCTGCTTATGAGATGATGAGGCGGCTTCTGCTTCCGCGAATCACGCGAGTTGAAAAATCTCGTTCTCGCCCCGTACAGTGCAGATAAGCTGGTATACATCCGCGCTAAAATATCAAGGTGAAAGTCATCATAGCTGGAAATGACCAAGCAACCAAATTTATATCAAAACACTTAAAAACAGCAAACGGCTGAATTTTTTATTATATATGAAAATTATATATGAGCCCGCCAAATCACAGAGATGCACACTTGCATGGGACTAATATTATCACAGGACCTCGGTGTTGGTCAAGTAATGGATAATGTCAGCCGGTTGTTATCACAGAAATAAGTCAGACAGAGGGGGCTTATTTTGCCATAACAGCAGGCTGCGTGTACATTATCCTTCTTATTACACGGCTACTTGCCATATGTGAAAAAAATAGACATTAAAAGTGAATTTGAAATATAGCTCATTTTAACCGAATGCAGACCTTCCGCGAGGAATCAATGTATCATAATCAACGAGCCGTGCAATAATGAATCCACTGTGACTGTAATTTACTGCTGTCTCAGTTTAAATCAGCCCCTGCAGTGCAATAATTCAGTGTAATGTGTGCTTCATTTATTTTTTCTTTTATTTCATTGTTACTTGCTGCATATTGTGTGATGGAAATATTATTATGTAAATAAAAACGTAAATATTTATAGACATTTATGACCGTAAATATGGAATGTAAAATCCATATCTTCGAATGCTACATTTGAGGATTTGAAGATGAAAACATTATTCCATTATAATTGTTTGCCTATATTCTCCATATCCAGAATTCCAGCATGTCATTTGATGTGAATGTAGTGTAAATGATAACTAAGGAGTATTGAACATCTGCTCTTTTGAAGTTGATGATCACCGGCCTTCCCAGCCCAGGTGTTTGGGGCAATATATAGATTAGGAGGGTTCCATCAGAATACTTTTCACCAGAAAAGTGTAAACAACATCCATCTTTGTCCATCCATATGGTGGTGTAATACCTGAGGCTGTGCCGACCAGCCGGTCTAACCAGTTGCCAAAAAACACACTTTTCTTTCATGTAAGCTTTTTGTTTCGTTTTGTTTTCAGTTGATTGGAGGAAATTGCTGCTTGTTTCTCTATAATGTACCAGACGCGCAAGCCATGAGTTTTCTCCAAGCAATCCTCAAAAAGCTGCAGAGAGGGCAAATGAAACACACACACAAACATGTCTTATAACGTTTATTTATCTTCAATTGTGTGTAAAATGGTGAAAATATTGACTGTCAAATTGTTAACTGCAACATAAGGTTGTTCACAATTGGTGAAAAATCTCCAAGAAACCTGCCGTCCTCTCACAATGCAAGTAAAATTATAATGAAATACCAGGTCATATAAGATGATATAACATATTTTAATCATTTAAAATGTACAGTGTATCAAAGAAATTATATTCCCATGTATTGTTTTAGTTTTTAAATAAGCATTGCATAAATGTATGTTTATTGTTCTTAGACATAGCAACAGTTCAGAAATGTAAAACATTTTTCAGAGCAAAAATATTTGAGTAAACCATATATTCAGACTATTTTCATTTGATGTTTTAAATGATTTTATTTTTCTCTGACCCGGTACCACTGTGTAATTTGTTCTCTGTAAAGATGATTTTTATTGAGGTTCAAGAGGTTCTCTGTTGAATGGAAGTAGAAAAAGCTGCTGTCTGGAGTTGTTTAACAGAGAGTCTGGTTTTGATTGACGCTGTTGTAACCAACGCTGTTCAGAGAGAACAAACAGAGATAAGTTGTACCTGGTTTGGACTGATGGGTTTTGTCTGATGGCGCTTTTTTTGTGTTATTCTGAGTTTTGAAGAACGTGTAGATGAAGTTTGTGTTTGAAAAGCTTTTATAACTGCTACATACATTTAGTTAATATTAATATGACCATACTAATATTAATAACTATAATTCCAGCAGAATGAACAAGAACACATTCATAAGATGCAATCAAGTACAGCTGCAGAATTTTTTAAAACCAATTAAAATTTCATGTACTCAGTATTTCGAGATGTATTATGATCCTTCCAGTCCAGCCTCAACCTCAGGAGTAACTTAAAGTCATCCAACACCAATGTGAAAGACTGACAGCATGAGAACACACATGAAAACTGCCATAAAAATCCAGGTCATCACATTTTTTTTTACTTTTCCTAAAAACATGTACTGTACAAATATTACTGTTGTATTGCTTAAAAGTGAATATGAAATTGTTTGGTGTATTTGAGGTCTGCAAAAATACATAGCATCCTTCTGTTGTTTTAACCTGTTTCTCCAGCTTTCATTTTCTGTAAATAAATACCATACTTTTATTTGGGATATATCATTTATATCATTTAACCTAAACACCAACCTACCTATAAATTCAGAAAAACTCAAACTTTGAAATGGTCTCTTAATTTTGGATATTGAATTGAATTTACAGAGATTCTGTGGAGTAACTTCTCACACAAGCTACAAAAGAGGGGGAATTCATTTGGGGTCTATTCTTTACAGAGAACAGATGGGTCATCAGGATCTGGATCTAAAAGTTGTCTCATGTAAATTATGATGAATATGTTGGAATAAAGACTGCTAATGAACCAGTCTCTAATGAGTCTTTTGGGTTTTTTTCAAAGCCTTATTGATAATACAGTAAATAAATGACTTGGTAATCCTCCTTAAATTGCTTTCGTCAAAGCTTTCCGTCCATTCGTTTTTTTCTATTTGTATTATATTATTCTGTTATCCCTTTCTTTTCCTCACCCCTCTTTTATGTTGTCTTTTTATCTCTTTGTTTCAGTCTCTATCTCTGGGTCTTTCTGTCTCACCATCACTGTAATTGATGCACATTATATGAACAGTGACTGTGACAACGTCTGGCTGCAGACTGAAGTCTTTAATTGGAATTGTCTGGTCTTGTTTAGTCTAGTGTCATCAAAAAGAAACCAAGAGTATCTCTCTTCACACATAATCATGGTTGTGGCTGTAGGTGTGGGAACATGTCTAAGACTCTGTGCTGTAGGAGATGTGGAGCAAAAGAACAAAAATGTCTATTATCTTGCCATCTGGGAGCAGAGTGTCATACAGACT
The DNA here is from genome assembly GCF_015846415.1 of Triplophysa dalaica. Taxonomy (NCBI): domain Eukaryota; kingdom Metazoa; phylum Chordata; class Actinopteri; order Cypriniformes; family Nemacheilidae; genus Triplophysa; species Triplophysa dalaica. Next base: position 9,358,281 of record NC_079559.1, read on the forward strand.
GGGAGGTATGGGGTTTTATGTACATTTTTGAATTATTGTTTTAATCTCAGTCTTTCCATCCAGCATTTTTGTGTGATTCACTTAGCATAAAAACACACACGTAAAAACTTTGTGACATTGATTCAGTTGCGACTAGAAAGTCAAAGCCATTAAAGGCATTTGTGATTGTTGTGTAAAATGTTACAGAAATGGTTTGTGTGGGAGGAAGAAGCAAAGAGCAAATGACTGGCAGCGAGAGAGATAACAAGAGAAAAACTGATGAGTAATGTGATGAACGTGGAATGAAAATGAAAAGATTTAGTGGGATGCAGGATGACAAAGTGAGAGAACTGATGCAGACAAATGAATGTTTTTGTATATACGAGTAAGTACAAGTCTATATTTAGACAACAATTTTCAGTGACATTGATCTATACTGCCCTCTAACCTTTGTCTGTTGTGTCTTCTCTCACACATTGAAACGAACCACACCCAATAACCTGCAGCTCTCAACTGGATTTAGGCTGAAACTAAGCAGGTTTGAGCCTGGTCACTTACTGGGTGGTAGACATCCTGCAGAAAATAAGGAAGCTCCTGGAGGAGGTGTAAGTGAGTCAAGCAGGGGGTGCTCTTCATGTGGTTTATGTATGCCCTCAGGCATGTGGTTTAGATCGAAGTGTACAGAAAAGTAATTAAGTACAAAACATTTGATTATAACAAGTCTTGTTTACATCACTGCACTGGTCTTGTTTGGGTAAAATTGCATAAAGGGTCATTAGAGGGAGGGCTATAAAAATGAAAGTGCGTTGTCAAAGTTTGTTTTCCTGAAAGTGTAATATACTTCATTTGTGGAAAGACATTGCTTTGTATTCAGTGTGCATGAGTTAGCAGGTCGGATGAATGCATATACACCATTTGAATAAAAAACTGAAATATTCAGAAGTGCTATGCTAATTCCATTTGTTGGTAGGATTTGTGTCGCGCAAAAGTGCCAAAGTGGGGGCCAATGTTTTGTCCTTGATTAACCAAACATAGTTGGCTCTGTTTGCCGATAAGGACACAGCATGTTAGCATCCCAGGCAGTAGGTCACACAAAGCTCCAGATGTACAAAACAGGTGAAAGAGCAAACAAGGTCCATTCATACATGGTGTTTTAAATGTGAAATTTAAAGGCAGAATAGGTGATTTGGTAAAATGCTAATTTTAGCCTGCTAGCACTGAAATTATGGGCCGTTTCTCAATATGCGGTCTTGTGTCCTTGTGTCTCTCTCTACGTCATCAAAAATCGTCAAAGTCTGTTTCCAATCCTCAAGAACACAAGAACAGTGTACGCATGAAAGTACTCGTATGTGTTCTCGATATCAAGGATCTATCGTATGCGGCCTTGCGCGCCTATGGAATCCACTTGAAGTCCCAAAAGTCACTGCAGCGCGGCTGTCAAAGTTCATCCCGAGGCTGCCTCGCAAGATCGGTCTCCACAAGAACAAAAGTCCGTTGTGTTCTTGGAATTGAGAAATGGCCATGATCCCACCCTCCATGCGTATTGCCGTCCAAAGTCACTCCTCCTCCAAAACACATTATGAACGCGCACAAACCAGAAGCTCTTGGATCAATTCCAATTAAATCATGTGTCATTCACCAGTGAGAACATGTTACAATACAAAATAAATAACGTTAATCCAATAGCGAAAACAGTTAGCATAAACGACAGCTTTAAAACGAGATAAGATTAACGAAGTAATACATAAAGGTTGACAAACTACATAACCAACATAATCAAAACCCATCAAAATCGAATCATAACATGTACCTACCTGTCCAGAAGTTACCATGTCATAATCTTAGACTCCCGTAGTTGCTCCCAGCATGGAAAAGCAACACTGATTATAATCATATCCATCAACTATCCTGTTTAGGCCAGGATTTTCCTATTTTTTACACCCATCTCCTGTTAAACCTCCAGAACAAAATCGTGAACAGGCCGAGTGGGAAACGGAAACCACTGCGAACCGACCTTCACGTCCGGCAGTCACCGGAATGCATTCGCAAATGGAATTCTGCTTTCACCTCTTTGTTGATAAGACGTTTGTAGTTTTTAATTTTGGTTGTCCTTTGCAAGTGCTACTTGCAAGCTGGCACACGTTTAACTACGGGAAAGTTAGTTTAGGTTCCGGCTGTTTTCCTGTCATTCTTCCGCTGTGTCTTCACAGCATATGTGACTGCGCTGATGATATATCTGCATGAAAAGGGTGCGCAGTGGGATGCAAAATATGTTGACTGAAAATGTACACATGACCTCGCACCGAGGGCAATGATTGGGGAACATTTTTTGGTCATACACCTTTCACCGATGGTGTCTAATTATAAAAATACCAATGACACCTGTACTGAAATAAAATAAACATTTTTAGGTTCCATATTTGTTTTAAAAAGTCTGAAATCTCTATGCTGTGTCTAAAAGCTGTCACCGCATGACAGAAGCAGCAGGTGACGTAACATGGAAATCATGCAGGAGGCTAGACCGTCTCATTTCGGTTACTTTCTACCCTTAACCGTGCCAGAAGAGTTAAACAAATATAAAAATATTGCCTTACTGTTTTAAACGTTTAAAAATCACTAAACACTTGTTAACCGATTTACTACGTATGCTTTCAAGGGTTTTAAATTTAAACACCACATATTTGATCACATGTACATCTCAAAGAATTGTGGGTTATCTCTAGCAACGAAGGATACACCTCATATGTTCTCAGAATTCTCGTAAAAAAGTAGGTCGCATTAGAAGGGTGTATGCGGAATGACTTACATCAAACGAGACATCCTCGATGAAGTAGCAAGCTTCACATGAGACCTCCGGAGGACGCAGCCTTCCGAAACAAGACACAGCTGATGGGCCCGCTTCACAATGACGTCACTTAACTTCCGCCTTTTGCAAAGAAGTGTATCATAGCATTCATCTTGCAACAAGCAAGAAGAAGAAGAACTACGTTATGTCATACATATTATGAAAATACATATTTAAATTGACAAAAAAACTGTCAAAAGATTTGCTGCATCAGGGTTACCGTGTGTTATTAGTTCCGAGCGGTTGTTATCCGGAAATAACCAGAGCCATTGAGAGAGAGATTTCTGCCAACCGATGTCCAAAAATTTGGAGCGTCACGTGATTCATGGAGCTTTCGAATAGTTCCAGTAAGTTATGTTTTTTCTTTAAATGCTTTATTTCTTTCATTTTTTAATTCATTAAATGGCTTTCGTCTTAAAAACACACACGGTTTCTGCCAATCTCAGAGTAATCTTAAATACTTATAGAGTAGTATTGCATACTTCGTATTTTCGCCATAGTATTTAGTTTGATTGTTGTGAAAAAGTGTTCAACTGGACTCAACGGAGTTGACGGGACTCTCTCTGTCAATGACTCTGGGATTAACGAACCTGCAAATGCCGCGACTGGCCAATCAGAATCAAGCATTCCAACGAAATCAATTCTATTGACACATTTTTACAGATTCATTTGATGTTTATTTATAACATTAAGTGTCTTTTTGAGTCCTGTGTTTTTTATTCTCAGACGCGAGAAAAATTCTCCTTACCTTCGATTTTCCCCACATAACTTTCAATTCCTATAGGCATATATCTCTTAATATTATATAAATTACTTCCTTTACTATTTGTATGCCAATATTTCTGCCATGTTTTTGGAGTCTTTTATAATTGTTTTTGCCTCAACTTAACTGAGAAAGACTTGAAAATATTGTCATCTATAATCTAAAATGTGTCTACCATCTATTGGATATGATTGCTCAACAGCGCCGTTGTCCACCGCGGACTGCGTTTCCCATCAGGCGTAGCGCCGCGCTACCGTAAACGACACGCCCAGTCGCAGCGCTGGACGGTGACGTTTGCAAATCTGATGTTTGTGCTTTGTGGCTATAAGGTGGGAGCGTCACACTCTTAAACAGCAAAATATTACGTCAATTTTGATGAATTGTCGATGTCGGGATGTTAAAAGGAGAAGCAGGGGTTTGTGTTTCGGATTTACGCGTACTGGCTTTAACCATGCTTTCTGAAGGCCTGTTTTGAGAGGAAATCCCCGGACTGAACTGCGACTCCAGACCAGTGTGAGAGGATATGCCACGGGAGAGAAAGCTGCTTACACTTCTGTTTTCTTCGCCTGTTTGACCTGTAAATCAAACGGCAAGTGCCTGAAATAAAACTCAAAGACTTGTATGAAGTATGGGACTGTCAAGCTAACATGGAAATTGTGTTTAAACAGATCGAGCGGGTGAGGTTTGTGGAGTATTAGCAGGCGGTAGTTGGTTCTGATAACCAGGTTGTGGAATAGTTCAGGTGACCCTGAAAGTTATTATTTATTTATTAAAAGCTACGAAACACGACAACTTGACCGTACTTATGTCTTGTCAGTAACATCAGAAAGACAGCGACGTATTAAACACAACGACAAGTTATCTTAAGCAACAGTATTTAATAATATTGACTATGTAAGGCCTAATTGAATGTGTATTGTGTTTGATAAATCTTAGGCAGTTTACTATTCAAAAGTATTACTTGGAGCTTGAAGTCTAGTTACATCCTCAAAAGTGTTGAAATCACCTGTAAGGTTGTGTAACTCGGTCTCTATAATCTTGAACAAGGATACCACACCGTTTGCTGAATTGGCTCATCATGTCATAGAGACCATTGAACAGCTCATTCAACTGTTGTTTATTGATGTCTGGGACACCGATTTCTAAGGTTTGCCACTACCAGAGCATTTACAACTGAGGAGTACCCAAATCCATCACAATGAACCGATACCTGCCCGTGGCACGGCAGCACTTTCTGAGAGCTCTGGCCAGCACCAGCGTGGTGGTGAAGTCCATCTGTGCCACAGTGATTCTGCTGTACCTGCTCTCCTGGGCTCTTAACACCTCTTACCTGCTCGGTGTCACTCCTGGCTACCTTTTCCCACCAAATTTCTGGATTTGGACACTGCTGACGTATGCAGTGGTGGAGCAGAACATTCTTGGCATGGCGGTGAACGTTGCTACCGTAATGGTCGCCGGGCGTCTGTTGGAGCCCCTGTGGGGAGCCATGGAGCTGCTTATCTTCTTCGCAGTGGTAAACATAGCAGCCGGTTTCCTTTCCGGACTCTCTTACCTTCTCACCTATGCTACAACCTTTGACCTGGACTACCTGTTTGCTGTGCGGGTGTATGGTGCACCTTCTTTTCTCGGAGGTGTTCTCGTAGCGCTGAAGCAGACTACAGGGGATACAACAGTGCTCAGAGTTCCACAGGTACGCTTAAAAGCTGCACCAGCTCTAGCTCTGCTGGCAATAGCCGTCCTGAGACTATCAGGACTGCTGGACACTTCAGCACCTCTTGTGGCGTGTGGGTACGGCATCCTGTCCGGGTGGGTTTACCTGCGCTTCTATCAAAGGCATCCAAGGGGGCGTGGAGACATGTCAGATCACTTCGCCTTCGCCTCTTTCTTCCCTGAAGCCCTGCAACCAGCCGTAGGCTTTGTAGCTGGGCTTGTGCACGCTATTTTGGTGAAGATGAAAGTTTGCCGTAAGATGGTGAAGCGTTATGATGTTGGGGCTCCGTCCTCCATTACCATAAGCTTGCCAGGCACAGACCCACAAGACGCAGAGAGGAGAAGGTATAAAATATTTGTTTTACCTAAGAATAGCTAAATAAGTCCATTTAATTTAAATGTCTTGTTCTTTGTTTTGGTGTGTTCATGTTTATCCACTCTTTGAATGGCACACAGCAGCATCAACACATTGACTTTTATTTGCCCACAGGCAGTTGGCATTGAAAGCGCTTAATGAGCGTCTGAAGCGTGTGGAAGACCAGTCAGCTTGGCCCAGCATGGAGGATGAAGAGGATGATGAAGATGATGAGGTGCGGACAGACACTCCGCTCCTTTCAACCCGTGACACTACACCACCATCACCCAGCAATGCTCAAAATACCACGGGACAACAGGAGTCCAGCATTATAAGTTTTGAAGATGCCCCGACTCGTTCATAACAAATACACATGAAATTCACCTTTTGTCCAACAGTAAAATGTACTTTTACAATCACAAATGCTACTGGAGACACACACTTCCTGGTAATGTCTTACATACACGAACATAAGTAGCCACTAAGAGAACACGGTAAAAAAAACTTCAGCCCAAAAATGCAAACTAAACATTTTACCAAGACATCCACAGCTGTACAAAAACCTTGGACTGTAAAAACGAAATCTTTCCCCGTGGCCTCTTGTGTAAAGGTTCTGGGATATGTGTTTTCTGAATAAATGATTGATGAGATTAAACTGTTTATAAATTTATGTAAGAATGTTTATGGGTAACTGTTGCCTGCTTTCTTTTTCTTGGTTTGGGATTTTTTTGCCTTGCATCAGGATAAAAGCAAAAGTCTTGATGTCGAAGATGGGATTAACAAAATCGAAAGGTGAAGAATGTTTATGCCAATTTTGGGACCTTTCAAAGAAAACCTGATCAGAAGTTGTGCTCCGATCCGAATATGGCCCAGTGATTCTTGTTTTCAAGAAAGATACATTTGTGTATGGAGGAGAGTTTAACAGTCATTTCAAATATATTTTTATTCCGAATAGCTTGAAATGATAATAGCAATACAGAATCTAATTCTGTCCCCTGTTGTACTCGTTCTTTCCTCATCTGTACTTAAATAACTTGTCTGTAAGTGTTGGCTTTAATAAGAGTAATGCACTCTAATTTATGAGCTTGCATAATGGACCTGTTTTTATAAAACACGTATTGTCTACACAGTGTGGCTTTAGTTGCGTTGAATGCAGGTTCTGATACAATGCCAGCATTTTCTTCTGGACAAACTAGATTTGTTTTTGTGTAGGGTTGGTGGATTTTCACAATTTTTTTTACCGTTAATTTGTGTTTTAGGCAAATGTTAATCTATTTCCTATGGTTCATACTGTAGGTGTCCGCCTTGATGTTTTTCTCTCCTTTTCTGTTTCAGGTTTCAGCCTAATTTTCTGATCTCTTTTCATCTGTAATAAAAACTGAATGTAGAGAACACCTGTCACAGAGCACCTTATTGATTCTAATCAAATGTTTTGATTGTGTTTTATTTATTTTAATGTAATTGACCTAATTCATTTGTATTATTATTATAATAGTTTTCTTTAAAAAAAGGCCCATGCATTTACCAGTTGAGGATATATTTATACAGCCTGAAGTGAATTAAGCAGTATCATTACTGCAGACCTGGACTAAATTGCTTTCCTATACAACACATATAACATAGATACAATCCAAGATAATAGATATGGCATAAGTAAAAGTGAAATCTTGAAAAGTAATATTTAAAAGTATATGTTTTTGTTATTGCATGTTATATGTACATCCTAAATGCAATGTACTTAAACATCCATATAATCCCTATATTCTGCTTCCTGACTACATTTAAAACAGCCTTAAATGTAAACAACTAGTGTGTCCGTATATAATGAATCGGGATTCTGGAATTCTCTAAAAGTTTCAGAGGACCTGGTTTAAAAGGTGGATTTCTTGGCAAGAGTAATGCAAGTGTAACGTGACGCTGTCGCCAGTAGATGGCGCAACAAACAAGCAACACGGTCGTGGTACACTCAAACATGCTAAAGTTTGATAACTTAAACAATACTTTTTGTACGTTTAGTGCTGATTATCTTTTATAAAAGGTTTTGATTGTTTACAGTTTCTTTGTCCGAAAAAGTTAACCAATTCATAGGATTTTTTGTGTTTCCAGCTGTAGTTTTAGGCTAAAAAGTTAACTTATCCTCAAATATTCAGGTTACTTTTTGCTCCATTATTGTCACACATATATATCTGTATATGTTTAACTTCATGACACAAACTGCGTTGTTAGAGCGGTCATTCATCCACCGCCAAATAAACTCTTTAACGTGATCGCGCAGGCGTGGCTCAAGCTCGTTCCCGCCATCCCTTCCCCCTACTGAACGCCCGCGCGCCGCGCGCACTCGTCAACGGTTTATTGTATCGGACAGAAGAGACGACGGAGCTCCACCGTTGGAATACAAAAAACAACGGCTAGCCACTTAAACAACAAGTAAGACTACTTTATCTTTACGTATCTTCTTGTGTTAAAGCTTTACAAACTTTGTGATGTGATTTTACAGCAAAGGTGTTGTTTTAAAACTACTTTTTGTCACGGTGGTGTTGTGAGTAGCTCTCCGAATGACCATTCGCCGCTTCCGCAAGCAACCGCCGGCCGGGAGAAGCAGCCCACACGCTCCCTCCAGATTATTTAAAACGTTAAAAAAAAATTCCCAGGGGTTCAGACTTTGGGAAAATGCACTAAAACGTGTGTAGGAAGCAGTAAACTTTATGAAAAAGTGTTTAGGCGTGAATTCCACCGGTAGTCGTATATGTGACAGAAGCGATTTGTCTTTGTGTTGATTTAAACAGAGAGCTAATGTTAAAGCTCGACCCAGACACGCGCATAATCTCAGATTTAGACATAACTGTGAGATTAGTCATGTATTTATCGCTATCTGTCATATAATTCTTGTGTGTCTTTGTTTTTTTCTTTAGTGTAACATGATTAATAGATTTAAAAATCAAAAGTATGTTAAGATGTGTGGGCTGATTTCAATGGGACAAATACGAATTGTGCACGTTTTATTAATCCTGTCATTGACAACCATTTATATTTACACTGATGGAGTATTTCTGGTGTTGGTCATTTTTGGCTATGTTTTATTTTATAGCACTTTGGTTTTATTTAGCTTGCTTCACATGAAGTGCTTTAGTTTAGTTAGCTTTGTTAAAGTGATATTATTCCTTAATTTTAGACAGTTATATAGACATATTTATCGGGGCACAATGGTACAGGCTGGTCAGGCACAATAACAGTGAGATTTTTTTTAGATTAAATGTTCCCATGAATCTCAATGACCATCAGTTTCTATTAAATACAGGCCTTTTATCTCATATGTTGTTTTAAAACTTTCATTGAAACAACAGGTGTCAATATTATCTTTCATTTTGAATATACCATTTTAAATTGCTGACTTTCCAAAGTAGGAGTAAAAATGAATGTGAAAAGTCAATGGGGTCTTATTTTAAAGTGAACTACTCCTTTAATACACCCTTGCATAATGATGTTACTGGGAAATATGCTGTTTTTGTATTTAAATGAGTTTGAATTCACCTGGACACAAATCAACCATAAAAAGTCTGTCATCACTTTTTCACCTTGATGTTGTTAAAAACCCGTATTAAACTTTCTTCTGTGGAACATGAAGAAGATATTTTGAGAAAATACAATGGATGGAAGTCAATGTGGTCCAATGTTGTTTTTCTACCAACTTTCTTCAGAATATCTTCTTTTGTATTCTGCAGAAGAAAGAAATCACAGGTATGAATTTTGTAAAAATTGGACAAGTAGTCAAGGAAAGAATTGCATTTTCAGTGTTTTTGCAATCCTATATATTACTCAGAAATGTCATGTGGCCCCAGATGACCCTGTAGTACTGAAATCCATTGGAGTTTACATTAGTAGAGGTGTAGGAACATCACTTTATGGAGGTTCTTTGATCCAGGCCCCTTATTCAAAGATCAACACATCATCTCAATAGTCGACCATGTCTTTTAATATAGTTCGAAATGTGTTGAAGTTGTGAGAGTTGTCCTCCACATTTGGATCAATAGCTTTTTTTGCACTTTGATTTTTAGATTTGCTTCTATGTGTGTGAGTGTCAGTGTTTAATCTACTGACCATCTCTGCTCTCATCGCCGCGGGCTGGTTCATCAATAATGTGCAGTCTGTTCTGTAGCTGCCAGCTTTATCTTACCACGGGGGTGCAGCTTCCACTTCAAAAGACATCTGGCCCAGCTAACAGACACTTCCAGATCAGCCTCTATTTAAACGGCTCTTTTGGATTGGAAAATATATTGTCGTATTATGTTTTTGTTATTGGACGGGATTCATTTACGGCCATATAGTACCCACTATGGTAAAGGTTTCGGATGTCTCCGTTGGCTATGATGAGTCAACTAAAGACTCTTAAGTCTCTTAACCAGTGGAAATTTTGGTTGGTGGGCCTGAAAGGTGTGTTAGTGTTTGTTTAGAGGATGTTGTAATGGTGGGGGACTGTCATACAGGGGATTGATGCTTGAATTGTGGTTGTACAACAGATGCGCTGACTGTTAATATTAAAGATTTTACCTGGCAGGAAATGACATTGACAAATGAAATATGTTCCATCACAGTGTATTTTGTAACCATAGCGACTAACCCAGTTGCAGTGTAACGCTGCCGAGTGTCTAACTACATGTTTGTTGCTTTCTAGGCATGGCAGCAATTCGGAAGAAACTGGTGATTGTAGGGGATGGAGCGTGTGGTAAAACCTGTTTGCTTATCGTGTTCAGTAAAGACCAGTTCCCAGAAGTCTACGTTCCTACTGTGTTTGAGAACTATGTTGCAGACATTGAGGTTGACAGCAAACAGGTGAGCAAACCACAAATGCTCCAACACAGTTGGCCATTAAACAATACGTGGGGCAAACAATTATTATTGTTCCTTCTTGTAGCATGACCTTTTTACTCATTATTTCTCTTGATTGATTTAGATTGATTTAAAAAAAAAAGGGCATATATTGTATGCATATATGAACCACAAAACCCAATTCGATTGGGTTTCAATTAACCATGTTTTTGCATATCTGGAGGTCTTGATATGTTGTTAATATGAGTATATTGACTTGATTTACATACTTTTCGCTTTACTGTCCTTATGGCGTCTTTTCTGTCCTTAATCTTCCTTTAAACCATGTCACATTAAATGCAAGGTCATTTTAATGGAGGGGACTTGTATTGTAATTGTGTTTTGGGTCATTGTGAGCTAACTGTGTGTGTTTATGTGAAAGGTGGAACTTGCTCTGTGGGATACTGCTGGACAGGAGGACTATGATAGGCTCCGGCCTCTATCGTATCCAGATACGGACGTAATCCTTATGTGCTTCTCTATTGACAGTCCCGACAGTTTAGGTAAGAGTGATTTTTGCTACATTTTCCAGGAGGGTTATAATTGCTTGGTTAAATTTAGCCTGTTTTCCATTGAAATGTATCAAGTCAATGTTTAGGATTTATAACATTTTCGTACCTGTTATCCCTTTATAGAGAATATTCCAGAGAAGTGGACGCCTGAGGTTAAACACTTTTGTCCCAATGTTCCCATCATCCTTGTGGGCAACAAGAAGGACCTGCGGAACGATGAACACACACGCAGGGAGCTGACCAAAATGAAGCAGGTAGAGTTGTGGAGAAAACTATTCTTGTTAACATAGATTCACACATATTTATTTAAAGTAATAAGGCAACAGATTTTTACAATTTTCTTTTTGTTTTAACAAATAGTAAGAGCTACAATATTTTGTCACTGATTTACTGTTAACAAACCGGATCATAGTATAAATATATGTGGTGTTTTATTTTGCTTGCATATATACCCAAAGAAGATTTTCAGCCATTTTGTTAATCACACCCTGCACTTTGTGACCCAACATACTGACAGAGATGATCACTAGGTTGTCTAGTCTACTTAACTTTTTTTTACCTTTTTGATTGTCCAATAGGAGCCTGTTAAAGCAGAGGAAGGGAGAGACATGGCCAATCGGATCGGAGCATTTGGCTATATGGAGTGCTCAGCCAAAACAAAAGATGGAGTTCGGGAAGTATTCGAAATGGCCACTAGAGCGGCCCTACAGGCACGCAGGGGAAAGAAGAACAACAAATGCCTTCTTCTCTGAATGCTTTGAAATGGACTAGATTCCTGTACTGGGGCTCCAAAAGAGTGTGTGAGGGGCACACCTCTGTTTACTCAGTCATACATCCCCCTCACATTCGCCAAAAGCTTTGGGAAAGAGATCCCAGCGACAAAAAAGCTTTGTTTTTGTCTTTTTCCTTTTGTTCATATATTTTTAGTCATGGAGATGTTTATCAGTATTTAAAAGAACTTGGGACTTTGTTGATGCTTTACCTGAAATTGCGGTATCCTTCAAGCTTTCCCACCTGCCAAATGCTGTCACTCTACCCAGTGGGCTGATTGGAACGGTGTGATCCTGTAAGCTGCCAATCAATATCTCCGCCCATCCCTCACATGCTGGGCTTTTTCTGCGTCTCGAAACAGGGCTGACTTGTTGTTTCTGTATGTAAATCATTTTAAAGTTTTCTTTAGATTGGAAAAAGATTGGGATTTCAGAGCAAAAGTGCAAAATGGCTGTTTTAGTGCTAAAAGGGCATGGGGTGGGGGGGTAATATGTATACATACCTGTACATATGAACGTGTGTATTGCTACACACAATCAGGACTGGAAAATGTATTTGTAAACTAGACTTGGTAAACTTGTGTAATAAAATATGTTCTATACAGAGCAGCTCTTTGTGTTTGTGTGTGTGGTCATCTAATGCAGAGAATGACCGGATCATACAGCTCTTATCGAGTTCTTTAAAAAAAAAAGCAGAATGTTATTGATGCTAAAGAAAAAACACGATTAATCTTAAATTAACTGTGATCATTTATTCAACTTGTTCCAAATCTGTATGCATTTCTTTGTTCTGATGCACACAGAGAACGATATGTGGAATAACACTTGTACCCAAATATATGTAGTCGAAATTGGGTGTACATTGAATACACCTTTGAAGTTCTACATTTGCAAAAAATAGCAGAACGATATGCAGTAAACGGTATGCTAGCATTTCATTGTAAAGAACTTCCATAGAAACCCTGGATATATTTCTGCTACTTTTAAAAAAAGCATTGATTTTAAAACGATGATCTGTTCTGGTGTGGGCGTTGCACCATTTGCAGCTAACTTTTACATAAAATTAACTGGTAGCATAAAATCCCATGTCATGTACCTGGAAATGAGCCTTAGAAAACAAGACACTGGAGGACTAATGAAGGGATGGGACAATTACTATGGAATAGACAAACGGGCTGGAAAGCATGAGCAGGTCTTATTAGTTAGTGAACAGTATGTGCTGTTTTTAGACCACTTCTCCTCTCTTCCAGAAGAGTGACTAAGACAACGCCTAAAAAACCTAAAGTTGTGCTCATTCCTGATCATTTTTGAACTGTCTGTGGGTACTGGGATTCACAAATGGATTTATGAGTAATTCCCTCAACCGTCTTCACCAAACGGCTAAAGAGAAAGCGTTTGATTCTCGGATATTATGCAATGCACCCAATCTGGGTGAAACACAGCCTGCTTTTATGTGACTGAAGAAAAAGCATGACTTGTTGAGGAAGGAAGGAAATGATCATGCAGCCCCCACCCCCAGCGGGCTACACCCAAGCCCGGGCTGGCTGAAAAACTCATCGCCATGACATTTTTCTGTCTTTCTTGTGAAAGACTGCGCTGTGACGCGGGACCGAGAGAAATCGGCCGCCGCCCTTTCTTTCTCCTCCCTTCTCGGTCTGTTGCGCTCCCAGGGAACGTGCTCCGCTACTGCTGCGTCGAGTGCGGCGAGTCTCAGTGAAGCGCCGCGGTTTATATATACGCCTATTTTTAGCCCCAGCGCGTGAAGCTATTTTTAACCAATATGAGCTCATCACTTCCCCGCTCGCCCAATCAGAACGCAGAGATGCATGTGTGTGGGCGGGAAGCACGGAGAGAGAGAGGGAGAGAGAGAGAAATGTAAAAACGGACAGCTGATGGAAACTGGGCAGGCGGGTGCGGGAGCGCGCAATGCTCAAAACCCTCTCAGTGTCGTGGGTTTTCCGTGATTTAAAATGAATTTGAAGTAATGAGCCTCAGGAAGGTACGACACTTGAGTACTCAAACTACAAAATACATAAAAAAGAGAAAACAAAATCTACTATAACCCAACATCAAATGTGAAATAGACGTGTAAACCAAGTTTCAGTTAGTTCATAAAACACACAGGGGATACGGTCAACATCACAACCAGTAACGGTTATGCAAGGCATTCACACCATTATTGTTTTTTCGTTTTCTAGGGAGAAATACAACTTCTGATCTTTTATTTTATTCATAGAGCGGTAAGACATGTTTTGTGGGTTATTCCTTGACGTTACAACCTTACATATTTTAGAAGCGGAACAATTATTCATCACGTGAGAAGCCAAATGTTCCTAGTGTTCAAAAAAATATCACCTTAAAGGTACACTGTTCAGTTTTGAGCTCACTCCCCACACACGCACACACACCCACACAAAACAACATCGACCCCTTGTGGTGAATTATTGTAAATGTATCACTGTATAATTATTGCCTCACCACCAGTGGCGTTGCAAGGCCCTTTTTAGGGGAGCTAAAGCCCCCCTAAAGTACTATCTTATCCCCCCTAAAATATTGTGTGTAATAATGTAATCTGTACAATAATTCGAGATCGCTTTATATTCCCCTTTAAAACTCTTATTATGAAAACGGCGTTAGGCTGCCTTATTTAGCGCATTCTTCAGTTCACACAGCAGCACATTGGAGCTAACATCAATAGCAGAGTTACGTTACAAGGTCTGTGCATTAACATGACATCTGCATTTTTGCCATTCTTTGTAATAAATGCATCTTAATATGATGTGGAAGCGATACAAGACCCTTTCCCATCCACTGTTTATGTGCGTTCATCCCTCGTTAACTATTTGTTAACGTTACCTCAAGCAAAATGAAACCACTAAACACAAATGACGGCATACTTCCACGATCAAGATGATATTGTAGCGCACAGAAAGTTTCATTAATGATGATGTGCTATAGTTATAGAGAGTCGACGGTAGTTTTGACAGCTCCGGAAAGAGGACGGGCAGAGTTACTGTAGATCAGCCCGGTGCGGCAGTGTTATTCAATGTTCTGAGTTCCGAGGAAATAAAACAAGCTCTATGTCCTTTTTTAGACGCTTCAGTATTTCAGGGAAACATATTAAATTATTCTTACTAAATAATGATTTAGATTGTGACATTTATTTTATGGATTGTGGCTGTTGTTGTCACTTTGAAATATAAATGTTGCAGATTGACCGATTAATGTGATATTCATTTGAATAACAATAATTTGTATTTATGCTTTTCTGCATATTCTTTCTTAATTATTTATTTTAGTAATGTATACAATATGTGGTGATTAGAGTGTGGCTCTCTCTCTCTCTATATATATATATCCTCATTGGAGGCAGAGCCCCCCTAATATTGAAAACCTAGAATCGCCCCTGCTCACCACTGAATGGCATCTTGAACGGAATTATTGATACTCATAAAAATGTCTCTTAAACTAAATAAATATACTGGTTTATCCTAAAACATATGCGAGTATTTTTTGGTAATAGGTTGGTCACTAATGGACTACTTTCATAACTGCATTAACTCATCTACTGCACTGTAACTTTCATAACTGCATTAACTCATCTACTTCACTGTAACCTTAATAACTGCATTAACTCATCTACTGCACTGTAACTTTAATAACTGCACTAACTCACCTACTGCACTGTAACTCATCTATTGCATTATTGCATCTATCGCATAACTAACTGCATCTACTCATCTATTGCACTATAACTTCAATAACTGCATTAACTCATCTACTGCACTGTGACTGTATATCTGCATCTACTCATGTATTGCACCGTACCTTTAATAACCACATTAACTCATCTACTGCACTGTAACTTTAATAACTGCATTAACTCATCTACTGCACTGTAACTGTATATCTGCATCTACTCATGTATTGCACCGTACCTTTAATAACCACATTAACTCATCTACTGCACTGTAACTTTAATAGCTAATGTCTGTAACTAATGCACACTCAAGTCACTTGCACTATTGTATAGTCTATATTGTTATCTGTTCATAACCTCCTGTACATTAATGTTCACAGTATATAGCCTTCTGTATATATTGTTCATAGTACATACCGATTGTCATATTTTCATAGTACATGCCCAACGTAAATTATTTCCCTAATATTGTATTCTGTATTTATTCACACTGTATATCTGCACTTGCTAATTGCACTTCTGGTTAGACCTAAACTACATTTCGTTACACTGTACCTGTATATGTGTAATGACAATAAAGTTGAATCTAATCTAATCTAAAATCTAATGCAACCGAACGTGCATTTGGCATGCTTCTATCCAAAGCGACTTGCAGCGCGTTCACGTAACCAGTAAAATATAGCCTACCCCAAAATGCCGTGTTTGTATTTAAGTTCCATACAGTCCGTACCATGGTACCACCATAGTGCTTTTAATATATCCCACATGTCACCCACTGTTTCATCTGTGTTTCACTTTGGTAAATAAACTTTAAACTAAACAATAAATGTTTTTCATAATTTCAGAAATCTTTAAAAATGTTAAATGTTCTAAGTAACAGAAAACGTAACTGTCTAGTTTTACTACAGTATACAGCTTTGACACTTTAAAATATAAACCGGAGAATGGTTGATTGGAGCATTATCTTCATTCAGTCACTAGAGGGCGCAACATTCATACGGTTCCGTTTTATCTCGGACACTGTCGGTTTTATTTCGGACAAACGGTGTAAAACTGTAGTTCTTTAAAGGTGTGTTTGTATGCACTGCAGGATGCTTTGGAGGTTTGGGGGGGGGTTATTTTCGTTTGCTTTTGATGTTTCTTTAAATATTTTGGTGACCTAATTCAGTTACCATTAATTCGGATGTAGTGTGATTTAATTAGGTTAGTGCGTGCATGAGTGCGTGCATGTGTCTATCAAGTTGGTAGGAGACGAAAAAGCAGAAAGACACACAAAATTTATACAGTCATTAAGCAAATGAATGGCAAGAGAGAGTAATCATTCAGCTGTTGTCTTATTAACAGATATAGACATGGGGACTGAGACAGAAACAGAAAAGATACACCAGGGAGAGAGAGAGGGAGAGAGAGAGAGAGAGAAAGAGAAAGAGAGGGGCAGATCCCTCCTTCTCAGCCGGCAAGTGTTTGAAAAAAGGGAGTGAATGACAGAAGACTTACGGAGAGAAAAGAGGGAGAGATCATAACGTAGAGAGTAAAAAGATGAGAGGCAGAGAGATGCAGAAAGCAAAACAATAAAAGTGAGGAACGTACACAGAAGAGACTCAGAGGGAGAGAGAGAGATATTCAGACACCACTACTGTAAACAAGGAGGAGTAGAGCAGCAGATGAAGTGGATTTCACTGCAATACTGATCTGAGCTGGATTATATTACACTGCGCTTTGTCGACAGCACAAACACTTATACACACACTTATGCAGAGGTGTGTTTGATGCTAAGATGAGGTAGACACTCTTTGCGTGTTTTATTGCTGAGCAGAAGATACAAAGAAAGCGTGTGTGTAATATACTCCGTGGCAAGCTTTGTGTGCCAAGTTGTGAAGTGTTTGCATATACCTGAGAAGGATGTTTTCTCTATTCTGCCTGGTTTCACTGGTGGCACTTCTAACGGAAGGTTGGAGACCGTCACAACCACGACTGCAGTTCCAACACTCAGGTAAGATGACTGCCTATCCTCATCCTGAAAACATACACATGCTGTTTTTCTATCACTAAATTCATAGCTCACAGACACCGTTTGGGTCCATACGATTTTTATTCTTTAATAAGACATCATTGGAATGGTATTTATTAATGTAAAGACATTTATAGACAACTTGTGGTTCTCTTGTCGAGACGGCAAGCTTGGTCAATCGGTTTGTGAGTAAATTTTGTCCTGACACACAACTCTTTAACTCTCTTTCTTTAACCCAATTATCTGAATGCCATTTGTTATAAGCTGCAGTTTGACAGGAGTATATTATGTGTAACTGCAGTAGACTGCAGCTGGACGTGTTTCTCCATGACCTAGAAAAACCTTCAGAGATACACCGTCTGTATATCCGTCACACCATTTGGCATATCAGGCACAGTCAATTATCAGCAAGAGAGAGATGTAAGAGCAATAAGTGTGTGTGTTTTAGATATCAAGTGTTTGTGAAAGATTTATGAGTAAATTGTATCTTAATGACTCCAAAATCAATTTAAGATTTGATCTGATTATCCGCTATCGTGTGCAAGCGTGTGTGTATGTTGTGTTTACTTGGGTTTCTTAATTACCAAATTACACTTTCATTCACTTAAACTCCCAGAGGATCTGAACATATGTATTTGTGTGGGGGGGGGGTTGTGGTTGCTGGAGCTTGATGATTATTATCCAGCTCATTTTCCTTGATTTCCCAAATGGAATGATAGATGACAGCCCTTGAGCGCTCACACACACACACACACACACGCACGCGCCTACACACTCACGCACACAACACTCAAAGTACAAGTAAATTCATTTATACTTCGTGAAGAATACACTTCGGATAAATAGATCTGGTCTGTTTTGATTGGTCGCTTAGCAGTTGATCAATGATGCGATTGGGCTTTGGCAGGTGTGACAACAATTGTGTGTAACATAAGCATCAATCAATTACACACTCTAGGCTCCGTCAGGAAGTCTGTGTGTACAACTGAGTGCTATAATTATGATGCATACTCATAAACAGCTCAGGGTCAGGGGTCATGGTGAATAGGTTGAGCTGAGAAATTCCAGAACCCGTCACTGTGTGTTCACTTAGTTTATTTTAGATGTCTGTGTGTTTATGTATGAGCTCTGGGCCTTGTGTCCCCCGTCACAGATCTGAGTCACACCTGTTAACATTTCCAACACACGCGGTTTATGACCATGTCAAATGGTAAATCAAGCAGCATAATGCTGATAACTCAATTTCCACAGGAAATGTTTATATTCATCCGTCACAGACGTAGTGACCCAAGTGCTTGTCAATCAAATTGAAATTAGTGTTGAATAATTGCAAGTTGAGTGATTAGTATTATAAAGATTAGGGTTGAAATCAGCTTTGTTGTTTATTAGTTTTCTAAGTGAACAGAATCATAATTTTTGCCTGGCAGTTGATTAAACAGACTCACATTGAAAGAGAGATCTAAGGGTTTTCTAATATATCATTGAGACTGTTTTGACCCAAACCAGTAAGGGACCACATGAAAAACCTTAACAACCAACTAGCCTGTGTGTGTGTGTGTGTGTCGGTGCATGTGTGTGTAACTGGGTTTTTTGCTTTTATAGTTCTTACCTCACATAACTAATATAATCATGTACTAATGAAGTGTCCTCACATCGGTCTCTCTCATGACTTAGGTAATCTAATGTTCAGACTCACACATGCACACACACACACACACACACACACACATATGCACGCACAGACGGACACATTCACACACACACACAAAAACACAGTGGTTCCATTTACAACACTGACAGTCTGTGTGTGGCTAAATATACCCTCAGCTGGTCTTAGAACGACAGACACAAGGGTGAGACCAATGAAGAGGAAAAAGTATGTTTGCCATCTAGTCTTTGTGCTTATGCGTGTGTTTGGAGAAAATATAAAAGATGTCAAATATGTCCCCGTCATAAATTAAAATTTGTAGAGGAAATTATGAATTTGATATGATTCATTGTTTTATCTAAAGTTTTGAGTTCAGTGCCTAACCTGACACTGTAGTGACCTAGAACTGCCATATATCTGTGATCACTTTATCTATGAATGAGTAGCTTAAAAACAGGTAAAAAGCTTAAATCTTCTTTGGATACACTGAATGTGAAGTTAAAAAATGTAAATGGTGATTAAAAAATGTCATCAGTCAGTTATATAAAAGGAATCTAGCAGATGTATTGTGTTATGCAATTGTTAGCTTTATTCAAAGCTATCTTTACATTTGATTTTATCCATAACTGAACTGTAATTGGTCAGATTATCTGACATAAAATTGTGCTGGTATGGTTTTATGGTAAGAAAATATATCCTCTCAAAGTTGAAAATTGTCTCCAAAACTCGTTTCCAGATTCTAGAAAATGTAGTCATGAAAACTCACTTCTTGAGGTGTAATACCAGCCTCAATTCATGTGTGTGTTTGTGTGCATGTGTTTTTGAAAGTGGTGCTCATACACACCCTTGTTCCTATAGCAACTGCCCCCAAAGAAGGGGCAATAAACTAGTGCCACAGAAAAGCCATAAATGTGTGTGTGCGCGTGTGCAGTATTGTGTGCTTTATGTCCCTCATAACAGCTGAGATTTTTTTTGAATGTGTGGGTGAGAGATTATTTATATGGAGAAACATTCATCACAAGCAAATCAAATAACCAACATTACCAAGATCTAGTGTGTATGTCTTAAACTGATTTTCTAATAATGATCTTTTATCACAATTTCCCATAATTCTCATGACATGTTTTCTATCTCGTCTTCCATTCACTCCCTTTTTTTGTCTGTTCTATCCATCTCACAATGTCTGTGTTTATCTGTCTGTCATCAACTGTTCAGACATTTTCTGAACAGGTTATTCTGCCCAAAGGTGAGTATGTCTGGTCCAAATAACCTCAAATTCTCCTCTGTCTGAGTCACCTGTGTTCAGGTCTCACACAGTTTCCATATGGAAACACATCTGTCCCCCAGTCATAATCAACCCTCAATAAATAATGTTTAGTTTCACAAGAGTCTGTTTGTTTTAAAGTTATACGGAACATGTTAGTTTCTGTGTTTTACGTGTGTGGTGCCAACCAATGATGACATTTTTTTCATACATTTCTTTCAGCTTCACTTTTTTATGCCTGCTTGTTTTCTTCATAGCGAAGTGCTGATGAATACAGTTTTAACAGGAATTAAAAAACTGTCCAATACCCTGTTCACCACAATACTTTTGAATTTTTTAACATCCCGGAATACAATTGAAGTATAATACGAATATAATAGCTACCAAAGTGTACCAAAGTGTTACCATTTGATACATCAGATTGCCATCGTACAACCACTCTCTCTTTCTTTCCATGTTTTCTCCTTTCCTGAAAAATGAAATAAACCAATACAGCTAAATTGAGTTTTTCTTATTGGTCTAAAAGGCCTTGAGGGTTTGTGATTGAAAGCAGATCTCATATAAACTGACAAAGCTTCCTGCAGATTTATGACTCATCAAAACCTCGGTCTGTATGTCTCAGAGTTGTTGCGGAGCGGTCGGCTCATGTCTCTCTCTCTGCCTGCCGGAGATCTGAACTCTCTGCTGCCAGATGAAGACAGCCGTCGTCTTTACATTGGTATGAAGGACCATCTGCTGTCCACCAGCCTGGATGACATTACCCAACCTCCCCACAAAGTATGTGCACAACCACGCACCCATACACACACACACACACACAAAAAAAATCTGACACTTTAGAGGAATGTTCAGTTTAATCCAAATACAGTATTGCATAGTGTAATTCAATTAGGCTTTTAGAAATGTACTCACAGATATGTTTGTGCCAATCCCTGCACATAGCTAAGTCTGTATTCAAAATGATTTAATCTAAGCAATGCCAGAGAAGCATCCAACTGCAATTCTTCACGTAGTACACAAGCAAATCAGCTTATACATCAACATTTAATAAAACTAAGCGGAACTTTAATGCACGCTTGTGTGCACCAGATTAGATTAACATCTAAGTGTGTGTGTGGTGTATTTCAGATATACTGGCCAGCAAATCCAGATCGAATCCAGGACTGTTTAATGGCTGGAAAGGACCTACAGGTGAAACAAAAATGCATTTACACACAGACCTGGTCTTAAGACGTTAAATACGGCACATTATTTAAAAAGTGCTTCATGTGTCACCATTCAGACACTATAAAATAAAACCATCTGAACTGATAAACTATTTAAATCCTTACTGTCTGAACAGTTTTATTCTTATCCATCATCTAAAGCCAGTGCGACCTTATAAAGAGGCTTTATTGTGTTGTTTTGGGGGAGTGCTTATTTCCTGTTTGTCACAGATGGACTGTGCTAACTTCCTGCGTGTGCTGGAGCCGTATAACCAAACACATCTTTATGCCTGTGGGACTGGAGCGTTCAACCCCCGCTGTGCCTTCATCCCCACCAGCCTCTTCCTCAGGGTAATGACTACATTTCCCACAATGCACCTCTCTCATGAACTCGTCCAGGTTTGGGATAACGAGAAAGCACGTATTCATGAGGCAGTGCTAAGACTGAGGCGACTGCGTTAGACATATTAGATTATATTATCAAGATAAAAGTGTGTCATACCAATCCACAAAACATTCACGGAAAAGGTGTAAGCAAAGGGAAATAATATTTTTGGGAATTTGCAGGCTGAGGAGCAAACCCTTCGGTATGAAGACACTGAATCTGGAAAGGGAAAATGTCCCTACGATCCTCACCAGAGAGCAGCTACTGCCATCATAGGTAAAACAGTGCTGTTATAGTGTTTATACTTTTTCGTATTTGTTTGATTGAGTTTTTCCTAAATCTAACATGTCACTTTATTTGTGTCTGTTTGTTTAGACGGTGAGCTGTATGCTGGGGTCTCTTCCGACTTCCTAGGTCATGATACAGCTTTTTTGCGCAGTATGGGAGAGCGAAATGTGATTCGCACAGAGCAATACGACTCTACCTGGCTACAAGGTTATACATGGATGTAACATCGCTTGTTTTACTTTGTACCTGTAATTCTGAAAAGCTATCTTAAACTGTGTTCTATTCCTTTTTTTCTCCCTCACTCTCCCATTCTCTATCTCCAGGTGCTGAATTTGTACATGTTGCAGCGATGTCCGAGAGTGATAACAAAGAGGATGATAAGGTGTATGTGTTTTTTACTGAGCGAGCTCAGGAGGTTGAAGGGGCCGCTGGGAAGGTTCTTTATTCTAGAGTCGCCCGCGTCTGTAAGGTATCTAGTATGTTACTACTACGTGCATACCTGCACTTGTGTGGCCCCTTTACTTGCATGCCCACCTTCATGATTCTGATGTTTTGGTGGTTTTCTTTCTGTGGGATAGTAATACTGCAAAATGAATATAGGGAAACTGCATTCTGTGGTACACGGTACTATGATGGTATCAGGTGTACCGTGTTACTGTCACATTTATATGCATTTTCATTTACAGTATACCATGGTAAATAAAGATTTTCTATGGTACTACAGCAAGGTAGTTTGAATTAGATATTTTGTGAACACATGTGTTTATCTCTTTCTCTCTCTCTATCTATCTGTTATTTTTAGAATGATATAGGTGGTCAGCGTAGTTTGGTACACAAATGGAGCACCTTTCAGAAAGCGCGTATTGTTTGCTCTGTACCAGGACCCGACGGTATACCCACACACTTTGACAAACTGCGTGAGTAATTTACCTTCAAATACTTGGCACACAAAGACATTACACACCCTGAGATTACACAACCAAAGTAAATCTTTAGCAATAAAGTGCAAATAGTAAATGACTTGATTAATAAATAACTTACTTACTTAGCTTTACAGATTTGCACCTAGTCTTGGCCCTAGTTTAAAATATGTAATGTTGACTTTTCGTGTGGGTCAAATAACTTCCCTGATTTATGTAACAGAGTTTATCAAAGACTCAAACACACACTCAGCACACAGACACACTCTCACAGACAGAACCGGTTGCTTATCAATCAGTCTGTGTAAACAAAGTTCCTCTGCATAGAATAAACAATTTTTGAGTCTTCAATCTGACCCCAAAAAGTCACACTGTCTAGTTTTCATACACATCCACTGAGTCATGTGTGTACTGTCACCTAATTTTTTTCTATCTCAAAGAAATAAACATGCATTTAAAAAGCACAAAGTGATTTAAAAAGTGATTCGAAAGTGATTTAAAATATATGTTTAAAAAATACATATATATTTTTTAGGATAAAATGTATTATAAAATGTAAATAAAATGTAATATGTTTTTCTTGTTTTAGCATAAAACTAGGGAGGATTATTAAATACATATCTTTTCTATACAACTGTATCATGTTGTGAGGATATTTCTGTTGGGAACAGGAAATACTGATTTTTGTTTTGCTGTGAGAGCAACAGGGTGTGTGGATATGTGTTTGAGAAATATTATAAACATTTTATGTTCTGGTAAAATATGGAACAACTAACTTTTGGTTAGATTTTAAGATTACAGGAACCGGTCTGGTGTGTTTCGATATGTGAGGTCTTAATGCGTCATGGTCTGGTGTGAAGAGGTTTAGATATTGGCCATGTTTATGTGGGCAAGGCTCCCAGTTTATGTGACTCCTGATTTGAAGCTGGAATTCTCTGAGCAGATTTTTGTAGTACATTAAATTTCAATTACTGTCTAGTATTCACAAAAATATTTACTAAATTTTATTTCCTGGAATTTGTTCAGATCTCTTTGATGTGTTTTGAAATATTTATTACTATGACTGTGCAGTATGCATGCAGATAGGTAAAATGGGTCATCAGGTTCTAAGCGCCATAAAGGTTCTAAGCGGTTGCGTTTCGCTTAAATTTTTATTGTTTCTTTATGGAATTGTAAATGCTGTATACGAAAATCACATACTTTTTTTGTCTTTTTTTGACAGCGCTCACAAAAAAATATTTTCCAAAACTTCAGAAGTTATAGAAGAATAGTTTTTGTCTTTCATAACTAATACTGTCCTCACAACAATCCAAGTTCCAGACATAGTCACACATCATCGCTTCATCCCACCTTCCCTGAGCTACAAAAATGTCTAGGATTTTCAGACAGTGACAATTGTATAATAAGAGCGCTTTTCCACCATCGCGCCGAACCGTTCTAAGCATGGTCTGGAACATTTACAGTTAGTTATTTTCCATGTGAGCCTGGCTTGAAATGGCACGATTACAAACTGTTCTTGGTTTGGGATTTTCAGCATGGTCGTTTAACTGAATAATAGAATGCGTGCAGAGACATTATAGCTCATTCTCTTGTGTTAGATTTACGTTTGTACATTTGGCAGACACTTTTTTCCAAACCGACTTACATGGCATTATCCTATACATTTGTTTATGTAGTATGTGCAATACCCTGGGATCAAACCTATGACTTTGGCGTTGTTAGCGCCATGCTCTTACTGAGCGACAGAAAGATTTTACTGTTACTGTTACCAAGGCAGCGCGTGATGCTGATTTCCGTTATCAGCCCTGCGGTGCTTTTTCGCCCAGATTGGCCCGAAGTTGTACAATTAAGCACCGAGAACGATTTGTGGCCCTGGACGACAAACAGTTTTAAGGGTCAATTTTTTTGAAATTGAGATTTACATGATCTGAAAGCTGAATAAATAAGCATTCTATTGATATATGTTTTGTTATGATAGGACACTATCTTGCGGAACAACAACTGTTAACAAAGCTGGAATCTAAAGGTGCAAAAAAAAGCTAAATATTGAGAAAAATCGCCTTTGAAGTTGTTAATCTGAGGCAATGTAGCAGGCCATCCATTCACAAAAATAAAGTTTTTATACATTTACAGTAGGGAATTTAAAAAACATCTTCATGGAACATGATCTTTACTTAATATCCTGATGATTTTTTGCACAAAAGAAAAATCTGTCATTTTTACCCATACCTTGTATTTTTGGCAATTACTAAAAATGTTCCTGTGCTACTGAAGACTGGTGTTGTTGTCCAGGCTCACATTTTACACGATGCTGTTTTTTTTTTAAATATGTGAAAATTTGTGCAGTTTTCGTTTATTTGCAATATACCGTAATTAATGATATAAGCTAAAAATGTACATTGATGCTACATGAAAATAAATATCACCACAATAATTAGCACCACAAAATTATGCAAGAACTATAAAAGGTCGGGCGAAACAAAAGTTTGTTACATGGTGTTGTCAAAGTGTCCTTTAGTTTTTAATAACCAATTACTGTTAATCATTGTAAACTTTTGACAACTTTCCCAGACATCTGAAAAACTATTTTTTTGGTCTCAGCTTGTAAAAGTCTCGGAAAAATGTAAGAATTTCTTAACCTCAAACACATTGCATTTTTGGAGCCACCTGATGAATGTATCTGTATGTAATTGAGCTGGTGCACGTGTGTAGGTGGTCTGTCACATGTTCTGAGGGCCGCCATTATCTGTGTGTGTTTTCACATCTGTGGTGAAGCCCTCATCCTGTTACCATATAATCTAGCTGCTAACCCAGGAGGACAGCAGAAAAACTCCAGAGATGGAGGTTAGGGTGGATAAGGAGAGATAGGGGCGGGATGGAGAAGTGTCAACAACTGCAGGACAGACAAAACTATCTTTCCTCAAGGAGAACAAACGCTTTTGTTAGGAGATATTGTCACAACTAATAGCATCCCACAAACGTGAGAGACAGAAAGGCACGGTGGGGAGAGATGAATAGAGAGTGAAGGACTGAAAAGAAAGGAGAAAGAAAGAGGTGAGGGGTGAGAGAAAAATGATAGATTGTGAAGAAATGGAGAACGAAAGAGGGAGTGAGAAAGGAAAAAAAATAATAATAATGGATCTTGTTTTGGTGTGTTTTGTGTGTGTGTGTGTGGGTGTTCAGGTTTGACTATACTATACTATATTGCCTATATGGAAGGATGTCCTTACTAATATAGTGATATAGTATAAATCTCTTTCAGCTACAGAACACAAAAGAAGATATTTTGAAAAGTGTTTTCACTTGCATTGTTTTTGTGTCCATACAGTAGAATTGAATGGGGTCCAGTGCTGTTCAGCTAACTTTCTTCAAAATATATTCTGTGTTCTGAATTTAGTCTTAAAAAATTTACGCTTTTTATATTATATTTGATAAGCTTTTTATTATAATTAAAAGACATATTTAAAGAAAATTAATTTAATTAAAAAAGGTTTTTTTATTAATAAATGTTTTGGTAAGTCATTATAGTTTGTGTAAAAGCAATATTTCTGCATTTATTAAACAATATTTTAGTTTATTTTATACTTTACTTTACTATACCACACAATACCTTTATTTTATTTTAATCTATTTTATTTTATTTTATTGATGTTAAGGTAGTCATTATAGTTTGTTTAAAAAAAGTAGCTGCGGTTTAAGTTCATGGCGTGTCCCTGTTTATCTATGTAAACGTGTGTGCACGTAGGTTTGATTTGATAAGATGTTTGATCGACTGGAATGTAAGAATGCAGAAATGAACCAGTGCACCAAAAGTTCATTGTGAAGGCGTGTGTGTGTGTGTTTTTTGAAACACAGGAGAAACCACAAATGTGCCACTCTAAATATGTTTATATGTATAAGAAAGAGAGAGTGACCAGATAAATATGTCTTAAGTGAATACAACCTAAACCTGAAAACAACCAACAGAAAACCAAGGACAAACTCTCACATACACACACACAGTATACTCTTGACATTTTAACACAACTGTCCCATCATTAAAGTTGTTAAATATTCTAACCCTGAATTCTTCATTCTTCTTTACCTGTAGAGGATATTTTCATTCATCATGGAAAAGACAAAAAGAATCCCCTTATCTATGGACTCTTTACCACTAACAGGTGAGTCTCACTGACCTTGAATCAGTTTTCTAACAATACTGTAATGAATCATGTTCATGGACGAAGAGCAGTCATTCAGTTTTTTCTGCATGTGTATTGCATATGAAATAAAAACTTAAAGGGATTGCTCACACAAAAACTAAAATTCTGTGACCATTTACTCACCCTCTTGTCATTTCAAGCCTGTATGACCTTCTTTTTTCTGCAGAACGAAAATATATTTTGAAGAATGTTGGTAACCAAACAACAGTGTACCTATTGATTTTGTGTCCATACAATAGAATTGGAGGGGCACTGCCACTGCTTGGTTACCATTTTTTTTAACAATATCTTCTTTTGTGCTGTTAACCCTTTAATGCTGGAGTTGCATCGGTTAAAGAATAGACTGTCATAGATTTGTATGTCTGTGTGTGTGTGTGGTTAAGGGTGTGGATAAAGTATTACTAAGTCATACTTTCCAGCTGGTCTATGATGTCTAAAACACAGTAGAAGTATAACATCATCCATCTTAAATAGCATGTGTTTTCGTTTTTATGTGTGCAAATGTATTTGCGACTGCCAATGGTTTTGGATAGATGAAGATAGGGTGGAGTGCGCTGTAAAATACGGATGCAGAAAAACCCATATGGAAAGAGTGACTTTATTGCTCGCTACTGAATAATACTGACTGTGTGAAGTCTCTCAGAGGCTTGTAAAGCTTTTATAGCGGACCACATTCACTTCAGATCTAACCCACAATACTGAGGGGTCTTGCTTCCTAATGGGTTCAAATCTTCAATTCACACTTTGATATAGTTTCCAAGTTGCTATTTGATGTTTACCACTTAAAACTAATCTATATACTACTAGATCAATTAATATACTTTGTGTCTTTTTTTCCTGTTTCTATTCTCTCCCTGTAGTAATATCTTGAATGGATCTGCTGTGTGCGTGTACCGTATGCAGGACATTATTCGAGCTTTCAAAGGAAACTTTCTTCACAGGGAAGGGCAGCAGTACAAGTGGATGGAGTATGCAGGCAAAGTGCCCTATCCCAGGCCTGGCACAGTGAGTGCGCCCACCCATGAAAAACATGCTAAACAACCATGTCCTTCGATAACTTCTTCAGTTAAACTTGTTAAAATAGTTAAAATAGATCTTTTAGATTCAAGAATGTGGAAAAGGGCTCTTATCGTCAATACTATTATTGAACACATCTTGTCGCTTCAGTGTCCCAGCAGCACTTACGGAGGATTTCAATCAACAAGAGAATATCCTGATGATGTCATCTTCTTTAGTCGCACACACCCTTTAATGAAAGAGGTGGTACATCCTCATGGTGGGCACCCGTTGCTGATCAGAGTGGGCGTGCCTTATAAGATGACCCGCCTCCTTGTGGACAGAGTAGAGGCAGATAGACAACGTGATGTGTTGTTTATTGGCACAGGTGTGTGTGTGTGCATGTGTAGTGAACGGCAGATGGACTTGTTTGATGTCTTTCTCAAATGTTTCTTCATGTAAACATTTCAGTGTAATTTAGTTTGGGAATGTTTATACTGTATATCTGTTTATTACCAAGACTCTGGTCTGGTGCTGAAGGCAGTTCACCTCCCTAAAGCCAAAGGACAGACTCAGGAGATCACGCTTGAGCAGCTGCAGGTTTTCAAGGTGAAATTTTCACATATTTTAAGATTCTTTGAAATGACTTGATGAGCAAAGTTATATTTTCTTTCCCTACAATTCCTATTGTTGCATATAGGGTGAGGTACAATTTTATTCTTATATTTCAAGTCTTTAACATTAACAAGCTTTTTTAACATTGCAAACTTATTTGGATGATCTCTTGATCATACTGAAATGTTTTGACGCTGTCTTGTTTTCACCCAACAGCACAAGTCACCGATAACAACAATGAAACTGTCCAAGAAAAAGGTAGTTTTAATAATCATAAGCACACACACATGTAAAAACATATACATGCTCACTTCTCTCACACCGTCACCATGGTAACATCTGAGAGATGCCGAAAATGTGAATTTTCACACATTTTTTTTCATGAAGCACACTCACTGAAACATGTGAATCTTTGTTAGAAAACAAGCATTGTACACTGTTAATGAATGTCTGTTTATATAATGGGGCCCACTGTCCAGTTTTCCGACTCACTAAAACATTCTGCATGAATTTAAAGCAATAAACGGGATAATAGTCTGGTTCATATCAGAATGTATGTGTTTTGTGTCCAGGAGTGGCTGTTTGCAGGATCTGCAGAGGGTGTGGCTCAGTTGCGTCTGTTTCAGTGTGATTTGTATGGCCAGGCCTGCGCTGAATGCTGTCTCGCAAGAGACCCATACTGCACCTGGGACGGGCACTCCTGCAGTCCGTACATGCCAACTGCACGCAGGTGACACATGCACGTTTGTTTTTATACATTGTGCATACTTGCATAGACATAATGGCTACAAATTGTATATTGTATCCCCTAATCCTACCCCTAAGTCTAAACCTTTCTGCATTATTACATTTTGTTTAAAAATCTGATCTGAAACATTTCCCGCATCTGCAGGCGAAACATTCGTCAGGTTTATGATGACAATCCGCTAAACCAGTGTGTCAGTCAGGGAGGTGAGTGACACCAGACACACAACCACTGAATATGATAAAAAGTGAAAAAGAGCACATACAGTATATGACAGATGAACCGTCCGTGAGTAAAAAAAAATGTTTTAATTGCAGCTGGTCTTCAGGTGGAGGCAGAAGAGAAGACTCTAGTTGTTGCCGTGGGTAACAGCACCTACCTGGAGTGTTTTCCAAAATCTCACCATGCCACCGTCAGCTGGTATAAAGACATAGGAGAGAACAGCTTGGAACAACAAAAGGTACACACACACACACACACACACACACAATATATGCATTTTTGTTGTATCTAAAGGTTTCCCTACCTTTCAGGTTGAATCTGGTGAACATCTCATTGTGATAGACAGAGGCCTCCTCATTCCCCAGGCAGAGCTCCATCATGGAGGCGTTTATCACTGTCAGATAGAGGAGCACGGGTTCCGCTGGACAGCCGTTACTGTTCGCTTAATTGTGTGGAGCCCCGCCCTCCACCTCACCCTTGGCTCTGCCCAGCCGTGGTACCAGGATGTGATGGCCTTGATTAACCACAGCAAACTGGAGCGACACTGCAAGGAACTCACTCACCGTAATAACAACAAGGTATCTGGGAATCACAAGCATAAACAAGAGAAAAAGAAAGCAGAGCATCACAGACACAGAGGAAGGGGAGGAGAAAGAGAGACAGAGAAGGAGAAAGGAAGGGGGAGGAAGAACCGGAGCAGAATGCATAATGCAGCACAGAGGGTCCCGAGAAGTGCATAGAGGTGCAGAGACACAATCACGGTTTACGATGGTGCTTGAACACTCCATCAACCTTACGTACAAACACAATACACACATATACATGAAATCCTATTAGAGGATAATGGGTGTGTCTTATTCCCCTACCTAGTTCCCTATGTCTAATACAATGAATTACACAGAGTACACTGGTAGTCTGATAACACAATTACATTTAATTACAAAGACATTTTTGATATTTGTCAACAACATCACATTAACATGACATTCAGTGGACAAATAAAGGTGTGTCATTATTAAATGGGCTCATTTTATTAAGCTAAACAGATCAAAACGAAACATAGTGCCATTCAGACATTAAACAAAACAAAATTACCAATAAAAATAAAAATAAAAAAGCAGAACATGCATTAAAATAGTATTTAAATATTATATTATTAATATTTAATATTGTATAATTATATTATTAAATATAATTTAAATATTAAATATTATTACAGTAGTTTACTTACTTTTGAGCTAGGAAACCCAATGAGACACACATGATCTAAATCATATGAAGGATGGAATGTTGTGTTTATTTGATCGATTCATTATTTTAGAACTGTGTATTGCAAATCTGACAATTCTCTTAAAGAGTGTCTTGTGTTAAAAAACAATCTTCCAAAGTTAGGGAGTGTCGTCAAAAGTTCTTTGTTTTAAAAAGACTGCAGCATTGATAGCACTTACTGTTTTGTGCATCCTCTGAATTGAAATGCATTACCTTAAACTATTGTTTTTTATTTATCTTTTACTGTATTTATTTTCTTTGTGTCTTGCTTTTTATATGTCTCAGAAAAGACAAGCTATTTTGTTATTGTCAAATTCTTTGCCATCATTCAATAAACTTGTGCTCCTGTGCAGTAATTGTTTTAAAGTGGGTTTCAGATGTCACAGAATGAAACAAAACCTTTCTTGATCCTGTCGGGTTATAAGCGAATGTGTGTTTTATTTGGAAGGAGGGAGACATAAAGATTATGTTAAATATGACTAAATCTGCTAGACAGTGCCAGCTACTTTCTCCCGCATATTGACACACGCTTGCCAAGACGTTTGGCACGGTCTCCATTTAGAAGGATGGACAACTGCCTCCATTCAGAAGGATGAAAATAATGAGAATAGAATCATGATATTTGAAGTGCAGATAGAGGCGAATTAAAATGCGACTCAGATTTGTTCTGCTTAAGAGAGATATAACCCATGATCTGTGTAAATTAAGCATCTCAACTCAACACTGTACTGTTTGGAAATGAAACTCAAATGTTGTTAATATGTTTCCTACTGTTAGTGTTTAAGATATGAATCATGTAAGTTATCATTTGTGTTTTGCGTTTTTGTTCTGCCTTGAAGTGTAAATCTGGATTTTCATTTATGGACTTGAACCTTGAATAAAGTGGTTTGGGAGTTAGAATGAGCAATATTGGTATGTTTTAAAATGAATGTGATTAATATGTTTGACTTAATATGCGCAATACTAGTGCATTAACATTACACAACATGTCTAAAAAAATCATTTTTATATAATTACCAACATTGTATTATTTGTTCTGTGTAATATAAACAGCACCGAAACACAGTGACTGATACACATGTATAAAAGTCGAGTATTTGTATTTTTCTCTGGCCGCTGCTTCCTGTGTGACAAGCATATGAATTCCATGCACAGATTTACAATGCAGTATATTCCATCCTCATTACAAGTGACAGGACACTGGGAAATTAACTAGACGGGTTTCCTTGGATACGACTGGCCCTTAAAACACTCACTTAACCGAATACCAATCTGAATACTGAATCTCCAAAGACATGAAGAGCTTATTTGAAAGTAAATGAGTGCACAGAGGCAAATAATGGAGTGAGGGGGTTAGATTGAAAGAGAAATAGAAGCAGACTAAAAAATAATGTATTTCTATTAAGAAACGTACTCCCTTGGTGTTTTAGAGTGGATACGCCAGCATGAAAAAATTGACTTTAGTTTATTTACTTTCATATTGCATGTGATGTTGTGCACAATATGTCAACATAAAGCATGTAACTTCATAAAAATGTATCACAATCTTTTATTAAAATGGTCAGATTTTAAATAGATTTAGGGTTGATTTCACTTATAAAGACTGTATACATGTTAACAGCCCAACACTTAAAATTTAGCCATTGTTTGGGCAGAATGATACTGTTACATTTTTAGAAGACATTAAAATCATTGAATTAAAGATTATCATTTCTATTAATGTGAAATAGATCACATTTGCCATTTCAGAGCTATAAATATGGAGATCCCTCAGAGAGAGAGAGAGAGAGAGAGAGAGAGAGAGAGAGAGAGAGAGAGAGAGAGTTTGACCTCATTTGACCTCAGAGCGCTTTATTACAGGGGAAGGTTTCCATGGATAATAACAAGGTCCTTCATAATACAGATTTCAATCTATGGGTTTAGGCCACTTTCAAAGCTGACCTGAGGTTTACTGATGTGGGTGACATTTTCTTTCCTTTAAAGCTGTAGAAGGCCAGCAGGACGCAGGGTAAAAATACACACAAGTCAAGTAGCCGATTTGATTCATGCTACGACCAGGGCTGGGAATCGATTCAGAAAATAATCGACTCCCCTTTAAAGGGGTCATATGGCGGAAATACGTTTTTTCTGTGTCTTTGGTGCATTATAAGTTGCCCATTTATGTATAAGACACGTACAATTGCAAATATTTAAGTGTCTGAACCAAAGATGCATCCTATAAAAGTGAACGCTCAACCAGACCTGCCTGAAACGCATCGTGTAACCACACCCCCACAAATCTACGTCAATTTGTGGTATTATTTGACAAAGACAGCAAGGAAAGTGGGCGTACATGTCAGTACAATTGCTTTAGAACCTGATGTTCCAAATATGGTAAGATGCGTTAAATTCCCTTCACACACTTGCAGTATTCGACCAATCACTGCGTTTCAGAGAGGCGGGACAAAGAGGAGAAACAAACATGTTCACATGTATGTGGAAAAACGCAGCGTTTTTTTAACCTAAAATCGTGTATAAACATTGCATTACATCTAAAAAACGAATGTATTCCTTTTTGCCGTGTCATATGAACTCTTTAAGAACCTTCACAAGCCCAAGTCCCGCCCGTTAGCAGGTTTCATTTGTCAACTTATTGGTAGCGCTGGGAATCGATCCCAAAACGAATTCCAAAGCATTTGCTTTTATGGATGAAGATTATTTTATGTCATTCCACAGCTCTAGATTTCATCCATTAGCTTTTTGTGAATTATGCACTGTTTAGATGAGTAACAAGTGTGATTTACTTGACCAATGACATCGGCTAAGGGGCGAGGCTTGCGCTAATGAGGCTCGTTTAATGGGAAATTCATGAACGTGTCAAAAGTTTACAGCAACAAAATAATAATAAGTTTATTCCGTGAAAATCGCATATTTATAAGAATTAAGGGTTTGGTCGATCGTGATGAATTCCTATAGCAACTGTTATAAACACGACAGCGCGCATCAGACTAAAAAACTGATAAATGAATTGGAATCGCAAAGCTGACATAAAATATTCTGCATTGATGGTTAAGAGCAAAAAAATATATGCCACACTATGCATATATAATAGATAAATCCACACTTATAACAAATAATATAAATATCATATATATATATTTGTTCAGACGGAATGTAAAACAGATCGTCCTCTACAGATGAGATAAGCATGTGCGCGTGGAGAAAGATGCATGTATAAAGCACAGTCTCGTAATATTTCTTAATATTTCTAAATTTGGACGTCTTTAAGCTGTTAAAGATAGACAGGACTAGTTCAACACCTGTCGGCACTAAAGCATACTTGCATTAACATTAAATGGGAAGCAACAATTAAACATGTGAGTATATTAGAAAGTAAATAAAAAAGAGTTAGCGCTCTAGAGATTTGTGTGTCATTAACACTTACAACATACTAACAGTGTTCTTTATACATAGATATTTGTATTGCATGCAATATGTGTCAATTTCTTAATAACAAATTAAAATCTTTACTGAAACTGGGAATCAAATGGGAATCGAAAACAACAGTTAGGATTCGGTTCTTAGAATCGATTCTTTCGATTCCAAAACCAACAAATTTTTGGCAGATCTGTAATTATAATCGAAATCGATCCCAAAGTTTCTTGAATCGAACACGCCTAGCTACGTCAGCTGCATTCGCGCGGCGGTGTCTAGCACCTCTTGTGGTAAAATGTGTGTACTGCACGTCTTTGTGTGGCCATCGAATATACCCCGTGTTTGTATTTTTTTTATTCTTAGACGCGTCTGCAAATTTCTATTCATTTCTATTATATTAAATTTATCGCATAAACATAACACAACAATTTATTATATAAATATTTTTTCGAATCTGTTAAATTAGATTTTTTGCTGTCTGTTTTGCGGAACTATAACGTCAACGTTGTGGTTCCGTACGGCAAATATTTAGTGCGGACACAGTTTCCTGGCAACCTTTATCCTGGGAGAAGAGCTGCAGGTAAATATTTAACTTCTTAAATCCTCATTCTCATCGCAAGTCACCGGCAGGTCACAAATCGTCCAAAACTATTCAGTAACGGTCGTAAACCGGCTTGTTTTGGCAGATATATTGAACAAAAACTGCGGATCCAGAGGCCTGTTACACCAAAGCTAAATCTTATCACAAAGCTAACGTCAATTGACACATGTCACTTCCATAAACCTGTTATTTTTCTTCTTGAAATAATGTAGAGAATGTGGCAGATTTGGGATTTTATGTCATTATTCGCACAGGCTGTAGCTCAGCTGTCTGATGATTTCAGCGTCATATGATTTTAATTCCTCTTTTTTGAAAGACCCATAAATCAACATCCTGATGATGTCATCACATTAAATGTCTTACTGGTGGCCGCACAATTAAACTATTATAATTTCGTAAACATGATCAGTCAGTACATACATGTTGATTTTTTTTTGTTTACATGTGCGACAGCCGATCATGACAAGTGTGTTTTGTGTGGAGTATGCGCAACAGTGTACTTAATGTACCAATCTTACAGATATTACGTGAAGAATTTAAAGGCTATTTAATCTTCTATTTAAACTTCTATATGGATAATGATTATGAATTTCTCTTTAATAGCAGGTTGAGGGATGAGCCACTCTCCTGTGATCGGTCAAGATGTGCAGACAGCAAGCAACGGAGTCGACACCTCTGAACCTTCAAAGGCCCCTGATTGGTCAGGACCTCATGGCTTCACCCACCAGGGGTTAAAGTTTATGGATGAGGCTGATTTTCATGATACTCACAAGGGGACACGCGTCTTGTCAGAGACTCTCAAACAAACACCTTGCCACATGGACTCGGTATGCAAAGAAACGCTCACATTTCAATCACACACAGATCTCTCAGAGACGGCACCCATAGATGAGTCTCCAAACCTGACATACACACAATCCTATGAGACAGAGTTAACGCAAGCCCGTTCCAAAAGAGAACTGGAAGAATGGAGAGGAGGAGAGGAGGAGAGAAAAAAAGGTGAAGGAGAGGTGAATATCAACAAGAGAGAGATAAAGCAAAGGAAAGAGACGTGTATCTCTGTGCAGGTAAATGTTACCCTAAATTTATGCCTTACTGTGTTTCTATGCCTTGAGTTAAAGTGCTTGACTTGTGTGCTTGTATTATATTTTTGACAAATTTTCTTTTTATTATTTTTGTATTATTTAAGCAGGTTGAAGCACTCTCAACAGAACACCCTTCTACTCATTCTGAAACCAATGAACGGTCAAATCCTGATTCATCCTCTTTCCAGGATAAAGTCCAACCAACTACTTCTGTTTCCCCTGATGAGGCCCCTCCCCTTGTTCCAGCCCCTCCCCCTGATCAGACCACACCCCTTCTATTACCAAACATTGATGATTCCCCGTGCCCAGCTCACGTAATGGCAGAAGTGCGTGTGCGGTCTGTGCCAGAGCGGGATCGTGTTGTGCGTGGCATGCAGGACAGTAAGAGCCTGGATGAGATCAGTGGGGCGTGTGGAGGGGGGGTAAGAGGAGCCGGGACTAGAGGTGGTCAGGTGGAGGGACGCAGAGCAACCATATCTAGTGCTCTGGAACTGGAAGGAACTGTCAGTCATGATGGAGATCTTACACACTTCATTGCCACAAACCTTGAACAGAAGATTAAACTGAGTTCACGGCTGAGTCTGGACACGGATTGTGAGTATATGATTTATTGGTAAAATATTTTAATAGTGATTTGCTTGATCACAAAATCTTGTGACCTTAGCGTGTGCCTTGGATCTGTTAAAACTTTTTTGTATATGCAATATTTGTTCTGTGTTTATGTGACTCCTGTAGCGGACTGCTCGGGGCCGATTGTACATGGACGTGGCTCCTCGCGTCGGCCGGCTGATATTCCGCCCATTGACCCGTCGGTACTGGTGGACCTGCATAAACATACACAAGATGTTGCCCAGAGTGTAGAACTGATGCTGCGAAGCCTCAGCGGAACCATACAGAATGTAAGAAATACTTCGTATAAAGAAACACACTTGCTGGCACCAAAATGTTTTTGGAAACCTAAACTTTTCTTTATCTTCACGATACAATTACCATCATATATTCAGAAAAAAAGTGTCATACATTAAGAGAATGTATATCATTAAAAAGTATAGGGTCACTTATTGGGGTGTGACGAGACACTTATTCCACGAGAAGAGACGAGAGACAAGATTTTTACACTATTTTTAAGAAATCCTCAATGATGAAATGCATGAATTGAAAAAAGTATTTTATTCAACTGCACTTGAGGGTGGAAGAGATGCAAAGGGTTGTTTTAGAGTTGTTTGCCCTTGTAGTGTTTTCTTCACCGGTGTGGTGGTTCTGTAGGCCTATGTGTTTTTGGATAGTGCTCGTGTTAGCTGCGGTGCACTGCATTGTTTTCTTAAAATGTTTACATATACGTCTTGTCTGTCACTCTTTCGCCGTTTCTTATTTCCACTTGAAAACCAAAATCTTGCCACACAAATGATTTAAAAAGTGGCAGGGTGATCTTCAATGCTAATTTCACCCTCACGCTCCATCATGCTGACATCACAACTCACAAGACAACTTTTCCTCATCAACACATTTTTTTTGTTGCGTTTTAATCTCGTCACACCCCTAGTAACTTATCTAAAATGTTTCTCTTGACCTTACAAATCTTTAGATCTAAAAGGCATATGCCTAAATGTATGAAAATCTTCTGAACATTATCAAACAAAATAACTATTAAATATGTTTGAAATAAACAAATTTTACTTAAAAATGACGAAAAACAGTAAATTAGAGTACAAATGTCTTAAATATAGTTTAAAAACCATCTCAAGATGGGACCTGAAGAAGTTGGGCGATAAACTTTCAGGATAATATTTCTACAAATTTTAGTCCAAAAATAGATTACAGGAAGATAAAATCTAACAAGTCTTGTAATTGTTTTATCATAGCCTAAATCCTTTGGTTGCATTTGTCTTTTCAAAGTTTTGATGAGTTCCTAATATTTGGTAAAAATATATATAAGTGACCCTAAACTTTGACCCATATATGACCCGTCACTTCTACATGTATATTCACATATTGATAAAAATACAAGTAAAGTCTCTGTCTCACCAGATGACTGCACTAAGTGTGGGTTATATCCAGACGTATAGAGACTCAGTGGACAGTTTGGGAGAGTCCGTGGACATGAGTATTAAGGTAAGAGTTGGCCTTTCAGAAATGTTTGCTTGTTTGTTTAACAAATGTATTTAATCTGGGTTTGTATGTGGTTGCAGGGAATGTACACACTCATGGCACGGTGTGAGGAGCTGGATCGCTCCATGCAACCTATTCATACTCTAGCTGCTCAGATCAGGGACATCAAACGAACCCTCGATGCCCTTGAAACCATCTGCAAGTAACTTGCTGCAGACATCACCCATGGTCAAGAGAAAACTCCACCCCTTTAGAGAGAAGCTGTGGCTCCGCCCTCCGCAGTCTTTCTGCTAAATAACGTGCAGTGGAATGATTTTGCTAATTCTAATGTCTCCTAGCAATGCTCTGCAATTGATCGTCTCTTTAGAGACAGACAGCTTTCTTCTTCACCCTTTTCATTGGAGAACACATCTGTAAGCACCTTCTTCTGTTGTGGCTCCTCCCCTCTAGAGACATTGCCTGGGAAAACAGTGTTAAGTCCTTCCTGTTACTTTCACCGTCCAACACCCTCCATGTCACCGCAGAACAGACTGTCATTGGGCAGCAAAAATCAGATTGGTGTTATTATTGCAATGTTTGTGGAGCGGGTTTGTCTAGCTGCGTGTTTTGACAGATTGTGTCTGTTTTTCCCTGTAAAGATCTAAAAAATAACACAAAGAGTAGAAGTGTGTGTAAGACACGTTTTTGCCAGGATGAAAACGGGAAGCCATACTCTGTGGACACCAGTTCCTCATGAAAGTCTGTGTTTCTGCAGGACGGATGCCTTGCATCCCAGATTTCTCAGCGACAATTATTAAGTATAGGTTGAATAGGCTCGCCTAGGAATTGTAGACCCTTGACTGATGTGCGGAAAGTTATGACAAATGTCAAAAGATGCATTAAATGTTTTATCATATGGAAGTGTTTGTCATAAAAGATCTCTCAAATAATAGACGACGGTAGTTGGAGAATAAAAAACGGGATTTCTTTTCTGAATGGTGAAAATAATTGAACTTTACTGGCTTGAACTGTCCTGTCTTGCTAAAATCTAAACCCTGATATGTTTAACAATATGTGATTGATGTATATTTTAAATTATATAAACTAAAATAAATTTGCTAGAATGATGTATGTGAATTTTTGTGATAGTTTGTGGTTCTGCTCAGTACATGTTTTTACAAAATATGAGTCTTTCTGTGCTTATTTGAATCCTGATTCGATTCAATTACACGGATTCATTCTGTCACCCTTTCTAGTCATTGAAGAATATGAGTGTGAGGGCATAGTTTTTTTTCCTGTAGGTGTTTGTATACGTTATGTAATTTACCTAAAGCCCACCAGTCATATTGCTAAATATTTATAAAGGCTTTATATTTCCAATATGTTTTCATTATGGGAGATGTCCTAGTTAAGCGTAAACTTGACTGGTTTCTGTTTTGTTAAAATGTAATAGACAAAATAAACATTTGTTAAGATTATAGTTTGATAAGATTATAGTTTAGGCAGATGAATGAGAGTTATTGCCCAGTCGGGGTGCAGTCGAACATCATGTGGATGAGCTATCTCCACTTTGGTCAAACACCTTATGCATGTTTGACATTGTAGCATGTGCAGGTTTGTGCATGTGATGAGCATACAGTATTTATACACATTGTTTGCTCATGTCTGGGTTTACAAATTTGTTAAACCCTTTCTTTCAAGCTACTTAAATAACAACATTCTTCAAGAATTAATCTTTCTTTCAGAGGATTTGATCTTCACTGAATTTAATCTGTTTATGGGGCTTCGAGAGTTGATGTACATTAAAGGGATAGTTCACCCAAAAATGGACAAACCCTTATTCCATTCAAACCTGTGTGACTTTCTTTTTTATCTGCAGAACACAGAAGAAGATATTAAGAAGAATGTTGGTAACCAAACAAAACTGACCCCTGACTTTTATTGGATTTTATCTTTTGTGTCTCACAGGTTATAGATGACATCAGGGTGAAAAAATGATATTGAGGGTTATAGACCTCAAGTCATTTGGTGATGGTTTAAATGGTCTCAAGTTTTTCACTGACAAAACATCTTACACTAAATCTGTAAAATGATTTATTCGGCACTTAGCTAGTCTGTGTTTTGACTGAGCCTAGAATTTGTTTTTTACAATAAGGTAGTTATAATAAGGTAGTCATTTTGCTATGAAATGCCAAACAACATATTGATTTGAGTTTCATGCAAAGATTCTGATTCAGATCTGCTCAAATGTTCAGACATGAATTATGTAAATTGTGTATCTTGGAAATAAATCTCTTCTTCCATTAGGAATCTCTAACAAAAAGCTTTTTGCAATGAACAAGTCATCACTCAAAGTCAAGGCCAACAGGGGTTAACAAAACACCCATCATCACACTACGGTTCCAGACACATCAAACAGAATGAAGTTGACAAGAACCAGCGAGGATAGAAGCACGACAGGTATATTAAGTGCACAGCTTCCACTGTCCATCATTAGTTTAGTAGGTAGTACTGTAACTGGAGCTGTGGTTACCACCGTGCTTTCACTCGGTCTGATCCCACTAATGGTCTTTACTGTAGGTAATGTTAATTTTTGTCCTTTTTCCACCACTGCATCTGACTCCTGATCTGCAGCTGCACCTTCCAAAGCCTCGAACCACTGGCAGCGAAAGTCCTTCCTCCAAATGTTTATAAAAGCAGCAGGAAGTTCTCCTGTTGCTCTGACGCCTTCGGCCCCATTTGGCACAAGCAGGAAGTGGGGTGAAGGAAGATGAAGGTAGGTGCGTTCCTCTTTTTTCTTGCGCACACAGCGCCCGCGCCCCTGACACAGGGAGACTCCGCATAGACGGGCGGCAGTGGTGACGTTGACAGCGTAAGGGCCGAGGATCTCACGAACGTATAGGCCAAACTCAGAGCAGGATTTCTGTAGGAGAAACTCATAAATAAATTCATAATAATCATAAGAACAATAGAACGAACAGTCAAGAATGAAGTAAAGCTACCTGAGTTTTAACTGCTAAGGCTCTTTCCCATATAATGACTCCAGATGCACCCATGGCAGCACTCTCTCCTATGGTATTCACTAAGTCAATCTAATAAACAAACAAATAATAATAATAATTTCATTAAACTGAATAACAATGCGCCTTATGTAACCTACACTATGTTTGTTACCTCTGACAGAAAGCTGCTAGTGGAAATATATGAAGTCTTGACCAACGGAAACACTGGAAGATCAAAAGTGGTCCCTGCGAGTGCCGCCACACGCAACGCTTCTCTTATCTGATTGGTTGCGTAAAGCCACGCCCCCTTGCTTCCCTCTGGCAGCTTCTCAAGTGAGAGGATTGGGTAAAGAGCACCACTTTGTTTCCATAGCCATATCAGCTCATCATTAAGAGCCATTTCTGCCGCGGGACAGCGTCCTGTGTAATTGGCTAGCGCTATCTGGGCAGAGTCAAAGTTATAACAGTTGGGATAAGGGGTCATGCCCCATAATCTCTGTGGGCGCAGTCTCTTAACCTCTCGTAGCGTCTCCATCAGTATGGACTGGGCTGCTGCTTCAAAGTCAACCTGACAGGAAATGACATCATAATCCATGATATAATCAATGTAACAGACAGCATAAAAGATACGTTTATTCTACAGAATGGTCCAGAAACACTTCTGGTTTGAGATTGTCATTACCTGAGCCCACCTTTCCACCTCCTCTGCGCCCCAGTCTGGAAAAAATCCCCTAAGAAGCGCCCTTGACTCCACACGGTACTTTGTTTTACTACCCCTATTCCTATTCCACTGTGGTGCCCACTCCTGCCAGCACAGCACCCCCAGACCAGGTGCTCCTGCCTGGGGAAGTGTGGCTGTCAGATCGCCCTCCACCCTCTGGAGGTGAAGGTCAAGGCTGGTGTGTTGCGGTAGACCACCGTTTACAGAACGATCCTGTGCCGTGAAATACGGGAAAAGTCCCAGTGTGTCCTCATAAAAAATGGCCACACGGCCTTCCCACTCCATTCCAAATCCTGCTGGGTCTGGCCGACCCAAACAGTCTTTATCCGGGACCCCCCACAGCACTAGGAAAGGCTGGCCAGCGAGAAAAGGGGCCCGGGCTGGACCGCAGACGCACGCTGGGGTGAGGAGATAGATACGGATGAGCAGAGGAGAAAAGAAGAGGAAGAGGTTGGAAATGAACATGTATTTTCTACCAGCCATGGAGCTGAGATAAATAGGCG
Organism: Triplophysa dalaica; assembly: GCF_015846415.1. Lineage (NCBI taxonomy): Eukaryota > Metazoa > Chordata > Actinopteri > Cypriniformes > Nemacheilidae > Triplophysa > Triplophysa dalaica. The sequence continues at coordinate 9,400,965 of NC_079559.1, forward strand.
TCAAGGTCCCTCATCCATGAAGTCACAGGAGAAACACCTTAGAGGGAAAGAATGACAGAAGAAAAGAAAAGAGAGAGAAACATAAACAAACATGTTTTGATTGTAATTGCAATGAATTTTGTTTTTTTAAATATTGTCTTAATACATGCAATAGGCTACAAATGATAAAATAATCAAGACACGTGAGAATTATTATGACACAACAACCTTGCATAAATGAACCATGTTTTTATTATAGTAAGGACATGGTAACCATTTCTTGGTAGGTTGATTAATATTTGTATTTCCATAGTTTGAATACAAATAACGATGGTTAAACTAGGCTATTGTAGTTAAACTAAAGTAAATTTGGTTACTTTGTTTTAACTAAACTTTCGAATCACTATTGCTATTTATTTATATCATTCGCCATCGTGAACTCCAACACACCTAAAGAGAGACACTTAAGGATATTTCATCAGGAATGAGATTAATTAAAATCAGCGGTAATTACAAACCTGCTGTTCATTGACTTCGCCACAAGTGGGCGCCAGAGCATCAAACATAACCTGCGCCCAACAACACCGCAAGATTTATGGGGTTTACGAACGACTGCAATATAATATGGATTTCGAAGACCAAAATATTAAAGTAAAGCTTATTTTTACGTATTTCATTGTTCTGTGTTGGAAACACCCCAAAACACAACATCTAGTCCCGTTTAAATGAACTAACTTATAGCAGTCATACCAAATTAATATTTCTTTGTAGTGAAACTATAGTCAGCAGCACAAATGAGCCTCTATGTTCTCCTCACAGTACCCTTACGAAACAAAAATATGTGGGGAATATAATTGATACTAATAATATAGTTCAATATAATAAATTACATTTTCATACTGGAAAAAAGTTCTTATAGTTCTCAATATCTGAATGCATTGAATATACTTTTAAATATATACTAACTTATTTATTACATTGACAGTATATAAATGAAATATTTTCTTTGTGTGTGTGTTACAATATTTAACCATGGTTTTGTTATACATATGGTAATTTATCTATCAAAAACACCAGATACACCTATACTATAATAAAACCATGGCTAACTTTCCAAAGGGAAGAACAATACAATCTTTCCCAGAATAGGCTATCTTAACCTGAAAGAAAGCTAGTTTATCATTCTCCAAAAAATCATTTCGTTTCTCATTCAGTTGTGAGGTTGGCAATGTCAAAGCAATCATTTGTTGTTGGTGTGATAGTTTTAGGGCACTTTCTGCTTTCAGAGAGGCAGTGAAAAAATGACTTGGCTATTCTAGTGCGACATCTCAGTTTTTCTAGTTGATAACCGATATTATTATTTGGAAACAAACCAGTCCTTTTGAGTCTAGTTTCCCTGATTAAATCAAGAGGTTTTCAGCTCGTGAGATATATACACTTTATGTACAGTTTACATACAGATAGTATACACACTTTAGGGGATGGAAGTGAAGCAGTGAGTTACTCACCTGTGCATTGGCAGATCATGTGTGTGTACCTGGAACCCCAGGTCAAAGATTCCAGAGGGAAAGGTCAAGGTGAAGAGGGATAGTACGACTGCTATCTGGATGATAACGAATAAGAAATTAGCTCATCTGTGTTGGTTTGAGCATTCAGGTGTCCTGGTTCTGTACAGGAAGCCACAAAATAAAGTGACTTCAACCCAACCATGAGAGATCAGAAGTCCTGAAAATAAGATGGATAAAGTGGCAGAAGGAGGAAAGACAGAAGAAACCAAACTACCTCACCTTCACCAGGGTAATCTTTTAGTAAGCAGGGTCACAACCGACCATGATAATCACATGATCAGACTGACCGTAATCTCTTAATCCTGTTCCAAGCACACCTACACACTCACAAAAATAATAACACCTTCAATGCACACACATATTCCTGTATATGCATTCATTTGTTGAAAACGAACATGCAAGTCTAACAGTAACCTAAATTTACTTTGAGTCATTTTATTTACTTACATTGTTTTTGAGTTGTTTGTTGCTGGTGTTTTCTTGAGCAATATAATTCAACTTCTGACAAGCTCACAAATCTTAAAGTGCTGTCACACTAAACATTTTGTTGAATGACTCTTTCATGCATTCTGGATACATAATAATTCATATACTGTATGAAAATGTCCTTGCCTTTCTTATCTGTTGTTTATTCTGCCGTTATATATTTTCTCCTTTCCTTCGTTTTTTCTCTCATATCTGCACATTGTCATCCGTCACTTTACCAAAGCTTAAATCTACTTCCTGAGGAGGATTATTGGTAAGATTATTCACAAATATCCAAACATAATCTGACATAATCTTAAACCTAAATCTATACATAATCTTCTCTAGATTTCACAGTTTTAGAGCAAACAATGGTAATTGTGATTTATTTTACACCTGCTGTCACACAATGCATTTTGGTTAAGTTTTTCTTATGACAATAAATGTGAATTCTCTTACATTCATTTTTTGACTGAATATATATACATACATATATATATATATTTACATGTGCACATAAACAGTTCAGACATATACAGTTAAATTCAGTCAATAAATGCATGTGTATATGTTTATTTTTGCATTTTTAAGTTATTACTGTAAAACGTTCATAAGTAATTGGTCTTCTTTGTATATTGTCATCAAGTTACCACGGTAATTTATATTATTTTAGCTAATTTTAATTGAAAAAGACAAGATGTTTTCAAAAAGGATGATTTTGTAAATGTATTTATATATTTTATTCCTGTAATGTCCGTAAGATGTTGGGTGGTGAATGTGCTTAATTGTAAAAAAAAACTGTTTGTCGCACTAAATGGTCCTAAAATGGTCTTCCTTTTAATCGAAAGGAATTAGATTGTGATGTATTTTGCATAATTTCATCTTTTTCATATGATCTTTTCCAGGAATATGACACTAAAACATTTGTGATAAATGTGAGGTGATGTTAGAACCTCAATCTTTTTTTTTCTCTGCTGCTTAATCACCTGAAACTAACCACAAATTACAGATTAGTGTGTGTTTGTTTGTTATATGGTGTGTGTGCCTTTGTGTATCCAGTGCATGTCTGGTTTTGTTACCTGTACAGAGTTTGTGTGTTTGTATGTACGTATGTTTAGTTGAGATTATCTGTGTGATCTGTGGTATCTAAGGTGATGCCTGCTCTCCAGGTCCTGTCACCATAGCAACGGCTCAGACGAGTCCGGTCCAGAGAGTGGATCGGGGGTTAAGGATACCTGTGTAGTGTGTGTGTGTATATGGGTGAGGGTTTTGGTATGGAAATTCAGTTTGGTGGAAGCCGATGCATGTTTATTAAGCGGTTGTTGTTTGGTGAGATTGACTTTTGTTTTTTTATTGTTGCTGTATGTTTATATTGAACCCTGGAAATAAATGGATGTAAAATAAGTATCACAATGCAATGTAGACTCACCCCAGAATTTGACACTGAATTTACACTTAAGATTGTATACTTCAGTGGAAGATATTTTGAAGGTTAATGTCTTTTTGAAAAGCAAGAAGCTTTAATACGTTACAAAATCCATTTGAAACATACTCTAGAGACATCTAAATGTCTTACTTATTTCACCTTTTAGCAGTTTGTATCCCTGTATCCAACCTAGTAAATGCAGATGGAAACAGGTGTGGAGGTTTGGACACGGCTCACCCCGTTGAGCTACTGTAAACACCTCTAACTCCACTTTATTCTCTAAATCCTGTTTCTCTTAGTCACCGCTCATGTGTTTTTTATGTTGAGTGTTTTGATGTGCATTTCCAATTACACTTAAATTGGTTTTACGTATATTTTTGAATATGCTGACACCTATGACTTACAAAAAGATAATCTAATTTTGTATCAATTCGAAAAAGAAACCAAGCAAACAAACCAAACAACACGTTTCTCGGTATTATGTTGGTGAGGTTGTTTTGCTTTCCGTGAAATGTTTTTCAAATGGATATTTGTGAGTTTTACTAGGAAAAAGCAACCAGTCCCACTTTGTTCGCTAAAATGTGACCCTGGATCACAAAACCAGTCTTAAATAGCACAGGAACATTTTTAGTAAAAGACAAAAATACATTGTATGGGTCAAAATTGGCCAAAAATCATTAGGATATTAAGTTAAGATCATGTACCATGGAGATATTTTTTAAATTTCTTGCCTTAAATATATAAAAACTTAATTTTTGTGAATGGCGTGTCACAGTGCCCCTGATTATCAATTTTTCAATATTTAGATTTTTTTTGCACTCTCAGATTCCTGAGTTTTAATCTCAGCCAGATATTTTCTTATTCTAACTATTTATACATCTATAGAAATCTTATTTATTCAGCTTTCAGATTATGTAAAAAAACTCAATTTCGAAAAATTTACCCAAACTTGTTGTCCAGTTTGTCCCAACTGTGAGATAATGAGCTTGTGTGAATCATTTGTGAGCATAAAGTATCTAATGTGACTGTCAGTAGTTGAAGATGAGAGTTTTGTAATGTTGCTAATGAAGTCACCACTCTCCTTCTTTTCTTAAAGGAACCGTTCAACCAAATATTAAAATTCTGTATTACTCACCCTCACCCTGGTGGCCAAGAACTGTTTGCTTATAAGCATTCTTCCAAATATCTTTCTCTGCGGTCATCAGAACTAAGACATTTGCACAGATTTGGAACAACTTGAGGGTGAGAAAATGTAAGATTTTTATTTCTGGGTGAACTGTTACTTTAACAGAAGAATTGATATTAATATGAATGAATTTAAACTTCATATGTCTCCTCTTAAAACTACCTACTCCATAAAGTTATTTTACAAATAACTGAGGGATAAATCTAAAATATGTTTGTTATGTCAATTCTCAGATCTATCCTGTTCAGTGCAGCCAGACCTTCACATCCAAGTTCATAATAACAAGTCAGTAACAAAACTTTCACCGTCTTCCTATATGGCCACCAAATAATAACAAAATGTTTTTTATGGTTTTGCTGAACTACTACTCTGTTTAAAAAGATTGAATCTCAAATTAATCTGTTTCTATATGTAAATTGTAGAGGTGTAGCACTGCCCTCTTGTGGTTCGAGTTGTAAGGAAGCAACTGGTCACTTGACAGCATATCATTATCATAAATCACGTTGTGAAGTTTGTTGCTTACACCTGTACTAAAGTAACTGAAAACTTCCCAAACTGTAGTTTTACCCAAAAGGAATAATCCACATTTGAACCCCAGTGTAATGATGAAACATTGTGTTTGCATGAGACAGAGCCTAAACAACAGCAGTAAACTGTAAATTTTCCTCAGGGTCCCTAAAGTCAAAAAATCTCTCTCACTCCTCAGGTGGTTTGTCCCTGTTGTGTGTGATCGAGTGTATTTGTGTGTAGACGTGTTTTGGGACTAGACGACAAAAGGAGAGTTCGAACATAGCATGAAACCGGAAAGAGGTCCACAAAGACAAGTGACTGAGAGACGTGGACAAAACCTCGAGGAGGAGAGGGGGTGAGCCTTTGATCTGTCTGTTTTCTGAAGGAGGAGGAACAGATTCACAGAGGCAAGACGAAATAAAAGAGAGAACGAGAGAAAGAAAGAGTGAGAGAGTGAGGGAGATGGAGCGAAACAAGGATAGAAACGGGCTGTGGGGAGTAGATTGTAATTCCTCCACGGGTGTAGCAGATTGGGTGGGGGGGTATATTCAGGGGCAACAGAAGTGCCTCTAAGTGCTTGGGGAGGAGGGGAAGGTTGGAAGGAGGGAGAACTGGGAAAATAGAGAGAGGGAGAAAGATGAGGGTGAGAGAGGAAGGGGGAATCTGAGGAATTTCCAAATGAAAGGAGAAGGTTTTTCTTTTAATGCGATTAAAGTTTTCCATCTCACTGCATCTCCTGCAGCCAGTTTGACTGCGAAAGAACTCTGATTAAAAGAGTGGCAGACAGAGTTTGTGTGTACAGGTTTGGCTCTACTTAAAAGAGTGGAATATTTAAAAATGTTTTCAAAATACATAGAGAAACACGTCCACATCTACAAACCTGCATTTTTGTGTGTGTGTGTTTGTCTTTGAATATTACAAGAGTGGAGTTTGAGCGATATGTGTCATCATTTATTCACCCTCATGTTTTTATTTTTTGTGGAGCACAAAAGAAGATACTTTGAGAAATGTGTCCATACAATGGACACATTGTATGTGTCCATACAATAGAAGTCAAATGGGGCCTTATGTTGTTCGTTTACCAACATTTTTCTAAATATCTTCTTTTGTGTTCTGCAAGTCATACAGGTTTTAAATGACATGAGGGTGACTTAATGATGACAGAATTGTAATTTTGGGCTAAACTATCCTTTATTCAATTTAAGCAATACCTCAGCATCAGTTGCATGCAACTTATTAGAAAATAATGCTAAAACTCATTCCGTCTGAGAAAATATGAAACAAACCAAGCAATGCTATAACATCTACATGCTTATGATGCATGCACCCGTTTAAAGATGATTCTGTCATAATAATTTTATATTTGGCAGACGCTTTGACATTGTTGGTGACACGCTGTACCGGCTGAGCTACAGAAACACCAAGAATATCACATTGTGTTCTGCTCTATTGAATTTTATTCCTGCAATATCCACCAACCGTCACTAAAACCATATTCCATAAATTTGTCCATATGCTGCCTAGATGACATCTCTGTGACTCATGATCCACAGTTTGGGTAAGTGTGGGTAGACACTAGAGTGTACAATCTAAAACATGATGAATATTCTTTGCAAGCGTATGCTTTTTGTATGCAGCAAGGTTTTGGATTTAAACGAAACAGCATCTCAAAAGCATCTCTGTCACAACCGTACAACTGCCCTCTGTTTCTCCAGACAAATTATTTAAGTTGCTTCCTCCAAAGAACTTCACAAAGTGCCTCAACAATTACCTCACAGCCCCAAACTAATTTCTCCTCTTTGTTATGGCAATATGGGTTTTTTTAGTTCTAAAGGGACCGCTTAAAACTCTCTCTTGCTCGCTCGCCTTCAAACTCACTCATTTAAACACACACCCAGCGGGATTCTCCTCCCAGCATGCACTTCTGTGTGCAAACACATTCCCTTAGCCGCTGACCCCGGCCCAGCTGTTGCCATAGCAACCAGAGCCCCTCACCATGACGACGGCTACCACCTTCCCATGGCTCAGCCCAGGCCAGGATCTTCAGGTGACCAGTCCGTCTTTCACATCTCTCTCTTTTAATTTCTTTTCACTTCTTTTAATTTTGTTCTACTGTTGTTCTCTTTCTACTCCTGGTTCATCCTTTATCTTGACTTTATCGTCTCTCTTCTGCTCTCACTGTCTTTCAGTTCAAGTAACAAAGTAATTATGCATGGAGTTTCAGGTTACTAATATCCAAAATAAAAAAACAAAGTAACCATAAAACAAACGGCTGTATAAACTTTAACACTTGTATAAATTAAGATGAGAAAATCATACCAAAACTATGAATAACTACAAACAGGCAATATGATTTCTGATACTCGAGTATTTTTACTCTACATTTTTCAAGTATCTGTACTATATAAGAAAATGGAAAAATGTATACATTATAAAGGATGTATCATACATTTTAATCCATTTGCTAAGTACATTTTTAGTTTAAAAATACTTTAATAAAGGTAAATAAGTACTAGATTTAGTATGTACTTAAGTATTTCAGTAAAAAAATCGACATGTATTTATAAACGTAGTAAAGGTAAAAAGTATGATATACAGTATGCTTATATGTAGTACAAGGAAAGGAATTAAAAGCAGTCTAAAATGTACTGGAGAGTAAAAATACTCGAGTACTTTACACCTTTGCAATTTTGACAAAAGAAGTAGTTAAAGGTTGTATCATGACTGAGAGATTTTGTGAAAGTATAGAGAAATTCAACCTGATCTCACAGAAATACGTAACTTACGAGGTGGCTGATTCGTATGAATACGTACGTTGGGAATCGTACAAAAACATAGGATTACTAAAAAAGCAATACTGAAGCCCCTCCCCTAACCCTCATGCCACTGTTGTGAAAGCATTACAAAAAAGAATGAGGTTGTACGAATTCATACGAATTAGCCACATCGTATAATAGTTACGTTTTCGCTGTGAAATTGTTGGGAAATTTGGATGCAATACTGCCAGGATACCAGGTAAAAAAGGGGCTTGAAAAAGCAACATAGGAATGATCATTAATTCATTACTTAAAATAGAGTTTGTGAAGTCACTCAATATTTAAATGAATGTCTTTAACTGTGTTGGAAAATGTTCCTCTACTGACAACAGTGGCAGATTTCAGCCCCCAGGCAGCCGTTACAAAATAATAAGGTGCACACAAACTGACACGCTTGCTTAATTATACACAACCTGCTAACATCATCACGGTTGGGTACTTAGCAGATACATTTCATCCAATCAGTAACTCTCTAGTGCCTGCTCCACCCTTAACTGAGGATGAACTTGCAACCTTCGCTTGGTAAAGTGTACTCTGCAGAATACCTTGATCTCATAAGACATTGATTAGTGCTGGTTCAAACAAACCTAATTAGAGAAACCAGAAATGTAATATTGATCATCCTGAAGAGCCAGGCCTGCTTGTTATTTCACAATCTCAGAGCAACTTTGATGTTGTTTTTCGCTCAGGTTTATAATTTGATTGAGTTTTTGGTTAATTAGCACCATAGGCGATAACAGCTTGTGCCAGGAGTAAAAGTGAACGTCACAGTTAGCTGAAGGTTACGTTGGCTTTGATTTGTTTTGTTTTCACAGCCAATTTTCTGTTGTTAACAGTTTAGACTGTATTAAAGTTTTTTCTTTATGACGTTTAGTGTGTTCAAATAACAGACCGATGTATCTGCAAGTTTAACACACACCACAGAGATCTCTCTCTCTCTTTTCCTGTCTTTTGGCATGTTCTGACCTTTCTCCAAAAAGACCAACTGTGTGTGTGTTCATGAGTGTGTGTGTGTTTGTGTGTGGTTCATTGGGAAATTGAGATATTTACCGCATTCCATCTCCCTGCTGTAGCCATGACAACCACTCAGTGGGAAGAGCTGCCTATCTCACGCAAAAAAACACTCACGCATCGACTTCGACACACACACACACACACACACTATTACCTTATACCTGGACAGAGAGAGTAATTGGTGAAGGGAAACATGTCAAAGAGTTTGACAGCAGGTAATAACCGATCGCAGCTCAAGGTCTCGAAAGGTATTGATTACCCCTCACCGCTGGACTGTTATTTCACAACTGCATCATTAAGTAACTACCTCTGTTTCCTCTCAACTATTGATATTATTATAGTTGCTTTATGTCCCAATAATAAATCTCCCAATGAGTATTATATGTCATGCAAACTTTATTTCTTCTCTAGAACACAAATGGGTTTTTGAAGAATACGATGAACATTTTTTTTGCAAACTAAATGTCATTAAGGGCATTTACTGACATTTATTTAATTCACTTCAGAAATGTTTCACAATTTCATTTGTGTTCCACTGTGGACAAAAGGTCACACTAGATTTATTGGTAACACTTTAAAATAAGGTTGTATTTGTTAACAGTTTATTTATGAAATTTAGTGGCATCTAGTGGTGACATTACGCATCGCAACCAACGGCTCACTTCACCCCTCCCTTTTGAAGCACTATGGTGAAACAGAACTAATAAGATGTCTTCATGTTTTCGCTTCTTTCCTGAAGGAGATAACGTATTTACGAAACGCGCTCTGTAGACCAGTTTATCCGTTTAGGGCTACTGTAGAGACAACATGGTGAAGTCTATGCAAGGGGACCCGAGGTGTATAGATAAACAGATAAATAGCATTCTAAGGTAATATAAAAACCGAGTCTTTATGCACCTGTGAAGACATAGTTATGTATATTATATTCAATTTCTTTCAATATCCTTTGAAATTACACACTACACCTTTAACTAACATTAATAGACAATACTTCTAAAGGATGTCTCAATTCATGTTATTTTTACCATTTACTAATAGGTTTCGAAATCTGACCTGTTAATGTTTGTGTAACTGTTAACGTTAGTAACATGAATAATTGTATTGGCATTAACTAATACCTTGTCTACACCGGACCTTAAAGACACAACGCATCCAGTGTGGACAAAATTTGAAATTATAATGGGTTCTGTCGTGTCCGGTGTAGACATGGTGTAACAAATATTTAAAAAATCTGATAAACGCTATTGCTCAATGTTAGTTTCTGCACTTACTAATGTTAACAAATGCAACCTTACTGCAAAGTTTTACCCAGTTTATGAACATAGGATTTGACCAGATATTTATTGATGGGTGAACTTCATCTTTAATAGGTTGTTTTCTCTTTCTAGGTACACTAACAGATTGCTGCTGTTGTCCACACTTGATCCAATGGAATATTGCCAATCACACTACCTTTAATCGAAGAGTGAGACAGACGGAGAGTGAGAGAAACTGTTTGAAGGATGTTATCCTGAAGGGGACTGTTAAGTACTTATAAAGTAAACCCAGAATTAAGAGTCTCGACAGGGACAGATCTTGACCACGTACAGAGCTCAGAGACACACAAATACACACTGAACAACACTGCCAATACTACATTATACACCACCTCTATAATGTTGTATTGGGGAGGAGGTAAAAAGTAAAGAGAAGACCACTTTCACAAAGTTTCTGTATCTAAAGATATACAGATTTCACCCTTGAGTGAATGAGAGGACAGGCTCAGGAACTCGACTGTGACAGTAACATGTGGCCAACTGGAGTTTTGACCTTGTGATTTGTGCGAGTGATCCAGCATACTGAGCTTTTATGCTCACGGGAGATCTGGGTTTGAGTACACCCTGGATAATGTTATCATTCTGGTATCTTTGCTTGTCTGTCTCTCTATAGCAGTAAAAAAATGAAATCTGATTATAAATATGTTGAATAGAGCAAATATTTTGTCATGTTTATGTCGAAAATATTGTTTATTTATGTTATTTAAAGGTACATTTTTTGTGGATATATTGATAGAAATGCAATATAATATAACTATGTCTTCAAACCTTATTTAATTAAGTGTTATGTTTTTATTACCATAGAAGGAGATATTTCTACCTACATTAACCGGGGTCCCCTTACATGTAATTCGCCATAGCCCATGTTGTTTCTAGAGTAGCCATAAACGGACAATCGGCTTTATAGGGTGATTTTCGTAAATATGACTGTTATCTCCTTCTGCAAATTAGATAAAACGTGACCACAACTTTTGTGTCAGCAACCGTAGTGCTACAAAAGGGAGGGTTGGAGTGACCCCTTGGTCACAATTCGCAGCATCACCTCTAGATGATGCTACATTTCTTACACCTTTAATAATCTGACAAAATTGTGACCTGATATGTAAGTTTATATCAAACAAAATTCCGTTTTTAACATAATCTTTGAATGTTATAATGATGTGTAAACTTATGAAAGCACCATTTCAAATATGCTAGATCAGCACTGCAGAATAGCCCATCCGATGAGGAGCAGAAGTGCAGAGTGATGTCATAAAAATCGTTGATCTGTTTTTCCGGGAACAGTGATTTTTGAATGCTTTTATCTTATAAATGCAAAATTTGTCAATGTTTTGGCCCACACTTATTTACAGCTATCCTAGCCCTCATAGAAAGCTACCATACTACACTGCAAAATTTTGATTTCATGTGAACTGCAAAGGTTAGATCAAGTAGAAAAAAGACAGCTGAATTTAAACCATAACCATAATCAAGAGTAGGCCTACTTATTTTCTTTTCATTACTTTTCCGTATCTTCTGTATTGATGCCTCCGTGATGTTTCCCATCTGCTAAATTGAATGTAAATGCATTTATGAGCGCACAGCGTAACAAATTACAGATTTCAATTGAACGTAGTGAAAACGGTGTTTAGGTGTGCGCATGAGCGTGCATCTATGTGCGTGTGCACGGGGGGTTGCAATATTCTGTCAGAACTTCTCTTCCGCAGGCTGTAATGATCAAAGAACTGTTAGACCCCCTGCTAGACTCGCACCTCATGCTCACATACACACGCAACTCACTCATCCATTCACATTACACGCACACAAACACACACACAGATGCACAGCCAAATGTACTTGGAAACAGGCATATGCTTCCTTGCTCGATTTACCAGCCATCCACATCTGTACTGTGTACACAAACATGTTCATTCACACAAACACACGGCTCTGCAAATCACATTTCAATCACTAATTAAAGTGTGTTGTGTATGTGTGTGTGTTCTCATTTACTACTGGCACTTCTGGCTGCTGATTCAGTGGATCTAAAACTGTGAGTAGGAGTGCTTTGGGGGCTCAAAGGTGTGCTTATTTCAGGTCTGTGAGTGTGTGCTTTTCTATGCCAGTGTTTGCCTGTTTGTATTTTACCGAATGCGTTCAGGTGCCAGCGCGCGTGAATGATGTGCGACTGTGACCAAGTGTGTGTGTTGCCCATGTGTGGCAGGCTACTCTTTGTTAGGTAAATCCCAGTTGATTATGCACTCCATTGTGTGGTTGTGCTGGTGCGGCGTCCAGAGAGCTGAGCGTGGAATTCTGACGGGTGCCTCACAGGAGACCAGATGACTCTCTGGTTTTCCTGTCTCTCTTTTTGTTCTGGTGGGCGACGTTACCGTTCACACAATCCCACCATCTAATCGCGCATGCAGGTGTGCCAAACTTTAGCTCTAAAAACAGACACGCGTCTTTGAGGTGAACCGGCTGTTCAGAAGTCAAGTCTGAGTTCTCTAAATAGTTTTATGTATATTTTGCAGATTAGTCTTTAAAAAGTCCAGCTACTCTATTGTCATTCCAAACCGGTGTGACTTTCTTTTTTCTGCAGAGCACAAAATTATATATTTTGAAGAATGTTGGTAACTGGCACCCAGTCACTTGCATTGGTTTTGTGTCCATACAATAGAAGTGAATTGGTGCCGGCGCTGTTCGGTTACACAACTTTCTTCAAAATATCTTCATTAGTGTCCTGCAGAAGAAAGAAAATCATACAGGTTTGGAATGACATAAGGGTGGGTAAATGATGACAAAATTTTATTTTTTTCACTTTTATCCAAAGCAATTTACAGCGCATCCAAAGGATAGATTTGATCAGCTTGTGTGTTTCCTGGGATCAAACCCATATGGCCGATGTGCTGCAAACACAATGGTCTATCAGTTGAGCTACATGAACACATTTCTGTTTCCATCTCTGTCTGAAGGCTTTCGTTTCTGTGTAAAAAAATCAGGCAGTGTTTTTCACAAAAGAAACCTGGATCCCTTGCCTTGTACAAATGCTGAATTACTGATTGCCATTTTCCAAATTACCTGTTTCAAATGATAATTTTCTATATGCAATTGCTTTCACTTGCATTTTATCGTATGTATTGAAATTGTTTTATTTCTGACACGTGTATTGTGGGAGATATAAGGAAAATGAATTAGGGCTCTTTCAACCATGAAACCACTTATACCATTTCGTCTTTTCCCTCAAAGAGATTTAAGCTACACAATTGTGTCTGGACTCTTTTATCCAGAAGTCATAGTGTTTTTATGTTGGATCAGTGTGTGGGGTATTCAGACATATCACAGAGACAGACTGTTATTTTAGTGATCCAAATATTACTCCAAATACACAGAAATGATGCAAACACAATGTCTAAAGGGTGCTGTTTTGGCTTTGTTCTTGTAGAAAAACTAAAGGAAGTCAATTCATTCAGAAAGAGCATAAATATTGTGATTTGCATTTTGGATCCCTATACAAACCCTGGCTTATATGCCCTCTAAAAACCACTTCATTGACTTTCTATGAATTCTAATGCATTTGGCATATTGCAACCTCTATCTGTCTCTGAGCCATAGTAATTATTTTCTGTGGGTGCAATGCATAACAACAAAACAAAAACAGATTAAAGAGTGACATCATTTGACATTTGCTTCAAATGGCTACGTTATCGCCCGAAGAAACCCTCTCGAAAAAAATGGCTTTGACCCCATCTCTCCTTCCTTTCTCCATTCCACCATGGTGCGCGCCCAGTGCGGGAGACAGCATTGGAAGGGGAGAGGAAGAGTGCGCTGTGGAATGCACTAGTGTAGAGGAGGGGGGCAGAGAACTCTCCAAACCTTTTTCTTCTCTCAGTAGACACTTGGAGCTGTCTTTTGTCTCAGCGGTCTCGGTCTACAGTGTGTTGTTAGGACAACCAACAGGAACGACCGCCTGACAGAATACAAAATGGGAACCTAAGAACCACACACACATTGGAGAAGAGAGACCTCAAGTGCAGGCTGTCTTAGTGAGGTGCCCATGAGAATGAAGACACACATACACAACCACACACACACACACTTATATTTAACTGCTTTAGCGCGTCCTACGTCTCTCGTGTACAATCAGGGGCAAAGAGAAATTGCTTTCTGGCGGTATTTGAAAAGAGGGTTAAAAAAGACCCTATTCAGCGACCGCGGCCCTTTATTAACACTCGCGATTCTGTAACAGATGAGGAGGGGGAAAGCCCTCGCGCGCGCTGAGGTCGGTCTCGTGCTCAGGTATGATGTCCTTTCTGTTCTCGGTCCTCGTCTGCCATTGGTCATCCCTGCCCCGCTCCCCCACCCCTCCTTACGGCGGCCCCCTCGCCTCTGTCTGCGCGAGTGAATGGAAGAGCGCACAGCTGCACAACGCTGCTCAAACTCGGAACGGCCCGACGGGCTGACTGACGCGCCGCTGTGCCCCGTTAAACCGGCACTCTGATTGGGCGAGGCCACATCCACCTGCTGGCTCACAGTCGCTACTACCGATTCTTATTCATGATCATCCGAGCTGAGGCACGGGAACTGGAAAGCGGTCATTTGGGTCGGTGGGATCGGGACGACGCGTAACGCGCGATGCGTTGGAATGAGGAATGCGGTTCGGTGATAACTTTTATGCTCCACAGACTTCTTTTCCTCCGCGCTCGCTCCTGGAGTCTGGACCACTTTCGCCGTTCATCATCATTCTCTTGTCACATTGCTGCTGCGCCATGGCTTCTCTCATCCGGTCATTGATATTATCGATCAGGACTTCCTCTGTCCGTGTGTCTTTCTCTGACTTATTCACGGCAAAAGTCGAGTTGAATAAAGCGCACTTTTAAATGTTTAATAGAAAAAATAAAACAACGCTCGAGTGACTAGTGCAGAGTAACGTTTTAGTAATGTCACACGGACGTTTCCAGTCATTTCATCATCATACGATGGTCATTCTAATGTCACGTATGACAGGGTGACGATTTGCGCTGCAAGTTTCTTTGTACCAAACAGCCCGATCAATGTGTATTTCTGTTTTTTACACTCTTGTCTTGTATTTTACTTATGATATCTATTTTTCTATACAGATTGCTAATCGTGTTTGCGCTCCCTCCTGTTGCGCAAACTAAATTGTGAAGCCTGCATGGATGGAGAGAATTACTCAAGATTTTTTATCGGAGCGGATTCACCTCTGGTGAAATTTCACCTCAGCTTTCGGACATCGCAATGGCTGGACAACAGGTGCAGTGCCTTCTAAGTGCCTTCCTCGTTGACGGAGCTGTGCGTTACAATCAGGGGTGCCGGCAGAAATTCTGGGCCCTATGGAAACCAAAATTTCTGGGCCCCCTACATTTTTTACAGATAAAATTTAACCCAATAAACATGCCCTGTATACTTAAAAAAAGATACTTAGCACATTGCATAGTTAAAATGTCTAAAGATGAGTACAAAGCCTACAAAAACAAGAATTTTTTTTAGAAATATGTACTTGTTTACATAAAAGGGAGAACATTTATTATCTCAATTGCAATTGCAAGCACAAGAGAACATTATGTATTGACATATACTTAACATGAACAAGCTTTAGCTGGGTCAAACTGCTCATTCAGGAAACATCAGCTACAGTAGAGACACGTTTTATTCAATTTTATATTATATTTTTCTGGGGCATTTTATTCATATTAAGAACGTCAAGTTTGACAGCATCGATCTTAGCAGCCGCACTGTCACTTCACAGAACACACGACACGGCAAACTAATTTTGTAATTTTTGAAGCGTGTAGATCACTTTTTGTTTTGCGAAGTTATCATCATGTGGCGAACACAGTAGATAAGACGTGTTTAGAGGCTTCAATCTTCGCGAAGTTTCGTGCTCAGGCTCACCTTGTTCGGCTGAGACGGGGACGTGGGGGAAGGAGTACGTGGGTGTGCAGCAGCCGCTGAATCTGTGTCTACGAGACATGATAACCCGTCCCGGAGACAGCAGAGATGTTATTATTGTTGGATGTAAATCATAATTCAGTAATTATTTTACTAAGCTCGCTAGATAAAAGCAGGTCATGTAGCAACAAAAATAAGTTTTGGAATACAGGAATAGGTCAAGCTACCTTTCTTTTTGAAAAACTGTGTGACATACTGTCGACTTTGGCGTTCTCTGTCTTCTCTTGACTTCTTTTCTTTCCGTTTTTGTTTCCCTGACTTTTGATGTGACGTGTCTGCGTGTGTCACTGTCTGCGGCAAGTCCAATAAGCAAGAGACGCTACACTAGCGAGCGCAGGTGGAATGAACCATTGTGAGAGGGAGCAGGGAGGGTTGTGACCGAAACAGTAAATACATTATTTGTTTTTTAAATATTAAATCTATGGTCAAAACGGACAAAATACACATTTAGTGCACGAGGGGCCCTAGCATATTTAATGTATGTATTAAAAAAAGAGAAAAGAAGTAGGAAAATAAAAAGGGGGTCTGCTCTTCTGGGCCCTAAATCAGGCTGGGCCCTTAGAATCGTCCTAACCTTCCACCCCTTTACGGCGCCCATGGTTACAATCATTGAAACTAACCCAGCCACCAACCTCAAAACGCATTGGTTACAATAAGGAAACACAGGTCACAATTTTATAAATAATTTACAAAAAAAAATTGGTTTCTTTTCATCCAGTATACGTTTTGGCACCGGCTCGCAAAACTAGCGCTATTTTTTAAAGATTAGGGATATGACGTTATTCTTGTCGACCTTGTATCGGAACGAATGTCCTATAATGGTCACAACGGTAGTAGTGACGAGTATGGCAGTGACATATACACGAGTGCATATAAAGATTCGTAGGTCTCTTGCTAACAGCTGTATTGTAACTCCACACATCTCCGCTAGATGTCGCGCCTGTCGTAATACTTATTTGTGGTACAATGATATCTCTGTACGGTGAACAATTTTTGTGATTTATTTGTGAATTGATGTAAATATTTCCTACGGATCCCCTTCGTTGCTCTCTGCCCCGTATGGCTTTTTATTCCTATCTGAGGATGCTCAGGACTCATATAGGGATGGAAGCCATGCAGGGCAGGGTGACTGTGTCATCATGGAGACCTGCCATTGGATCCAGATTTGATGCCAACCAACACTTTTTACCTGCCAATCATATGATACACACACCTGTCCTGGCATCAGTCTGGGACAGATGCCCATTGAGAGACTCACTGCAGGGAGAATATTTGATTCTGCACTGCCAATCAAGTGCACAGACGGCTCTCTGAAGTCTCACACAAACACACTCTGGCTGGACATCTGCTGCCATGTGACGCTAAGACAGCTGTTCATTTGCATCAGCACCACCAGGTACACACACACACAAAGTCAGCCCATAATGTTAATGAACTTGACTGAATGAGGTTAGCTTCCAGTACAAAATGCAAAGAAACTAATTCAACTTTCCTGGAGTTGTAACATATAATACAATTAGCAGGAAATTTGTCCTGGTATTCGGTCTGAAACCTGTATGTATAAAACAGCACACTGATTATAGCATGTACTTCACAAACTAAATGAAAAGTTTAAAATAATAATAAATTGACTCAAATTGAAATTGTGTCCATTTCTTAATGTTTAAATAAACCATGGTTTTGGGTAGGTTTAAGTTAAAACGTATTATACCAAGGGGCTGTTAAATGCTTCAATATGATTGGTTGACAAACGTTCTATGGGTATGCATAAACTTTCAGTAAATGCACACATATGAAGGTGTTCCAGGTCTGATGACCGCATAACAATTCCATATCACTTCGCCAAATTTAAACAATAGAAAGGTTAGGCCTATAGTGTAGCCTACAAGCCATCCCCGCACAAAGCACCCTGCTCTTGATCTCACATTTATCATTTACGTTTAGTCATTTCGCAGACGCTTTTATCCAAAGCGACTTACAGATGGGGTAAGCAATGGAAGCAATTGGGACAGCACAAGGACAACAAAAGCATAAGTGCAATCAAAAAAGAAGACTGGTCTCATATAACCTAACACAGTATACAGAGCTAAGTTAGAGTCTTTTTTTATAAAGAGTAGAGAAGAAATAAAAGTCAGAACTGATCAGTCAGGTGTTGACGGAAGAGATATGTTTTCAGACTTTTTTAAAGATGGCTACAAAATCTGCAGATCTTGTAGCAGCGGGCAGATCATTCCACATAGGTGGATTGTCAAAGTAATGTCAAACTTTAATGTTAATGGAAACGTGTGCAGTTTCGTTTCAATAAACAAAACATTTCAAAAACAAGAAATACACATACAGAAATCGAATGAATAAAATAACTTAATTAGAAAAACTAATAAATTAATAAACAATGAGAGCCTATGGTTCGTTTTCCTCTTCATGATGCTTCTAATTGATAACACATATATTTCGATAGACCTACTCTGTGTCTTTCAAAAGTTTGCGTGGTTTTTATTTTACTGCTGAAGATAGAAACAATACGAGGAATAAATGATTTATTATCACTGGCTTTACTGTCACTTTACTGCAAACACTTAGGTGTGCGCGCGGTCTCTCGCTCACTCACTCACTCACTGCACACACACAAACATGCACCCAGCAGTATTGAGTATTGTAATTAATGAGACATATATACATATAAATATATACTGGATTTATTTTACGTTGAACCACATATAGCAGAAAATTCTCTACAGTTTTTTATAAGAATAAACCTTCTTGGTTTTGGGATGAAAAAGTGTCTTGAAAAGAATATTATTCTTTTCATGATTCTGTTTATAGCATTGTTGGCTATATTCGTAAAATTAGTATTAGATTGCTCTCTTTCGTTTTTGAGAACCGCTTTGATACGTGCGCTTCATTGCGTATCTGACTGTCTAAAAATCAAGCGTCAAATGATTTTACCGCTTGTGGCCACTAGGGGGACCCCTAGCTTGCGGCGCCCTTCGCATTTACGTGGTTTGCGTGGTGGTTAACAACGCTACTGCACAGGGCTTCAAGCTTATCATCAACAACAAGTCGATATGTACCAAACATTGAAATTAAATATTTGAACAATGTCCTGTACTGTGGTATAAGTGGAATAATTGAGTCCGTTCCGTTAAACTATTCGATAATAGTTAATGCCTCGTAGTATTCCTTCCTGAAAGTGGTGTCTTCAACAATGGTTAGATGTGTTAAAAGCAGTTAAAACAGATTTAAACCTAATAAAAATGATCAGGAAACATCTCACCCTAAATTTGAAAAACGATTATTTTCAGGACCATTACAAATTACTGGCATGCGTCCAGATGATCCAGAAGTAATTCTCACCAGGACTGCATTACTGTTAACAATTATCTTGTTTACTGTTATACTATATGTATAATATATATGGATGGTAGTCGACAATTATACTATTTAAATACAAACTGTTAATAATATATACATTTTATGTTAATATTTATAACATAAAATAGCATTAGAGAGTTCGTCATTGTTAGTTTTTTTCTATTTGTTTGTTTGACACCATGTACACATTTAATAATCACACTTCATTCTTTGTTTTCTATCAGAGTAATTCCGTCTTTTTCATTACGATAATGAGGCTAACTGCACATGTATTCAAATGTATCCAAACAACTATTAATCTAAATTAGAATTAGGTTATACAAACATTTATTGAGCAATATTTTAACGGTTGTACGATATTTTTCTAAATGTAGCCTTCATATGGGGACATTTTTAATTTAGTAGAAAAGTCAAAATTATACACAACGACAATGTTATCAACATGACAAATGATTATCGCCGCTTTGCCAGATAAAATAAGACACGTGAAACACTGACCTCTAGCGTTTAAATGATAGTAATGCAACCGGATTGCTGATAGGATGCGGATGTGACGTCTTCGCTCGGCTCTTTTGCAAGCAAGTGCATGCATTCAGTTTTATGAAAGGGGAATGTGGTTGTGTTGGGTAACAGGGGTCTTCGTGTAACATTACCCAAATTCACGTGTAGTGTAAGTTTTGCTTTCGCTAAACACACCAGAATTCGTTTGATCTGCAGCTGTTTGTAATCTGAGAACACTCAGAGCAGCAACAGCATGGCAAAGAGAAAAAATGCTGTGCAAAAAAAGAGCACAAAGAAACCGAAGCAGACGAAAAAGCAGGCACCCATAACACAGAAAATCAAAGGTAACTTATTTACTTTCTATGAAACCTGAGTTTTCTTCTGCTCATCTCTGATGAGTTAAATTCAAATTTGCTGTTAAAACTTGAAATAAGTGTAGCGGTTTTTTGTTTATTGTACGGTTGCTGCAGACAGCTGTGATGTGCAGGTGTGCATTAACTCGCTTGAGTTCTCTTGTGTAGTTTGTTGTTAACTGTGCGCTTAAAATAAAAACACATTTACTTCTTGACAGTGCTATGAATATCATGCGCTTATATGAATGTGGGCGTGTCCAGCATACTTTTTGGGGTGGGTTGGAGTAATCTGACAGTCTCTATTTCATAGTTAAAGTAAATCATTGGAAATATAATATAAATAGATGGCTGATCAGGCAATAATGTTTTTGTAAGACTGATCTGGTTGCTATGGGAATAAAACTGTGTTTTATTGTCATTTGCTGTAAAAGTATTTTTTGTTACACTTATTTGTTATTATTGTCATTATTATGACTGTAACTCATGATGTGGTTTTCTTTTTTTAGAAAATGGCATCATTGCCAAAAACTTAAAAAACTCCAAAGTCAGATCTCCTGTATCCAAAAAGGTTAAAAAATCCTCTGATGGGAAAACAAGTAAATATTTTCAGCCGGATGAGCCGGAGGAAATCAGTGATCACAGTGAGGAAGTAAGTCTTTTTTTCACAGAGAGCTCAACTCCAGAGAAACAAATGAAAGAAGAGGAGGCAGAAAGTGATGAAGAGGAGGACTGGGAGGAGGTGGAAGGTACATGGTGTTTTTTCAGATTAATGTTTTTAAAACCTTGTAGTTGAACTTGCGGATGGGTGGCATTGATTCGCCATGAATGCATGTTATAATCATATTCATGGCTTTCAATCACGTGACCTTTTTGGCGTGCGCGCCATCTTGAGGACCTAGCGCTCTCTATATTACAGAGCCTAATAGGACTTCAGATCCGAGGCCACAGTTTTGTAATTCTTTCATTCTGTTTAGCAAATCCGCAAATTCTGTTCATAGATTAATAAACCATACTCACGAGTTTCCAATCTGTGCCCTCAGCTTTTAAATAATACCATTCATTTGTATTATCTGTACTACAAATACAAAAACTGTGTTCACGGTCACGCTTCCACTTCACTATCCATTCCCAAAGTTTCCACAGTTTAGCAAAACTATTTTTAACATTACATTTTAAAATATTGTACATTACCTTGAGAATTTATAGAAACGAGATTAAAGAAATGTTTATTATTATGTCTATAATTATTAATGTCAATATTAAAGGAGTAGTTCACTTTCAAAATACATTTCCATGATAATTTACTAATCCCCTTGTCATCCAAAATGTTTATGTATTTGTTTCTTTAGTCTAAAAGAAATGTTTTTTAATGAAAACATTCCAGGATTTTTCTCAATAAAGTGTACTTCAATGGACTCCAAATGGTT
This sequence comes from Triplophysa dalaica, assembly GCF_015846415.1. Lineage (NCBI taxonomy): Eukaryota > Metazoa > Chordata > Actinopteri > Cypriniformes > Nemacheilidae > Triplophysa > Triplophysa dalaica. The sequence continues at coordinate 9,422,847 of NC_079559.1, forward strand.
GAAGGTCAAAATTACAGTTTCAATGCAGCTTCAAAGGGCTTTAAACACTACCAGACGATGAATAAGGGTCTTTTATTGTGAAACGATCGGTCATTTAAAAAAATAAACACAAGTGATTGCCTTGCTCTGTTCTGTGAAGCGTGTTCATGACTTCACAAAATACTTAATTACGTTGAAAAGGTCACGATTGACATAGGCGGAAGTACCAAGTCAGTTGAACGTGCAAGTTTTCAACGTAATTACGTATTATCTTTTATCTTTTTGATAACTATTTTCTGTCAACTGGCTTTTAGATTTTCGACTATTTCTTGTAACATTGATTAGGCTTTATTTGCAATCATGTTATTCCCCACAAAGCAACGTCCATGTGAAATTAAATATATTAAAAAGAAACCCTTCTACTGTAGGCTATCTATTATCTCAAGACTCGCTCATTTTTTTGTATATTGGAATAGAAAAACATAACGTTATACAAAAAACACATTCATTTCCTTTAAGACCTGAGCGATTATGGCAAAAATACTAATTAGCATATTTATTACTATCCTTGATATTATTGTTGATATTAGATTAGATTTATCTTTGAAGTCTGTTAAAAATGTTTAATAACTTTCTGTACAGTAAATGAATGCTTTATTTTTACATAAACATCCAAAACATACTGGCCCAGAAAAATGCCATTGCATTTGTAAGTAGTCAAAAGCGTGAGCACGGTTCATTAATTTATTTGTGGCTACAGATTTCAGAATTAAACAGGGAACAAATAACAAAACTGATTTGCAGAGCATGTTTTTCCCTCCGACAGGGGTCCGTACTACGATGATATTGTAAAACATGAACTTATTTCTTTGAGATTTGCTGCCTACAAATGGTGGCTGCACCGCTGTGTGATGTCACATGAAACCCATGAATACTTTAAATGTACACTGGTGTGTTTTTTGCCATTCATTCTTTAATATTGTATGGTTTCTCAGAGATGACAGCGATGGACTCAACAGAACTAGAAGTACCATCCAAACCTGTGGAGATTGAGATAGAGACTCCAGACATGGCTCGCAAAAGAGAGAAAAAGTAAGTGGGAGAATTTAAGAAAATAATAATCCCTTTATTTTGCAGTTGTCATACATGTAAATTAAGTACTTTTTCATCTGTGATATGAAAATAATAGAATTAAAAAATATACTGGAAATTATTATAACTTGAGATTGGTTAGCTATTCTCTAATGGTCAGCAACAGATGTAAGAGTAATGTCATGACAACTGTTTTTAGGGAGAAAAAGAAAGCAGAGTTTGAAACTTACCTGCGACGAATGATGAACCGGTTAAACAAGGAGCTGCTAGAGGAAACACACAAGGTGTGCATGTTTTCTACGTTGGTTTGTTTAAAGAAAATGGGTTATTTGTTGTACTGATCTCTGATTTCTTGTTGTTTCTCATTTCCTTTCTCATATAGGTTCACCTGCTTTGCTTATTGGCCAGCGGACTTTATCGGAACAGGCTCTGCTGTGATCCAGACCTGATGGCTATTGCCTTGTCAATACTTCCTAACCACTTTACCGCAGTTGAGACCAAACGTATAAATGTGGGCTTCCTAGAAGGGCTTCTGAAATGGTAAGCCTGATTCAATTGTAGTGTATACACTTAAATAATAATCTGTTTTATAAAAATAAAATATTTTTCCAACTATTCTCTTTATGGTCAATTGTATTCTCAGTTTTCTAATTGTATTTTGTGTGTAAATTAATAATATTTGTGGTGTGGCTATATCCAGGTTTCAGATGACTTTCACGTTAAACCCTGCCGTACCTGAGGAAAAGGGGGTGGAGCTTAGCACAGTGCTGGAGAAGCGGATAGGTTGTTTATCAGCAAGGGACCATGAGGAAATGACTTATGTGAGCAAGATTTCACTTCCCTTATCCCTTGGAATGTCCTGGATTATTGTAGGCATTATAGGTCTATCCTTTGGCCTACAGTTTGGCAGCCCGTTGAAAAAATAGAAAAGGCGTCTGATCAGTGGTGATCCGTGACTCCTCTTTAGGGGAAGCAGTAATGCGAAGTTCAGCAAAACATAGGTTTAGCTCGTCATGTGTGTAGGAAGTCATGTCAAAACACTGCTGCAGACACGTCGAAGGGGTTTATAATAAAAGAGACACTTGTGTTCACAAGATACTGGCAAGACACACTCTTAAAGTGCTATTTTTACTTCTGCATCAGACCTACGCTGTACCCTACGCAGAGAGGCATACACCGTACAACGTAGCCAATGTGACATGGACGCAAGCGCTTTGATTGGTCTGCTTGAACCCCAAACCTTAAGGAAAAAAAAAACTCAACGATAGCATCGGGTTTACTCGTATTCATTTCAGAATGAATTATCTAAATAGATTGTGTTTTCCTGTATTAACAATTTAAGCTGCAAAAGTGCTTGCTGCTTTTCACTACTAAATGCTTATCAAAAAGCACACAACAAACCGCTTTTCTTCGGCTCTTGTCTTGGTTACACAAGCAACATGCCTTTGCCTGTCGATGGGGATAACGACACAAAACCGGCAGTTGCATAACTTACCTATAGAGGCTACGGGGTAGGTCTGACGCAGAAGTCGACATGTCTGCAGCAGGCACGTATGCATGATGCACATAGGTTTACATGGCGCGTCAAACACATATTTTGACATGATGCGCCACACACATGACGCACTGAACACATGATATGCCACTCCACACACATGAAAAAACACATATTTTGACATGACCTGCCAAACACATATTTTGAATTCCTGCTTCCCCTGAAGAGGAGGCACTGATCGCCACTGTGTCTGATAAAGTGGTTATAGGAAGGAGATTAAGCCATTGATAGGCTTAGAAACAAAGTATATTTGCATGGTAATTTTCGTTAATTTCTGATTTCTTAACTGTATGTATGATGTCATTACTTGTAGCTGTTATTATTGGTGCTGAGGTCATTGCGACTCTTTTGCCGATTGGTGCTGTCACTACAACCGGTGTCTTTTAAGCCACCACCTGCCTCCAAGGTAATGTACACATTTTTGGTTGTTTTTTTATTATTTGTTATTTATTATTGTTTATTTTATGGCTTTCGAAAGCTGTTTTATTGCATTTGATAGACGGACCGCTTTTCTTGTTTTTAGAATAACACCAAACCTACCAAAAGCCCTCCTACCAAAAATCAGAACCCTTCTCCAAATCTTAAAGTATCCTCTGGGTCCAAACGCCCATCTGCGGAGACTACTGCAGCTAAGAAAGAGGAAAGGGGGGGAAAAAGACGAAAAAAGAAAGAAGGAGTTGAGAAAGAGACATTGGGAGGACAAAAACCCAAAAACAGCAGAAGAAGAAGCATTGCATCAAAAGTGTCTTATAAAGAGAACAGCAGTGAGGAGGAGGAAGCCGATGAGAGCGAGGAGGAGTTTAGACCAACCAAAGAGGATGATAGTGGAGACTCGGATTTTGAGGTCATGAAAATATGCAGGAAGTCAAAGGATAAAGAAAAGAGTCGGGCTTCTCTGAGTTCAAGTGAGATCAAAGAGGAGGACATGAGTGGAGAAGAAGAAGAGGAGGAAGAGAAAGTGGTGAAGAGACGAAGATCTACAAGAAAGGAAGGGAAAGGTGCCGACGAGTGGTTGGAGGTTTATTTGGAAAGTACAGGAAGGTGGGTGTGCGTCGATGTGGATCAAGGGGTTGGTCAGCCACTGCTGTGCACTGATCAGGCGACACAGCCAGTAACCTATGTGGTTGGTGTGGATGATGAGGGATACCTGAAAGATCTCAGCAGCAGGTATGACCCCACTTGGCTGACATCATCAAGGCGACGACGTATCGACTCTGAATGGTGGGAGGAGACTGTGGAGCTCTACAAATCTCCAGATGCCATTAGGGGACGGAAGGAAGACCAGGAGGTTTGAGTCAACACATAAACATGTTTATATCTCATCACGTGTGATCCAGACTCAACGTTTCTTCTCTTCCACAGATGCAGGCGAAGCTATTGGACAAGCCGCTGCCAACATCGATAGCTGAATTTAAGAACCATCCACTGTACGCGCTAAAGAGGCATTTACTGAAATACGAGGCCCTCTATCCCCCTACAGCAGCTATATTGGGGTATTGTAGAGGAGAGCCGGCTTACTCACGGTAAATACTATCGAGTCGACCATGTGTTCTTGTTTCAATCCCGCATTTCCTTGCTTTAGAATTGTGTCACAAAAAGGGAAACATAATTGTAATTAGTGTATTTTGTAATTGTTTCTTTGCTTGTTGTGGTTTTTAGAGATTGTGTGCATACGCTGCATTCTAGAGACACCTGGCTGAAGGAAGCTAGAACTGTTCGACTAGGAGAAGAACCATACAAGGTAATGCATCGTGTGGTTGTTCACCATTAATATTAAATATGAAATTTAAGTGCACTATTGTAGTTGTAATACTCAAGTTGGGAAAGGTGCTATTGTGGTCGGTAAAATAAGTAAAGGAATACATTTTATAGTAAGTTTTATCTCTATGATCTGTCAGATGGTGCTTGGTGTTTCCAACCGTTCTCGTAAAGCCAGAATGATGTCACAGCAAAAGGATGCAAAAGATCTGCCTCTTTTCGGACTCTGGCAAACAGAAGAGTACCAGCCTCCAGTTGCCGTCGATGGCAAAGTGAGTGTGTAATATTTTTGTGTGTGTATGAGATTATTCTTTTTTTTGCCTAAGGTAACTCAAAGTCTGGTCTGTGTGTTTCAGGTACCACGTAATGAATTTGGAAATGTGCACCTGTTTGTGCAAAGCATGTTACCGGTGGGATGTGTTCACCTGCGCTTGCCAAATCTGCACAAAGTGGCTCGAAAACTAAACATCGACTGTGCTGCGGCAGTAACTGGCTTTGATTCCCATTGTGGATTCTCACATGCTGTGTGAGTTTGTCTATCTTTGTATGGGTATTTCATTATTCGTAAAATATTTTAATGTTAAAAAGTTTAATGTATGCATATATATGTGTGTGTGCGTGTGTGTAATTGATGTCATTTGATTGTCTTTTAGTACTGATGGCTATGTAGTCTGCGAAGAACACCAGGAAATTTTAAAAGCAGCCTGGGAAAATGAGCAAGATATTCAGCAAAAGAAAGAAGAAGAGGTAAAAACATGTTGATGTTTTCTTTTACAAGGCTAATGCATTCCTAATAAAAAAAAAATAGGTCTATAAATTTGATTTTATACTACATTCAGAACAGTTTTGAAAACAAAACCCTTCTAGTTCATTCTTCACCATTGTCTGAACTTACGTAGAAATAGAATGTGCCTTGTTACAATTATAATCATTTTTAATATTACATGAAAAAAGAATGTTCCCTAAAACAGATTTTGGACTTTGATTTATTAAATATAAGAATTAGGTATTTCCAAACTTTTAAGAAACATTTTGCATCTTTTAACAGAAATGTGAGAAACGAGCAGTTGCTAACTGGTGTCTGCTAGTCAAAGGCCTGTTGATAAAGGAGAGACTGAAGCGTCGCTATGGGCAGCAGGGGCTTACATCAGGGGCGGTGCTTGAGCAAGCAAAAGAAGACCGTGCTGAAGGGCTGTCATCAGAGGAGGAGGAAGAAAGCGGGTCTCAGACAGCACCACCTTCTCTGGCAATTTCCTGGCCAATGAACAGGCAAGAGGAGCAGGAAAAGAAGATTGAAAAGCGTGTGACTAGACGAGAGAAACGTGGAGAACAAAAACATCTCTTTCCTTTTGAAAAAGTGTGACTGAATCTGTAATCTCTTTATGTACTTTTAATTTGTTTTGTATGGAATATATCCAAATGCCTGTAAACACCCTTGTATCAATACACAGTTGCTGACCCTTTTATAAATAATCTGCATGTACAGGGAAATTGTAAAGATCTAGACATATCTTCAAACATTTGTTTAATGTCACGTTTTCAGAAGCTCTTCTGTAAATTTGTTTATGTATACAAAATATTTTTTATAGAACATAAACATGAAAATAAACAATTAGTATTTTGCAGATTTTTGTATGTTTATTATGAATTCCATTGAGCTTAAGTAACTGTAAAGGTTTTCTAGCCTTTCCCATTAAACAATATATATCAAACTTTTTTTACTTCAAATAAGGACACAGTCAAAATCCTAAACAATATAAAATATTCTCTCTAGAATATCTAGAAATATATATATTCGTTAAACATAACCCAAAACTAAGAGATATTATTGGCTTATAATTCTAGCTTGTTTTATCTTGTTTTAAATAAGTTTAAGTCATCTTGAAAACTTTTTCCGAGCCTTCAGTTGAAAACATTAATCTAAATGCCTCCATCTGAAGATGTTTGAATGCACTTCACTTTTTGTTTATTTTGACAGCTTTCTGCGCATTTGACTATTGAATAAATAGTTAATAGTGGTAAACATTTTGTACAAATTTACCTCCAACCCGTCCACATGTAGTTTGTATCATTTAAATTTCATCCAAGCGACATTAAATGTCTCTCGCTTGTCCTCATCCTTCAATACTGTTTCAAAATTAAATTTAACAGAGATTTAGCAGTAAGCACTACGTCGAGGGCGTAACTAGGTTGCGTGTCTTTGCACGTGCATTACACACATTGTAAATCTTGGTTCTTGTTTTCCTAGGTTTTGTTGACCTACATTTGCATGAAAACGTGCTTTGTGTGTCTGACTGTAAGTGTGCATGTCAGTTATGTCCGAGTGTGTGGCCACGCCTCAGCAAGTAACTAGAGTCTATTCGGTTTGGAAAACAGGCTCACTCGGACGGACACGGAAGTGACGACGCACTAGAATCCCCCCGTACTTCCGATCTGCTGCGACTCATCTACGCGAACTGATCGGATCTCTGTCCGAAGATCTCTCTTCAGCTAGCGTCGAGAAGCGACCCGACGCGGTCCGGTAGGTAAGTAAAGTACGCGTGTTATGTACGGTCGGGGGCTGTTAGCAATCGGGGCGACGGTCATATCAAAGGGACCACAACGGCCTTGTTTACAGACGAATCCCCGAGCTGGAGTGAGCATCGGCGGTTGACTGCGAATTAAGATCTTAAGGCTACAATAACGACACATGCAATAACTTTTACGAGTTTGCACAGACTTGTGCTTTTTAAACTGTGCGGTTTACGTATTTATACAACGGATATCAAGTGGGGGAGCGAGATGACTGCGCATCGATCGCGGTGCTGTATATGTGAGCTCCTCTAAAGAGAAGCAACAGCTGGTGCGGGCCGATTCGTGTGGAGTAAACAAAGCATCTACACGGTCAGTTTGCAATCCTCTGCCTGCCTCCCCCACCCAATCCGCCCTAACGTTACCTCGCCTCACCTAAACCGTGATCTGTAACCTCTCCGCTGAGTGAGTGATATTCGTATACCACCCATAGCGCTATGCGTTTATTTATAGTATCATGTGGAATGTGAGGGACAGACAGTCACAAGCGTGTGGGACCGGGCCAGGTCGTCCCATACCCGGCCAGTATCCCCGGTTGCACTGTGCAATGTGCGTGTTTTAGGGACAATCTGTGATTGTAATCACATCAACAGGCGCGCGCACAGCTCTGATCTCTGATCGTCACGCGCGCAGTCACGCGGCCTTCCCTGGTCCTGCTGTCTGTCGGTACGCCGTGCAATCCGTTAAAAGTGATCGTTAAGCCGATCTAAACTGTAAAGAGATGTTTGTTGTTAACATTGAGACAGACAACTTTAAAAACAACCTTCAGAAGAAATGTTCAGGTTTGTAGATGAAAGAAAGGTTCCTTGACCAGAGGTTCAAGCTTAGCGAATATCATTGACCCCATTAAATTGAGGACATTCGCAAGGCTACTTTAAACCCCGGTCAAATGTTTTGTCCATTTTCCATTACTTTCCCAAAGGAAGATTTAAAAACACCACAGCTTTATGACATATATCATTATTAAACGGTGGTTACTGTAATAAAACTGTGATAAATGTAAAAGTACAAACTAAAAAAACATTTTTTTAAAGAAAACTGAAAAGTTCTGTTCTTTCACTCAAAACTAATAACACTGAGTCATCCAGGTACTGCATGTCATTTTGACTGGTTTAGTTTAAAGTCCCAGCGAAATAAAAATGACAATGCATATTTTTTCATTAATTATTCCAGCATTTCTTGTAAATAGTTTAACAATGTAGGTCATTCTCTTTTTAAAAAATTTGTGCCCTCATAATCTTTAGTTACCAACCGAAAATGTACTTCCTTCCAGTAATAACTATCAGTCTTAAAGGGGTCAAATGACACTGCTAAAACAAATATTATCGTTTGTTGTAGATAATAATGCAGTGTATATACATGATTTAAGGTTCGCTTTATTTTCCACATCCAATAATTGGCCCTCCTCTCTGAAACGCGCAGATTTCTTACAGAGCTCATCGCTCTGAAAAGTGAGATGTGCTATGATTGGCCTAGGCCAGTTAACCGGTGCGTAGTGTTTGGTCGAATACTCCAAGCGTGTGACAGAAATGTTAATCCTTTTTCCATATTTTGAACATCAGGTTCTAAAGCGATTGTACTGACAGGTTCGCCCAACTTACTTCTATACATTTGGGCGTTCTTAGTCAAATCATACCACGAACTGACGTAGATTTGTGGGGGTGTGGTTACACGAGTCGATTCAGGCAGGTCTGGGTGACCATTTGCTTTTAGATAGAATGCGTCTTTTGTTCCGACACTTGAATTTTTGCAATTTAACATGCATGTGCAACTTATAAAACACCAAAGACACAGAAAAACACGTATTCGTGCCATATGACCCCTTTACATGACGTATGCTAGACTGCTTAGGCGGAGCATCCGTTAAGTCCTCCCCTTCAACTGTCAGTCTGCTGCAAGCTCCATTTAAAAATTCAACGGCTGTTTTTATACATCCAATCAAATCGGAGAAGAAAGATGGAAGCCACGCCCACTATTTTTTGCATGATAAATTCCATTTACTCAGAAATGCGTCAAAATACGGAAGTAAAAACAATAGCTAACTTCCGGTTCACGTGGACTTTAATATTACACGGAAATGAAAGTATGCGCAATACGTAACATATCGTCGATGTCCTTCTGAAAACTGTCCTTCTGAAAACTGTCCTTCTGAAAACTGTCCTTCTGAAAACTGTCCTTCTGAAAACTGTCCTTCTGAAAACTTTTTTCAGGAAATGGTAAAACATTGTACTTTTTAAATTATAAGTACTGTGTTGACATGACAGGCACTTTTTAATACTTTTTATTGGTTAGATGTTTGCAAAACCAGTGAGAAACATAAAGAGTTACTAATAGTAATGATATATGGCAAAAATTAAAATGACAAAATATGGAGATACAAGGTTTCAGAAGGTCCACAGCGACATATGATCTTTGATTTACAAATGATTAAACCAGATAGCATGTTTAAACTTTGTCTTGTGTTAAAACTCAAAAGAAAACAGGTTTTCCTTGTGGAAGGTCTGCATTCATAACTGTTGAACTAATAAAACGTTTCGAATGAATATTTTGTGTCCAAAAATAAACCCCATCGGTGTGATACAAGACCATTCATGTCGGGAATGTTTTTTTATTCTCTTCCAGTATTTTTATTCATCACTTCAAGCTTAACCTGGTTAAATTCCTGATGAGTGACGGGGAGTGTGATTTCTTCTGCTTCTTTCGTTGCTGCTAAAAGCCACAAGCCCCCCTGGGATTTGTGGTCCAGTCTGGGGCAGAGGGCAGCAGCTCAGAAGCTGCTGTTTGGTGGAGAGCGGCTGTCAGTCAGGCCCAGAGGGCTATGTCTGTGGACATGAGTAGCCAAGCCTCAGATAGTAATGATGAGTACGTTGATGACGACGACGAAGATGCCGCGGAGGGAGACATCAAATATTATTACGATAACGATGAAGATGTGGTAATAGAAGAACCGTTTGACCCAGAAGAATATCAGTTCAACTGTTTGACATACAGAGAAAGCCAGAGGGTACTAACTGAAGAAGTCAACAATGTAGCTAGCGCCCTAAAGGTGCGTGTACGAAAAACATGCTGTGTGTTTTGACAAACCCCTTTATGACCATGTCTAGAGGGGATGTTTGATGAATGCTAAGATTAATTTAACTCTGTGCGCATATAAGAGTAGGTTTTCGATATGTTATTTGTATAGATTGTTAAGTGGTAAATTGCTCTTTTTCTTCAGGTGTCACCAGCTGTAGCCAAACTGGTCCTTGTACATTTTCACTGGCAGTTGTCACAAATACTCGAAAGGTAATTTAAGACAGTAAAACACTGTCATGCACAGCAGTTTTGTGGGTAGTTGACAAGCATCTAATTAATGGAGACCTCATAGAATACACACATTCACTCCTACATTCTTTATTTTGAACATATAAGCTTGATCTGGAAATGCATGAACATGTTTTTTGTCAATTATGAACTGTATCGGTCTTAATCTATGGGTTTCTTTTTTGTGTTTTAAGGTTTAAGTCAAATTCTTCTCAGTTGCTTTGTGAGGCTCTCGTCCAGACCACAAGCACCAGCAGATCTCTCACTGTAAGTCAGAATAATGTGCTTTTAGATACATTAACCTTTATTTAGAGGGATTTTTTACCCAAAAAAGAAAATTCTGTCATCACTTATTCTTTCTTGCACAAAGAAAGATATGTTGAAGAATTTTTGTAACAACCAGTTTTGGGGCACTGTGGACTACCATTATAGGAAAGAATATTACCACGGTAGTCTAAAATGCCCTAGAAATGATTGTTATCCCACAATCTTCAAAATATCTTCTTTTGTGTTCAGCAGAACGAAGGAATTCATACAGGTTTTATACAACTCGAGGGTGAGTAAATGATGACAGAATTATTATTTTTGGGTGAACTATCCCTTTAAATTGACTTGCAATTTTGTGTTTTTCGAGTCCCTTTAAATTCCCAACTGCTTTTATACTTGAGAAGAATTAAAATGTGGAGTGACACGACAAGCATGAAACTAGCTCAGATGTATATGTAGTTCTGTGGAAAAGGTCATTATGCTAAACATTGACGGCAGAATGCTATGAATAAACCATCAGAATTATTCCAAAGAGCAAAGTAGCCATTGCACAAAACAGCTGAACACTTGTGTTGTACGACACTAAGAATATGTGTTATGTCAGTATACATGGGATCAGTGCTTTGCTTTGTCAATAGCCACATCAACATGTGTATTTTTTCAGGCTGGGACATCACTGCAGTGTGGGGTGTGTCTTCAGCTGGTCCGTCGAGATGCTCTCCTCTCTCTACCCTGTCAGCACTCCTTCTGCAATGCATGCTGGGAGCAGCACTGCACTGTACTTGTCAAAGATGGCGTTGGAGTGGGTGAGTGCACACATAAATCATTTCAGCATGTGTGAAAGGCTGTGCATCGCTGATCAGAATGAGCTTGTACACAATCAAGATCCTGACCTGCATTCTGGTCTCTGATATGTATTTTGTGTGCGCGTAGAGATTTCCTGTATGGCACAGGACTGCTCCCTTCGAATGCCAGATGATTTCGTTCTTCCTCTTCTGCCCAGCGAGGAACTGAAGGACAAATACAGACGCTACCTCTTCAGGGACTACGTGGAGGTGTGTGTCGGTCTTATCACATTTTAGTTCAGTTTTGTACTGTAATGCTCTATATTTCTTAAAGTGATATCACCCAAAAATAGCAATTCTGTCATCATTCTTCACACTCACCCTCTTTGACATTTTTTAACACAAATTTGTTGATAACCACACAGTCCCGGCACCCATTCACTTCTTTTGTATGGACACAAAACCAATGCAAGTGAATGGGTGCCAGTTGACAACATTCTTAAGAGTATCATCGTTTGTGTTCTTTGAAAGAAAGTCAAACAGGTTTGAAATGACATGAGGGTGAATAAATGATGACAGAATTTTTATTTTAAGGTGAAATATCACTTTAACGTGACATTAATATTACATGAACTTCCGGAGTCTGATCGGGCTTTCTTTTTTGGTAAATTTTCAGAAAACAGAAGTCATTGATCCGGTATTAACCTCCTTATGTTTCATGTTTGTCTGTAGAGTCACTTCCAGCTGCAGTTGTGTCCTGGTGCTGACTGTCCAATAGTTATACAGGTGCAGAAACCTCGAGCTCGCAGAGTTCAGTGTAGCCGCTGCGGAGAAGTTTTCTGGTATTACACAAACCAGCACACGCATGTTAATTTTTCCAAACATTTCATTCCATGTTGTGACGGTATGTACTTTATGTGATGCAAAAGGTTGATTTGACTCTGTCTGTCTTCAGTTTTAAGTGCAGACATTTGTATCATGCCCCTACGGACTGCGCTACCATCCGCAAATGGCTGACGAAATGTGCAGATGACTCCGAGACAGCAAACTACATCAGTGCACACACTAAAGACGTATGAGCACTAAATATATCAAACATGCACACTCATGTACAGATTTATTTTTACAAATGTTGCACTCTGAATTTTGTGTCATGTAAACGGAATCAAACTCACAGCTCCGCCAGAGCCTTCTATCTTTCATTTCCTTATATTCTTATGTGCCATTTCCTCCCCAGTGCCCTAAATGCAATATCTGCATTGAAAAGAACGGAGGATGCAACCACATGGTAAGGAGTTGTGATTTGAAGATTTAATTTTTTTTAATTATAGCGAGATGCATCTTAAAAAAACAATGAGGCTTGTTATAACTGAACTAGTTTTCCTGTCTCTTTTTAGCAATGCTCCAAGTGTAAACATGGTAAGTTAGAAAAAAGCACAAGATCGAATTCCTCTGAAGGGGTAAATTGCTTTTGATTGTAATAATAATGTTGTTGTGGCTGTGTAGATTTCTGCTGGATGTGTCTGGGTGATTGGAAGACTCATGGCAGCGAGTATTACGAGTGCAGTCGCTACAAAGAGAATCCAGACATCGTGAATCAGAGCCAGCAAGCGCAAGCAAGAGAGGCCCTCAAAAAATACCTGTTCTACTTTGAGAGGGTGAGACACGAACAAACTCAAACTAAAAGATAGCGTAATGATAGCATTTTTTTAAGTTGGCGGTAACATACACAAAATATTGTGACAAGCTCGGTCAATAAAAAAAGTGTCAGTGCTGTTCAGTCTAATAACTGTCTGCTATGTATCTTGAGCTTGTTGAAGTACCTTATTTTTAGCTTAGCAATATGCTTAAATCAAATTGTTACAGGGAGTCACATGTAAATATCTATTTCATTGTGAGTCACTTCAACTGGGTTGCGAAGGTGTCAAATCTATTTTTATAGATCTTGTTACTTAAAAGCACAGTTACATTTCTGAGAGATTTCAAAAGACCTTTTCCTGTATCAGGACACTAAGGTATTCATCGGTCAATAACATTTGTGTATGTGTCCAGTGGGAGAACCACAATAAGAGCATGCAGCTGGAGGCACAGACGTATCAGCGGATCCAGGAGAAGATTCAAGAAAGAGTCATGAACAATCTGGGCACCTGGATTGACTGGCAGTACCTGCTTAATGCTGCCAAGCTACTGGCAAAGGTACAGATTGTTTTTTAGCAGATGTTTTATTCATTGGAACTTCATAGTTCGAATAATCCGTCAAAATTTAACTCTCCAGTTTCTGGATCTTTAGCCCAGTCTCTTCACTTTTAGACTATAACAATCTCATTTCTCCTTCATATTTGTGAACATTTACAGCTAATGCACATAGTACAAGGCTATGGATCAAAGCCTCTGCCAAATTCATCAATAAAAACATTTTAAAATGAACTCTAGTTTTTGATTATTTACTATATTAGTGAGATTTTAAATCATTTTGTCCTACTAAGTACACATTGCGTCTGTTCTCTCCATAGTGTCGTTACACACTGCAGTACACTTATCCTTATGCCTACTACATGGAGTCTGGACCCCGCAAAAAACTGGTGAGTAGCTACTTATCCATTAGAAGATATTTAGTCAAGCAGCAATTGCAAAATTGTAATTATAAAATTATATAAATGTATGGTATGTATTTCTACCACTGATAATGTAAAACTGAGTAATTTGAAATCTTACATTGCTTATTTTCTATAGTTCGAGTATCAGCAGGCCCAGCTTGAGGCAGAGATCGAGAACCTTTCATGGAAAGTGGAGAGAGCAGATAGTTATGAGAGAGGAGAGCCGAGCGCCAACGATAGAGGGGTAAGAGAGCGAACGAGGGCTTAAAATTTAAAATGGATCATGACAATGTCTAATGAGTTTCTAACCCTATAGGATCTGGAAAATCAGATGCACATTGCTGAGCAGAAGAGACGAACGCTGCTGAAGGATTTTCACGATACCTGAACATCCGTCCATCCATTACATCTGAATCGAGTTGTATCTTCTCTCAACCGTCTTGCCCCCTCCAAAGATATCCCCCATCCTTTGTCAAAACTCTACACTGCATCTCAAAACGTTTTGTGCATCTCTTTCTTTCTATTACTCTCGTTCACAGCATCACTTTTAAGCTGTATTTTCCCTTTTGTTTAATCTTCATCAATGCCCCTATATTTTAAGGCTTTCTAAACTTAACTCGGCTGGAGGGTTTAAGAATAGCATGATTGTTTCCCAGCGTATACATACACACATCGCATTTTCACACCTCGGTGTTGGCTTACATCACACACATGCTTCTACAGACACTCCAAACACTGTTTTACTCTTCACCTCCATCATTGCTCATTTGGCCTTCTTTTCTTTCTCGCTTGTCATGATTTGTTTCCTGGAAAAGGCTGTTGGTAGTTAGATCATTTAAAAAAACTGAAAAATGAAAAAAGATGAAAAACAAATGATGCTGTAATTTTCAACGGTTGTACATTAATACAGAAATAGTTACTGAGAGAACGTTTTTAAACTAGACAGTGGCTCTTGTCTTTTCTTGTGCACACACATACAGAAACCACATCTGAAATAGTATATTTATATTCATAATGGACAAAATAAAATGAAACATTATTTTCAAAAAATACCAAATTATTTAATGGTTTTATAAGTTATTGTTTTTGTTCAGTGGCCAAAATCCCATTTTTTATTTTTAGATTTTACTGATCCTTGTGTACATTTTTTATCTTTTTTTCTCGATAACGGTAAAGTCAAAATGTATTACACTTAATACAAAAACACTTATTGGAAATCCTCTGTCTCAAGTACTTTTTTTATGGAGATATTGAGTTATGTGTTAAGAAAAAAACAATAAAAAGTCATTTAATAAACTTGCTACGCAGTGAAGTTTTGGGAGGCATTGAGTGACAGCGCGCACTTGTTACGTTTTTGAGTGACAGTGCGCGCACGCTTGCGGCGATTATTCAGGTCACTTTATACTTCATGCAAGCTAATTAAAGAGTACGTGAGATAAAATTAAATTGATGATGTTCTCCGAGAATGTGTCCGCAAGAGATAAGAGAGTGCAACCTTAAACGGTGGTATAAACAACCACCCCACCCTCCAGCTTCTCTAGGTTGATATATTCCTCAGTTTTATCACACATCAACGCAGCTCGCCGAGCGCTCTCGAGTGCCGCCGCGTTCCCCGGATGTGACGTACAACGATACCTTATTTATATCGGCGGAAAGCAAGGACATCCTACGTTCAGACACGTGTGGTGGTTGTGGGCACCACTGAGGAGTTTCAGGTCGAAAAAAAAACGCTCGGGTGGGTTTTCTCTTACTCCCACAGGCTAAGCTCAAGCGTCTTTATACAAGTGTGACGTTTGGCAGCATCTGATGACATTACGGACCGCAAAGACTGTGTTGGATTGAAGCTCCGAGGTGAACAGAACTTACCGGTCTGTGTGAACACAGGACCACTGTCTTAAACTGAAAACCTCCCCACAAGGTCTGGACTTTTTGCACGATGGCTGACTATTTAATCAGCGGACAGACGTGTTATGTGCCCGACGATGGTCTAACCGGGCAGCAACTCTTCAACTGCGGAGACGGCCTTACCTACAAGTACCTTACCACCTTGTACTCCCTATTTGTTAAACGTTGCAATACACTGTTGTTGTCTGGTCAGCCAGCACCTGTCTTCTCACAATGTCACTTTATGTAGCTTTACCTTAAAGCTTTAATAGCCTGATATGATAGAAAAACTGGCATTAACCGAATAGCATTTACAGGTAGGTGTCGTTGTGGGGTCGTATAGTGTGTTCTGTTACGCAAATCGGCTTCACGTGGCTTCAGAAGGCATGCGAAGGCCACACATTCCTAATGTGCAGGGTACATAACGGTGTCAACTTGAGATGCAAATTCAGAAGGTTAGGTCAGATTAAGACATTTTGGACAGATTGATATTAATGATACATCTTTCAAACAAAGAGAGTCATAAGTCATTACAGCAATTTGTTCAGTCTATTCCCAAGCCACTGACAACCCTTGCTTCTGTATCAAAACGAACCACTGTACCCTCTGCAGTGCTATAAATAGAATAAGCTTTGTCAATCATGCTTTTTATATGCCACGGCTTGTGTGTCCTTGTTTTAGTCTTGGTGTAAAGTACTGAAATAAAACACCCTACAGTGACAACTAATATGTGGCAGGTGCATACTGGATAGTGCGGTCATATTCCAGAGAGTGGTCAGTCTGATCCAGAATCATCTTCCTGTTTTCTCCCTATAGCACAAGTGTTAAGGACTCCGTTTACTCTAGACATGAGGTTGCTTTGACATAGGCCTACATGTTTATCATATAAACAAGGCGTTGCTTGGCACTGTTAGACAACTAGATAAGTTGCATAATTCAGTGGAACACCGATAAAGAGGATCCAGAAAAGAACCAAGGGAAATGTAAGGGGTGTTTTTGGGGTATGCATGCATGTATGAGATAAGTTAAAATGAGGACTTTTAAGTGCTGTTAAGCAACTTCTGTGCCACCAGTGGCTACAAACAGAACTTTTCCCATCAAACAGCAAAAAACATCACCTTTCCAACATTTCCTGCTATTGGTCGGCTACCACGTTTTATGGTTTAGCTTTTAATTTTCGATATACTTGTTTTCAAGCGTATCATAGTAAATATTAAATATAAATATATAAAATGGGTCTAAAGTTTTTACTGCAGCGTAATACTTATGATATATACTACTGTATATAACATTCAATTACAGTAGTATACATTAACCAAATGGAGTAACTTATTACTATAATATAATGCAGTATACAACAATTTACTGAAGTAGTGCACTAAAGTATTTTTCATGTCGGCTGACAGTACAATGCAAGCCATAGTCAGATTAATTTGTCCTTAGTATGACTGTGGCAGATATAGGTTTACTTCCTTAGACACATTTTACATATATTTGTGTGGTATTTAATATGTTTTATTTGTGCATTTTACCAGCTTTATTGTCTTTAATCATTTTTTTTTTTCAGTGATTTCCTGATTTTGCCTGGGTACATTGACTTCACAGCTGACCAGGTGGTAAGTCGAAGACGATAAAATCAACCAAGTACTTCACAAAAGACTATATGACTAATGAAATGTGGATTGAAGGATGCTGGGGCTTGTGAGTCATCACTGGGTTTATCTGATTGGTTCTCTGTAGGACCTGACATCAGCACTGACCAAACAAATCACAATGAAAACTCCGCTGGTCTCATCACCAATGGATACGGTCACAGAATCTGGAATGGCTATTGCTATGGCGGTAAGAGGAGGAACAAAACTATATCCTGGCAGATGTAAAAATACATTTTCTATATTAAAAAAGACCCACCTTGTTGTTTGTGGAGTACATAATACAATGATTATACACATTTTTGTCAACAATAACGTTTTTAAAATGAGAATTTTTCTCTTCCCCATCTTACGGTCAACAAAAGAAAATTGGATTTATCAAACTGTTTTTATAGCATGACAGAGGTGCATGTCACTTGTTGTTTTGTAATGTGCATGTACTGTTGTGTTGCTATAGCTGACAGGTGGAATTGGCTTTATTCATCATAACTGCACACCTGAGTTCCAGGCCAATGAAGTTCGCAAGGTCAAGGTAAGCCTTTGAACACTGCTGTGTGCTTTATAACTTTGTTTTTTGTTTTTCCTCCACTGATTCTTATTATTCCTCTGCTTTGACCCCTACCTATTAGCCATTTAACGTGTAAAAAAAAATCCTCATCTGCTCTGTATCTTTCGCAATCTCTATTCGCTCTGTTGTCCTGTGTTATGATGAAGTGACTCACACTAGAAATACCTAATAGAACTGCCCTCATTGTTCCCTCCTTCTGTCATTTCCCACCCTCTTACTCCACCTCTCGGCCACTTAGAGGTACGAACAAGGTTTCATCACTGATCCAGTGGTGATGAGTCCTAATGAACAGGTTAGGGACGTCTTCCAGGCTAAAGCTCGACACGGTTTTTGTGGTATCCCAATTACGGACAACGGTCAGATGGGCGGACGCCTGGTCGGCATCATTTCTTCGCGAGACATCGACTTTCTGAAAGGGACTGAGCATGACCTACCTCTCAGTGAGGTGGGTGGGTCTTATTAAATGGAAGGAGGGGCTAGAGTATTTTCAACTTCGACTCACATTATCGTTCTTTCAGGTAATGACCAAGAGGGAGGATCTTGTTGTAGCTCCAGCAGGAGTGACGTTAAAAGAGGCCAATGAAATTCTTCAGAGGAGCAAAAAAGGTATGTAGACGAGAAGCTTCTGTGAAACTTATTTCTTAAAGGGATAGTTCACTCAAAAATAAAAATATACCCATTACATACCCATTGACTACCATTTGTTGAGTGTTGATGGTGGTCTGGTGGAGATGGTGGTCTAGTGGGTTAAACCACTGAATTGGAAAATCAAAGGCTGCTGGTTCGAACCCAGCATCCACCACCAGTGTGTCCTTGAGCAAGACACTTTACTCCATGTTGCTCCAGGGGGATTGTCCCTGTAATAAGTGCACTGTAAGTCGCTTTGGATAAAAGCGTCTGCCAAATGACTAAATGTAAATGTGAATATTGATACAATAGAAGTTAATGGGTACCGCCAATGATCGGTCACCAACATTCTTCAAAATATCTACTTTGGTGTTCTGACAAGAGGGTAAATAAGTTATGCCTATTTTTGGGTCTAAATCTCTTTTAACACCCATGCTGTCCTCCTCACACTCAGTGTTTGCTGTCTGTAGGTAAGCTTCCTATAGTGAACGAGGAAGGAAATTTGGTGGCCATCATCGCTCGGACAGATCTGAAGAAGAACAGAGATTTCCCTCTGGCCTCAAAAGACTTGCTTAAACAGCTGCTTTGTGGCGCTGCCATCGGAACGCACAACGACGACAAATACAGACTGGATCTGCTGGTGCAAGCTGGTGTGGATGTAGTTGTCCTGGTAAGCGTGTTTGTGTTGTTTCTTCCACACAAATCAATAAAAACGAAATAATCTGTTTTCTAATGTTGTCACATTTTGTCTTGCCTTTAGGACTCGTCACAAGGAAACTCCATCTTTCAGATTAATATGATTAAATACATAAAGGAGAAATATCCCAAGCTACAAGTTATCGGCGGCAACGGTTAGTTTAATATGCACCTCTCATAAAACTCACACCTGTAAACACACTATTAACACACCAGTTTATCTCTGTCACAGTGGTGACTGCGGCTCAGGCGAAGAATCTGATCGATGCTGGAGCGGATGCCCTGCGAGTGGGAATGGGCAGCGGCTCCATCTGCATCACGCAAGAAGGTCAGTTCACCAAATCCTTATGATATTCCCCCGCCCCACAGCCAATCACAGGGTGTGTTTCCATATCCTACACCTCAAATATTATGAGGCAAGAAGCAAACTCTCATCCACATTAAGATGGATAAAGCAGTACAGAAGATCTAATAAATATCATGCTTCGAGGTCATTGGCACACATCCTCCCACCACTTTTTCCTTTTTTGGAGGGTTTTAGCATCTGTGGAGAAAAATATTTGTTTGTTAGTTTTATTCCATATGCTGTGGTTTTGTGTAAAATTATATTTGTGTCCAAGTATGCGCTTATACATGTGCAGCTTGTGTTGTGTCTAAATGGTAGAGGTATAGGAGGCTTTTCATAAGTCCATTTCTTCTAACTTTTTTCAGTTTCTCTTTTCACCTCTGGCTTATTTGCTTTCTCATTTTCCCGTTATTAGTTTTTCCAGTGCTCTCTTTTATCAGCTCTGTTCTAAAACCTCTTTAAAAATAGTTAAGCACTATTAAAAATTGATTATTTTATCTACTTCTTATATGAACTATATTTGCAAGCTTTGAATTTTACACCACTACATAAACATTTTTGCATTGTTTCAAAGTTGAATCACAGGAAAGCGATGCAACAATAAGGACCACATGCTATATGTTATTTTGGTGTAGCATTTGTGTGTTTTCAATTAGAGCATTTCATAATAATCACTTACATGGTTTCACATCACAAACAAAGCATCTTTGTTGGTTTTTAAAGCAGAGCTGTCGTGTGTTTTTAGTGTCTTTCTCTTTGTATACCTTCCTATAATTTTCTCTCTTTAGCACCTCTCAGTATTCCTCCTGGTTTAACGCTCCACAGCCCCAAAACCCCAACTACTGTTACAGGATACTCCAGTAAGTCCCTCCCCCTGATCCTCATGAAGAGATCCCATTGGCTCACTAGCTCACTCTGCCTGCCCCTTCCCACAGCCTGCTGCATTGATTGGTTAATGGCTCTGCATCAGTAGAAGTAGTTCTTGGTTTTTGGGGTTTTGGAGGCTTGTCATTTTCTGACTTACCTGTCAGTAATGGCGTTTGGCACTTCCTCTGACCTAAGTCTGTTACTCAGAATTCATTTTCCAAGAAAACAAACTTTTTAATACTTTTTAAACATTAAAATATGGCTTGCTCTGCCTAGGAGTGCCTCACGTCCACCTACTCTGTAATCATGTTGGAAAGGTCACGCGTGATGTAAACGAAGTTGCCACCCAGTCTTTATGAGTGTGAAGAAGGAAGAAAGTTTTTGGATGTTGAATGACACACATGTCATTTTGCAAGACTATTGTGAAAAATTGTCAGTTCGTGTCATCAGGGATGTTTAAATGTCGCGTGTAACCTTTCCAACGTGATTGTGTAATATGAAAGTTGTGGCGCATCCTGGAGTACCTTCGAGGCATAGCAAGACGTATTTATGTTTAAAAAGTCTTGTAATTTCAAACCTTTATGATTTTCTATCTTCTGCAAAACACAATAGAAGATATTTTGAAGAAAGCTTGTAACAGAACAGCAATGGCCCCCCATTCACTTCTGTTGTATGGACACAAAACAAATGCAAGTGAATGGGGGCCAGTTAACAACATTCTTCAAAATATCTTATGTTGTGTCATAACAGGAGTAAATTATCACAGAATTTCTATTTTTGGGCGATCTTTCACTTTGAGAACTCATTTCATAAAATGATCTTGGGACGTTATTAAAAAGTAATTGGAAGACAATATTACTTCGGAGTAAACATTAGACATTTTTTCTTTTTCAGATGCCACTTGGTTTTATTTTTTATTTATGCAATGAAATTGATAATTTTATGTGTCTTAACTCTTTTAAATACCTGATAAGGGCCCCCGTAAGAGTGCTATTGCATATGAAATGGGATACTTCCCATTGACAATGCACAGATAGCTGAGAGTTTTATAGTGTCATTTATTACTATAGAAAGTTTTAATTTTAATTTCAGTATTTTGTGCTAATCAGTTTTAGTCTTAGTGTTTAAAATTTAATGAGTAATTAAATCAAATTGTGGGTAGAGGGTGACAGATAACAGAAAGGGTTTGTGGATAGTAGAAGTGTTGTTTAGCTTGGCTGAAGTCAATAATTAATTTCGTTCAACTCTTTTCTGTCTCTTTATTCCTGTATTCTCTTACGTCTTCATAATATGAAAGGCCTTAATTCATTTTTCAGTAATTTTTTGTGTGCGGCATATATGAATATTTCACTTTCGTTGAATGCAGAAAGAGATTTAGATTTCATTTTTCCTGGTTTTGCCCTGTCCATCCAAACATATTCTTGTTGTCACAGACTTGCAGAGGCTTTGCTGATGAAACTCTTCTCCTGTCAATATCTTTGATTTATCATAAAATTTCAGTCACTTTGTATACTGCTGACCATTTGATTCAACCATTTGTCTTTGAGCTCGATGAGGTTCAAACAATTGGTATGTTTTTAATCTTTTTGTTTTGCTTAAGACACAGTTTGAGTCAGTTTCTTGCACTTTAATCATCCATAATCCAGTAATCCATTGATTGGTTGATTGGCACTGACTGAGGTCACATGACTGCATGAGTACCAACAACACTGATGTGTGCACATGTCTTTGTGTGACTATATGCTAAGCAGTATATCAGTGGAACATGACATTTTTCATTTAAAAGTTAATCATCTTACATTTTGTAGAATATGCACAAGTAAATCAGATGTTATGTGTTATGTATTCTGAATTGAATCTATAGGTTATTTGTAATTTAATCTTTCTGTTTTTCTTCTCACAGTGCTGGCGTGTGGAAGGCCACAGGCTACAGCTGTTTATAAGGTATCAGAATATGCCCGGCGGTTTGGTGTACCTGTGATCGCTGATGGGGGAATTCAGACAGTTGGACACGTGGCTAAAGCTCTTGCTCTGGGCGCATCTACAGGTAAAACACACGTCTGCACTTGTCTAATTTAATAAAATATATATTTTATTAGCATAACAACTTGATTGAAAATTTCAGAGTTTCTTAGAGTAGCACTCCATCTGTGCATGTTGGTTCAAATCTTGAATGATTCATGTTATTACAAAATTTTGGAAACAAGGAAAATCTTACCCATTGTACCTTTTCAGTCAACATGGTCAATGTCACTCATTTGTTTGCATTTGTATAGCGACCTAAGAATAAAGCAGAATCTTTAATATTTGTTGTTTATTTCATTGAATAGCCCTAAAACTTTTGGTATTATAAAGTGGCCTCAGACTTTTGAAACTCCACTGTACTGAATGAGGCTCAATTATTTTATTCTTTTGATCTCTTTCTATTTCAGTAATGATGGGGTCATTGCTAGCTGCCACCTCTGAAGCTCCTGGTGAATATTTCTTTTCGGATGGGATCCGTCTGAAAAAGTACAGAGGGATGGGCTCGCTGGACGCCATGGACAAAAACCTTGGCTCACAGACCAGATACTTCAGGTATTCCATATTAATGAATATGCATTGCATTGTTAACTCACGAATTACAGATTCCACTTCCCTCTTAAACGGCTTCAATACCCGCAAACCAAAAAGTTTTAAAAGCGTTTAAGATAAGAATAATAATTAAGGAGGATTTTACCTAAATGATGTACTGATAAAGCAGTTGTTCATTGATAATAAACATATATTTAAGCTGCCCTGTGAGTAAGTAAAATTCATTTTGTTGTTTTGTGTTGTTAAATGGAGCATTTTAAAAACGCTGTATTTTCCAGTGAAGTGCTGTTTTATTAACCAAGATGTGCATTTAAACTGTTTTCACTCATCTCCTGTCTTATTCACTCCCTCTCTCATCTTTCTAACAGTGAAAGTGATAAGATTAAAGTTGCTCAGGGAGTTTCAGGGGCAGTTCAGGATAAAGGCTCCATCCATAAGTTTGTTCCATATCTCCTCGTTGGAATACAGCATTCCTGCCAAGACATCGGAGCAAAAAGCCTGACACAGCTGAGGTACACATATCTGTATGACATATCGCTTATTGCTCCCTAAACTCTTTGTAAGTCACTTTGGATAAAAGCGTCTGCTAAATGACTAAATGTAAATGTACATGGCAACAGTTAACAACTGGGACACCTGCAATTATGCATTTAAAGGTGAATGTGCCATATCTGGCCCACTAGTAACACCAAATGTCACCCCATAAGTAAAACAAATTATTACATACAAACAAAATTTTTTTTTACTTTCAATTCTGCTGGTACAAATTTTTTGATATTACTAATATCGCAAAGAGTGTAATAAATATTTACTTGAGCCTATACTTCACATTTAAACCAGTAATTTATTGCTTGGACACACAAACCACAAATTTTAGGGTACTAACAGTCATGACTTTTGTTTCTTTTGTTCATCTCAGGGCGATGATGTATTCTGGTGAATTGAGGTTTGAAAAGAGAACCATGTCCGCTCAGATGGAGGGAGGAGTACACAGCATGCACAGGTAGTTAAACATGATCACTTAAACAGCTATATAGTAATGCATGTTTTAATTAAAAATTTATGGAAATAAAAATAAATTTTTATGTGTCTGAACTGTGTTTTTTTTACCTTCTTTGGATCTTTCAGCTATGAGAAGCGCCTTTTTTAAAGAAGAAACCACAAATGCCAGTACATGCACAGCCGATCACACATACGCCATAAGCCCCATTGAATGTACTTCCACACGTGCTTTGCACATACAGACACCCGATCACACTTTAGTACCTCAGCTTCCTCTTTCTCGTCTTCCCGGCCGCCTTTCCTCTGAGCAAGGAGAGACACAGTGTGTGAATGTCTATATGCATATGCCTGTGTGTGCGAGAACGTGTGCGTTTGCATTCATTTGTGTGGTTGTGAGGAGCACGTGCTGTATGTATCAGATGCCTTATGTGGCAAAAAAAGATTTTAATGTTCATATTCATTCGACAACTTGGACGTGTCTGGAAATATATTTTTTGCCCCAGAGTGTTGTTAAATAAAAATAAATGATATATGTACATGCATCATTTTAAGCAATAAACAATCAAGACTATCAGTCTGAAGAGGAAAACGAAATACGTGTGGTCTGTGATCTATATGAAACAGGAAGTGTTTATTTTGTTGGATTTTCTGTCTTTTAAGTTTTATAAAGAGACTTGGTAGTTCTGGTTTGGAGTCTGTGTACCTTAATAAAAAATTTTGTTATAATTTGTCTAACCTGCATGCGTTTGAACGAATAAAATTTCAAATTCTGAGTCTGTGTGTGTGCGAGTAGGTGGCTGCTCAACATTGACGTTGGTATGCTATTCCTCATTTTGCAAGTGACTCAAGGGAACCAGGCTTTACCTCCAAAACCACCGGACTTTCCAAACAAGCGTTTACACATGCTCACTAATGGATCCACACCTGGACAGGTTGCGCTTGGAGCTCCAGGTGTCTCCTGATCAGTGAAATATGATATTGATCCGTTGGTGAGCTCAGTCCTGCAGGGACCAGATTTCATAACGCTTTTATTACAAAGCAAAAATGAAATGATTGACAGATCATGTGTACGACAGTATTGTCTTTCCTGCAAGCTGCAACTGTGTGGTGCTTAAATTTTATTTATACTCTAAAATATTTAGAATTTGAGGAAAATGTATATACATGCATGAATAGATAGACCTTGATTTTCAATATACTGTATACTGCGGATTGTGTCAATCAGAAAGAATTCACCTTAAAGGAAGACTTCACCCAAAAGTAAAAATTCAGTCATTGTTTATCCACCCTCATGTCATGCAAAACCTGTACATGACTCTTCTATGGAACACCAAAGAAGATATTTCGAGAAAAGTCTCATCGATTTTGTGTCCATACATTGAAAGTCAATGGGGGCCTATGTATGGTTACCAGCGTTTCTCAAAATCAAAGTATCTTCAGAAGAAAGTTAGGTTTGGAATTAAACATTTTTGGATCACTTGCAGAGAATTATCTTGTCTATCAATTAAGTGGAAAAATACACATAAATGATGAATAAGAGAGATGATAGTACAGATTATGAGAAGGGAGGGGTCAGATTGTGGGTAGTCTAGTGAAGAAGTGAAAGTGAAAATGTTCCTCTGATTTCTGAGGAGGAAGTCAGGAGGTATAAATACGCAAACATACTCACTGTAACTAACACAACCCAGAGAGACCGAGAGAGAGAGAGAGAGAGACCATAGGAAGAAATCATGGAATGACACAACCAGGTAAAGAATCTATTTCATCTCGGTTGCGTCTCATTTCTATTTGATTTATATGATAGAAAACTATTTTTAAGCCTACTGTTTTGAGCGTGCTCTCTTTTGTTGTATTACAATGATAGTGGATTTCTTTCATTTCTGCATAAGTTTCTTTCTCTTTCTCTTTGAATTCGTACATCTGTTGATTCTCTTTTAGTTGTCAAGTTAAGTTTTCTTGCATGATTGCATGTAATTAGAAATAAACATAACCATCTAGATGTAATTGTTCCAGACTTTCACTTATTTTGTATTTTGTTTTTTCTTCATTCATTTTAGTGAGTCTTCAGAATAGAACAAGACATTCAAAGACCAATATCATTCAATCATTACCAATCTAACTATGATGCTGTGATATTTAACAGTAGTTATTTCTAAATTGAAGCTTCATGTTTTTAGTTCCTCCTTTCATTTGACTTCATGTTAATCGTGTCTTTTATTATACAGGTTAATCTCTCGTGATCAACTCCCGCCCCCTCCTTCTTGTCGTTCTCTCCAGCTCCTTTCTGGTAGGGAACAGGTTTTTCAGGCACAAGTTTCCAGATGAAACCAGATAAATAAACAAGTTTTATCATTTTGCAAAGACACCAAACTTGTTTGTGGTACAAGTTGACAATCATTTTCACTCATTCCACTTGGTGTATCGAGGTTAAAAGTTCGATTGCAATATTGTTAAATGACAAATGTGTTTGTTTTCAGAGTGTCCGGGAATTGGTCACAGCAGTCTGGGTGGTAACGGAACCCATAATGCAGCTGTTTGCTTGATTGACAGCTGGGTATGGATTCCGTGCCCCTCCTTACATGCAGTAGGAAAATTCTGGATCTATGAGGATGTGAAGTGTATGAATTTTACTTGTCACTGAATTGTTCTTTTAAACAACGATGTAAGCAGAAATGTGTTTGTGTAAATAGGCCTAACTGTGTGTCTCTGCTTAACCATTTGTGCGGCGGTGTATGTATACCTCAGTACTGATGTTGCTCTGGAATGACACGTTTTCTCCCGGATCGCCAGCAATGTTTCGCCACCGGGAATTTCGTGTCAGCCAAGATTAACATCACAGATCTTACAA
This sequence comes from Triplophysa dalaica, assembly GCF_015846415.1. NCBI lineage: Eukaryota > Metazoa > Chordata > Actinopteri > Cypriniformes > Nemacheilidae > Triplophysa > Triplophysa dalaica. The sequence goes on from NC_079559.1 coordinate 9,449,818, forward strand.
TCAAAGACCTTTAGAAAAACGCCAATCACAGCACCACAAATAACCTTTATATTGTACTTCAAATAAACATTTTGTTTTAGTATCATCATTTGTTGTCTTTTTTTTATCTTTCATTCGAACTGCCTACGAAGTGTTGTCTAGGCACATGACAGAGGTTTTTACTTTCATTCTATGGGTGATCTTGAGCAAGTTTGGGATGGTAACTTTGACCACAGGATACTGTTTTGCTGACTTGTGACTCCAACCCATGTTTCGTACCCACAGGATTTTTTTCTAAGTCTCAAACTTTTCACAGCCAAAAAACACCATTCTAACACACCTCAATATGTAGTGTGGCAAGATCGGGGGCCAGTTGCATAAAAAGCCGCTAATTTAAGACTGACTAGCACTTAGTTAGGACTAATAAGTTTAATAATTCATAAATTGTCATTAGACCAATCTACCTTTTGATGTCACTGACTCAAATAAGTTATGACCAGTTCTAAAGAAAAAAATGGGAGGACTAACTTGATAGACAAGTCTAAGCAGTTTATGCAACAAGCCCTTCATCTACTCATTTTCTACTATAAAAAACATTGTTTTCTGGTGCTCTGTACAAATTGGTTTATTCCTCTTAATAAATAACTTACTGACCCTATTGAAACCTGTTTATAATGGAAACAACATTTCCACACGTTTCCTGTTTAAACATTACATAAAAGCATTGTCTACAGTCTAAGAATTGTCTAGATTTCATAAGGTCTGCCTTAAAAAAAGTGTAGCAAGGAAGCAATTCAAATATAAATATTTAAAATGTAAAAAATAAAACGTATATAAAAATCTTATTTAATCCAAAGAGCCACATTTTACTTTTACTTTCTGTTCTTTTATAACAAACTAAAATTACTGCCACAACTAAAATGGCGTCTTTTGAAGAGACGGAAGAGATCTAGTGTCACTTCATAATGTGTCCTCTTCTTTCATCCCCTCCTCTTAACGTTCCGGTCCCTGTACTGCATCTGTTTTGACTGGTGGTCAGTCGGGGTCGTTGAGCACAACCGCAGTGTTGTGTATTTATCATGACTGCAGTGTTCACAGTGACAATCTACTAGTTCAGTTACCGATAACGATGTTTATAAATTACGCCCAATGATGGAGGAAGTCATACCTTTTAGCATCGTGTCCACCGTCAAAGCACTGAGTGGTGCGCTGCGGAGAGACGCTGAACACGAAGCCGAGATCAGCCGGGAGCGAGAGAAGCTCTGGTTCAAAGAGAGCAGCGCCAAAAACCTGAGAAATCGGGACTTTCTTGCACCTAATACGGTTTTGACGACGCTGTACGCCGCCGGAGAGGTCAGTCTGAATGTGTGCTTGCTTGTATGCGCTTCGCTATGTTAAGAGCTCGTGCTGGCCTGTAAACGGTGACAGATGCGCGCACGGGGATTTTACGCGTGGCTTGAGGCGTTTGACATTTTGCATGTTTTAAAATTTACATTGGACATATGATTATAAATGACAGATTCGCCGACACAGAGCTGTCAATACAAAAACTGGAGCATCCAAATGACAGACAGACTGTTGACATTGGTCGCATCGACCAACCAAACATTTGAACCCTGCGGCAGAAATGAATTAACTCTTCATTGGCCAATGAAACTAGGACAGAAAATTGCAATACTAAAATAACATCACGGATATATAACATAAAAGGAAATTTTGTTAGTTGAAGTGTAGGAATAAAAAATCTTGTGAAAAATAAATGTCCATAATAAAAAAAATCAAAACGTTACATTTGATATTTGGAAGCCTGAAGTTGCCTTGCCATGTCATTAAAAGATCGTATTACATTTATACTAATTATGACATATTTGTGCTTTTCATATTTTGTTTTTTTAATTGTAGGTTCCCCCTGATGTACTCAGTAGAATTCGGACACTTCATGGAAGCGGCGTGTTGCCGATAACAGCCAGTGAGATGACAGCTGAAGGATTGCGTGTGTGTGTGGATCGCTGTGCAGCATTCAAGGGTGTACTTTGTGAAATAATGCCCTACCTGAGACCTGCAGCTGAAAGGGAGGGCTGTGTCCTCGTCAACTGCCCCGCCCTCCACAGCAAACAAGCCACACCCTCTCCTGATACCCTAACTCTTGGGCAGCTAAGGACAATACTCATTGCCGATCACCTTGGGATGCAGCTCAGAAGACAAGGGTTTGTGCGTTTACATTTATGATCGTGCTATAAAAATCTTTGATACCAAATGTTACCAACCTCTCGCTCTATTTCATTTAGGTACACCGTGTCCTTTTGTCCAGCCTTGCCACAGGAGAGTGATGTTGTCAGCTATCTACAAACACTAGGCATTGATTGGCCGACAGTTCCTTTCATTTGGACCAATGAGAATAGGGAAGAGAAGATGAAGAAAGCTTTAGAGAACTCGACCTACAGAGACCGAGAGATGGAGAAAGGCAAGAGAAGAAGCAGAGGAGAGGAAATAGAGAGAGAGAAGAGAGGAATAAAGGAGGAAATTAGAATAAACCTTAAACAAGTGGTACAGGATGAGAACCTTCAGGGTTATGACCCCAGTCTCGGTATTTGCACTGGTAAGCTGTGGTATGTGTGTGGCTGTGTTTATTAGGGATGTATTTGTTTATATTATTCACAAATCAGTTAAATGTCTTTTCAGTACAGAGAGAAGCTCTGTGTCACTTGGCCCAGCTTGACCACGCTACTACAGATTTTCCTGTGAGTCCCTTTTGATGTCTAGATTTCTAACGACTGTCTGCTCTGAATTAAAGAAAATAACCTTGTTTTTAGTTGGACGCTTGTAAAATATTTTTCTGCTTCAGGTTTCCACCGCAACAGTCCTGCATGTCACTTCCTGTCAGGATGAGTTTCGTCAGCAGCAAACAGCCATGCTGTGGAGAGCAACGGGCGCAACAGCAGTGCAGGTTTGTGTACATAACAAAAGTTAGAGCACCCATTCAATTTCTTAAATTTCTTTTTTCGAACTGTCTTTGGTACACTGCAGTTTTATGGAGAAAATACAGATGTTTAAAATGATGAATTTGCACATAGAGGATCTTAAAGCATATTAAAAATACCACATAGATATAAACAACATCAAAACTTCATTTTCACCACAGGGAGACTTTGAAAAGAACAGTTTACCCAGAAACGAAGATGGCATTCTTTTGAAACAAAACTGTAGATGTCTGTGGAAAATATATGGATATTTTGATGAATATTTTAATTTTATTTTACAATACAGAATATATACAGCACACCTGAGCGAGCACTAAAAAAGAATGAGCCAAACGGATGAATCATTGTAATATTCGATAAAAAGGAGAATTGTCAGTTTTGATTTCATGACCTTGTCAGTTTTGACTTAAATTTAATTTGCAATTTGCAGGTAGATTCCAAGCGATATTAATCGGGACATTATGATTCTAGAGAGGATTTAATTTGACAAAATTCTCTAAGATGCAAGGACTCCATTTTGACTTCAGCATGGTGTTTATGACAAGATGAAGTGGTTGTTATACTGCCAAATGAAAGCATGCACTAATTGCAGATCATGCTGTTTCACAATTGGATCTGATTATATAAAGCGCAGTAGCTGCTGGCAGTCGAGGAATTAATGATCTCCTTCTTTCTCAATTAGAGATTGGTGATTTGTGGTCCTGTTAAGACCCCTGGCGTTCAAATGAATGCAGCTCAGTATCTTCAGTAAGACAAAACTTCATTACAGCTCTATCATAGCTAACTGATCTCAACTGTCTTATTATTACAAGACTCTGTAATTTGCCTCTCTTATACTTCTTTGCTTTTGTGGGTGTGTAAATCTGTAGATTAAGACAAACCCAGATGAAAGAGGCCTCAGAAATGAAGTATGGAGACCAAGTCGAAGGTGTGTGTGTGTGTTTCTGTATAATATCTTAAATGCGCTGTTTACGTAAACAATTGAATCCGTGTCTTTTTTTCATCTATCTTTCAACTATGCATCTCTGTGAGATGACGTTCATGGTGTGATGGCCATGTGTTAGCACGTTTACATATGTTTTTTACATCTGCACTGTCAAATTATGTCTTTTTTAAATTGTTTTAGGTCAGACATGGGATGACATCATTAGGGTCATGACCTCGGCCACAGTGAGATTTGAGCTACTATCCACAGTGCACACAAGTCCGGTGAGTCTCTTTGCGTGTGGGTGTATGTTATATAGAGAGTTTCGTTTTAATAACATAAACAATCATTACTGAGGATGTGGACTTTTGTGACCCCGACTTAACTTCCGGTACACATTTACAAAATATAGAGTGCCTGTAGATTATATCTGATATTAATCAGAAGAAACCGAGAAGAACCTTTACTTGGCTAAACTTTTTCTCTCCAATATTTTGAATTTAGACTGCGATACCAAGCTCAACCGCTAGATGTAAATGTACCAAACAGTTTGTTTAAGTGCAACCGAACCACAGGACCCATTCAATCACTCGTTGATTTAATACAATTAATATACAGTAAAATAATAAAACAAATTAATACTTAGATAAATTAAATACGATATAAGTAGTTATATTATTAGACACTAGCCAAACACAAACCTGAAGTTAACAGACCATTGTCAGAGATTATTGACAGTTCTCTTGCAGGTGACCTTAGATGTGCAGAGGGACAGTGGTGTGTCCACAAAGGGTCCAAGGGGCGGAGTCTTTGTCATGTATAACTGTGCTCGCCTTCACACTCTTTTTAGCAGCTACGAGAAAGGGGTAGAGCAAGGTAACTAATATTAACTTATGTTTCATGTTCAAATTGAGCATAAATGATTTCAATATAACTGACCCATTGTTTAAATTATGTAGGTCTTTATCCAGAAATCCCAGAGGGCGCAGAGCTGGACTTTTCTGCCCTAAAGGAGGAGGTATATAAATAAATATTCAACCAACCTACAGTAAAATATCCCGTTTACTTTGTATAGTCATCCATCTGAAAGTTTTGTTGCTTAGAAGGAGGTTTTTCAATTTCCAGTGTTTCCAATTTATTTTGTGTATAATTTAATGATAAATGTTTATAATAAATGTGACATTTTTGTTGTTGTTTTGTGATGCTTAACAATTTTGCTACTTTATTTTGTATTAAACCATTGCTTCTGTGATAATTGTGATATCATAATTGTGTTCATCATTAGGGGGAATGGCTTCTACTTTTCAATTACCTCATTCCATTCTCTGAGCTTTTGGACCAATCTGGACAGATTCTAGAGGATGAAGGGGGAGGAGCCAGAGTTAATTTAAGAACAGAACAGGTGCTTTCTTACTTTTTATCCCTTTAATAAAGTATTAAATGAGGAATTGATCATGTTTGCATAGTATTTTTAAGATGTTTCTAAAATGTAATCGTGTACAGTCCTAAAACACACATTACAGGATTTGCTGTTTTTGTATCTCAGGTGTGCCGATTTTTGGTGTCTCTCAGTAAAGATTTTAGCTCCTACTACAACAGAGTCCATGTTCTTGGGGTAAGACATACATTGGAATAATTGTCTGTTTGTTCTATTTGTTTCATGTTGTAGTCTGCATGTGCTAGGATTACCATATTAATGTGATAAGACCAGTTCACTATAGGTTCACAACTCTAATATTCTGTCTTTTTCCTTCCTTTAGGAGCCACTGCCTCATCTCTTCAATCAGATGTTTTGTCGTTTATTGTTATTAAGAGCCTTAAGAGAACTTTACCACAGCGCACTGGACTTCCTTAACCTGCCCCCGATCCCCCAACTATAGCATCCACACTGGAGACATTACACTATACCTTTAACAGCCAGCACTCTTCCATTCCCTCACTTGTGACTCCTCAAAATCCTCCTCTTTACATACTGTATAATTGGCTAAACATCTTGGTTAAACCTAATTGTCTCAATACCCAACCTCCAAATTGTATTGAAATACCCTACACACCAGGCGGACAGACTCCATACATGAGTTTAGCATTACTCATCCGGTCACTGATGCCTATCTGTTGCCTCTCACAAGGTCCAATGTGGTATATGCATACAGTGCGATGACGTACTTCCTCTAAAATCTCAGCCAGCTAAGCCACTTGCGCTGGGGTAATTTTCGATCAAGTGATTAAAATGTGTTTAGTTAGAAAACGTTAAAGTTTCAGCGAACCGACAGTGCTACGGCTGAACATTGAGATATGCCTTTGTCATCATGCTACGAGTAAGTGCAAAAGTTTACTTAGCTTTTTTCATATTTGTGAATGTTGCTTGAAACGGATAGCCTGAAGCGTTTCTCCTTTAAATTGTTGATGAATGTCTCAGTGTTTGGATAATTTGAAGCAATTTGAAGCGAAAAATGCAATTGTTTCTAATGGACGCTACTGAGCAGGATGTAACAGAGCCGGCTGAGATTTTAGCGGACACAAGTCATCGCTCTTGTGTGCATATACAACACTGCTTTCAAATTTTGCAGAATTCATTTAAAATAGTAAAGGTCAAATGCTGTGAGTTCTTGATTTTAATTGGAAGCTGAATATATAGTAGTATTAGTATATAAATAGTATCCAAAGGTATGCAAATTGGGATGGAGATGTAGGAAAATTTGTTAACCATACTCATTCCAATTTAATTCAAATTTGTGAACATCTTGTCAGATGTATTAAATCCCAACAATACACTTTTAGTTCTAGTCAGTCTGTTACAAAGCAACAACCTTGATATCTGTCATTCCCTCTCAACTAATGTAATTTATAGAAACGTATAAACTGCATTACTGCATCACGGTCATAGATGTTGCATGACAATGTCTTGTGTGTAATAATCTTAAATCATTGTAATTACCGTAGTCTGTTAAACACCTATAAATTCACTTCTGTTTGTCACTCCAGTTTCTGATCAGGAATAACCTGGACACTTTACACCAACATCCATAATGCCTGCTGAAACGTCATAGAATGGGATGCTGTTTTAACGTTATCATTAATAGTCTTAACTAAATGTCAAATCTATTTTTAAGTTTTCCCTGTTGCCCATTACCGTTTGTGGGCCTTCAAGTGTGCAGGTATTCCACTTGTGCCATACAGACATGTGTCACTGTATCTAGTTTTCACAGAACTGTGCCATACTGTACACCACACTGTATTTAATCATACAGGATGTCAGTAATAAACCGTTATGGCTACTATCTGTAATAGCCTCACATTTCAACATTTTTTGTGATGATATTGCTTGTATTTTAAAATTCAATAATTAATAGAAACAGAGAACCTCTGCACACTATTTTAACCGTTTTGTCCCTTGTCCTATATTAAATATTTCATGATGAAAGTTGAGATGTACTTAAGCTCTTTGTTTCTATTGTTTGTAAGCATTAGCTTAAATTCTATTTGCGTTGCCCTCATTTTAATCTGTGCACCTGTCAGTTGATTCGCAAATGTGCTAGATTAGTAGTTTAAAATTTATTTATTAAAAAGGTCTGTCCTAACCTTTGGATTGTCTCTTTTAGGTGTACACAAAATGTGAATGGAAATTACATTTGTTCTATTGTTTATTGAGTTTTTTTAGGTGCTGTTTTCCTTAATGAGGGCATATTTTTACAACATTTCTATATAAAACACGGCATGCTGTCTCTATATAGAAATAAACCTTATTAAAGTTCTGAAAAATTCCCTACAGGGGAAATGTGAAATAACAGACATTTTTGTCTTGACCGAGGCAATTTTGCCTCAAGTGCTGGTTAGTTTCTGACACTGATATTAATTCAAACCTATCAGTCGAATGGGTGATTTGAATATTAATGAATGTCAAGGCAGGTCACAATGTTGACTCAACAGCCGGGTGGCAGCAGCTCATTTTGAAAGGAGTTTGTGTTAGACAAGCAATTCGTGTTTGTAATGGAGTTATCAGCTTCAGGTCTTGGAGCAGTAATGACAGTCTGACAGCCACATGTCTAGAAAATGGCTCCAGTCTGTGTGATTTAGGTAAACGCTAGACAACTACCCGATGGGCTACTTCCAGAGCCCCATCACTAGGGGACGCCATAAACACATCTATTAGAAATTTAAATAGGATTTGTTTGACTTCATCAATGCCAGCTTCTGAGTTGTACCTTATTTGAATAAAAATATGTAATACAACACTTCAAACACCAGAGAGCAGTCATTATTTCTAAATTTTTCTATTTAAATCTCTGATTTACTCCCACTTTACGCAGCTTGGGGCTGGTTTAGGCTGTCACTCATCGCTGCCGGGCATCTATCCCTTGAAATACAAAAGATGGAGGAGAGAAGAAAAGGAGCAGTGTAGAAAAAAGTACAAGTTCACTAAAGTAGTTCAAAGGAGGAAGAAGAGTGCTCAGTGTAATGGCTTCTAGCAATTTCAAGAGCTGTGTGTGAGAGATGAATGAATGAGGTCGGGAGTACCCATGAGATTTTAATGATTTTTGTGGTTGCTAGGGATAGAGGGAGGGAGAGAAAAAGGGCAGAGGAGGGGTGATGATGATGATAGAGGGGAACAATAGTGATGTATGTGTTGGCTCTAAAGCCCTGGACAAGGAAATAACAGTGGGTGAAGTGCGTTTGGTTTGGGAAGTGACTCATAGAGACATACGCTGTGTCTAGCCTAAGTGTAGCCATTTTCACAGTCGTCTTATTTAATCCACAGAGACAGGCATGTTTTTAACAGTGTGGTTTACTTGTGTCTATTTACAACCAAAGTGAGTCAGGCTCCAGTGGTTACAAGTGAGATCTTTTGAGTGTCTATCCGTCTGTACTGTGTGTGTGTGTGTGTTCCTGCAACATTCTGGGGAAAACAACTTTCCCAAAGCTTTGGGCTCTTTGTAACAAATACGGAATCTTAGAGATTGCAGCATTGTGTTTGATGTGGATCTCACAACTCACTTGTGATATCACAGCTTTTGACAGTTTGACAAAGTTGCTGAAATATTTTTTGATGTTCTTTGAGACTGGCACAAATCTGTCATTATTTAAATCTGTGCCAGAACCACTTAGCGTGAACTTTCATTTTCCATCACACAACATTTAACAGGTTGATCTTGAGTGAGTTTTTGAAAAGAAGGTTTAAAGTTCGTTGAATGCTAGATTTCATTGGAAAATGATGATTTTCCTTTTGTAAAATTGTTAAATGAATCTCTGTTATACAGAATGTGAGAGACTTTGCCAATGTGAACTGTTATTTTGTATTTGCTGTTGATTGCTGAGGAAATGCATTTCACACGCATCCAAGCTTGTGTTTGTGTGTGTGGTATAGATAAGGACCTTTAGCAACAGTTTTTCTCTCTCATGTTTCTCCTTTCCATCTTTCGCTGCACCTTGGATGATAAAATGTGACTTGAACATACTAACCTTATCCCGTCACTTATTTAGAAACTGATGTTTCAAGTTCCCAGTGTCAAAGGGGACGATTTCGCTGGTCTTCTGAAGATAACATTCCAAAGCCTTAAAAGCAAATGTTTTTACTTCCACAACACCCACGAGAATAAAATGCCAGCTTCATCAAAATAAGAAACGGGTATTCTTCTGACCACCGCGATATGTTTGATGGGAAACTGTTTAAATCTCAGGCATTCATTGGAGTTTGCTATTGCTATTTCATGTCACATTGCTTTGCCTTTCTCTGTGTGTAATATATATCTAGGCCTGAGTGTGTCTGGCTTCAGAAGCTGCTGAGAAACTAGCTGGATTGAAGCTTAAGTAGGCCTAAATCCTGAGTAAAACTCAGCTTTCCTGTAGCTCAGTGGTAAGAGCATTGCGTTAACAATGCAAGGTTGTGGGTTCGATCACAGGGGATTGCAAATACCTATGTAAAATGTATAGGATAAAGCAATGTACGTCACTTTGGATAAAAGCGTCTGCCAAATGTCTAAATGTAAATGTAAAACGGATAGATAATGCTCTCATCTAAATCTAATCCACTTTAATCCTGTTTCACTTTTACTTTAAGCATAACTTGTTTAACACTTTTAATTTATTAACATTTGAATCCTGATTGATTAAGTGAGCAAACAGATCTGTTGCAATAATACACAAAGGAGGGGAGAATTAAATATTTATATCCCTGTAGATCATTCTTATAATATTTATAAATCTGTTTCCAAAACAAAACGCTGTAAAGCACAAAATAAAAAGGAGTACTCTAACATATCAAATGTTTTTTTGAAGTCCAGAAATAAAATAAAACGATCATCCTCAAACCACTCACTATAGTTCAACAAATCCATAATCAATGTTATTATGAATGAAGCGGCCTGCCAAAAACCTGATTGAAATTCATTTATTACCCTATTTATTCCTTCTTTATAACTATTGGCAAAAATCTGTGCAAAAAAATTATAATTAGATTATCTATATATCTAGAGTCTTTATCGGGTTTAGGTAAATAGAACTTGTCTCTGTGTAGAGCTTAATGAGCCTTCTTAAACAGACTGTATAGAAAAGCTTTAAATAATAATAATTTAAAATAATTAAAAAATATGAATCCTGATATTGTAGAGCACTTACCTGCAAGTTCAAGTGGTTTCTGTAATGTGAGAGGTTAATTTCAGCTGGTTATTGAACATCACCCCCAGGTTCCTTGTAGACTTGGTGGGTGTTATAGTTGAAGGTCCGAGCTGAATGGTTAGGTGGTACTCTATTGATGGGAGAGCCGGTATAACCAGGAATTCTGTCTTCGAGAGATTGAGTTGGAGGTGATGCTCTTTCATCCAAAATGAGATGTCCAGAATGCAGGCAGAGATGGTGGAGTGAAGGTGAGAAAGGTTAGACAGTCATTAAAGAAATGCAGTTTAGACATTGTAAATGTAGGATTTAGAGAATTCCTTGTTTGTTGGTAATACATATAATACATGCCATAATGGTTACGTAGATAATTTGTATGTGTTTTTGAATGGCAGATTAGAAAGAAGCTTGCACGGACAAATTCAAGATTAGATTCTGTAAAGGTTAACAATGATCCATTTAGCCTATGATACCCCTTGCATATAATGGTTTATTATAACCTTATTTATATATTTTTTGTCCAATATGGTGTGTATTATGCTATATAATAAGTTAAAATAATTGTTAAGACTTTCAAATAATTAGTAAGAAATATACTTAAGTCCTCATAATTAACTTACTGAAACCAAGCCTCAAATGTTTTGCAAAGGGGTGAGAGTATATAAAATACCACAACAACAACAAACTGCTTACGAATTCACGGACATGTTCAATAAAAAGCTATATTCAAAATAACACTTTACAGTTAAAAATGTAAATAAATTTTACATTCCGCGTATTTTTACGTTTTAGAAGCGGAAGTGTGCTCGCTGTGTCATTTGCAGGCATCAGGCTTAAGGAACCTTATGTAACATTGACACCTAGTGGTAGAGCTTGGTAACGCAGTCCAAATTCAAAATATCAAGTTAATCTTAAATACATCATTTACTGCACGTAGATCCGCAGCTTGTTTTCCTTCAGCTCATCGTGACATAAATCACTTCAATATTTTAACTATCCATATTATTAAATATAGAACATACATGGGGGGATTTAAAGAACCTTTATCTGTGAATAAAATATTTTGCTAACAAAAGTAAATTATTCATCAAAAAGCTTTTTTTAACATGCACCTTATAGTTTCCATAATTCATATCTATAAAAGACAGACTCGATTCAACCACTTTTCTTCTCTAACCATAATTGCAATTTTTCCCAGAAGGCACTAGAATATTTGCAATTAAGTAAAGAAAATATGCTGTATATTTTCCTGAAATAAACTACAAAATTTACATTGTATCGTTTCAAAATTAAATTAAATCTTTAGAAATTCCCTAGCCAATACCACATGGAATCTTGAAATGAATTTCTTGAATTTTAGGATAAACCGGGAACTAGAACTAAATAAGCGGTCCTGATAGGCTATGTTTAAGCAATCTTTTGTCCAGGAAAATGTCCTAATTATTTATTACTGACCTATAGCCTTTTTCAAGCCAAGTACCCTTTGACCAGACAACAACATTTTACTTTTTAAATACAGTGAAATGAGAGTCAAACCGTTATTATATCTAAATGTATTAATTAATTTTTTATGCATCTTTGTATAGTCCTAATTTCATATAAAAATCCTATTATCATAATTTATTGATTTTCATTATTTATTCCTAAATGTCAGTTTCTCTCACCTACCCCTTGCAGTACCCCAAAGTACCCCTGGGGGTACGCGTACCCCCATTTGAAAACCTCTGGCCTAAGGGAACATTATTGAAAATTTGTCTGATATAAATATTTGTACATTTCTTACTTTTAAACTCTACTGATCCAAGGTATAGTTTGGGTAGAATCGGTGTGATTTGACTATATAATAATTAACCTTTTATAATGGGATGGCAAAAAATTACTGTTAAAAACTGTTTTTGGATGGCATGCAAAACCATGTTTAAGAGTAAAAGCATTGTAATCCATCAACTCTCCAGCATCATCAGAAAGATCCTTCAAAGACCAAATATTTTTACACAACCAAAAAAGAGTGATTTACTGTATTTATATAGAGAATATATTTGAAGAATTATGCGGTTTAAAGTTATGCTAGTTTCCAATATCGTAAAACTTGTTGATGAAATGTAGATCATTTCAGTGGAAGTTTAGAAATATCAAAGTCACATTGAAGTAAAAATTCAACGACACCAAATTTGTTAAATAACGATGCTGGAATTGCGAACCAAAAGCTGAAAAATGTTTGTAACCATTTGAACTTTTAACATGCCGTTAATCTGTTCAAAATCAATTCTGTTTAAACCACCCAGATATTCCCCACCCTCTGAATTGGCTCTATCTCCCTCTATCCTCTCCACCGATAGCTGGTGTGTGGTGAGCGCAGTGGTGCCTTTGTTCTGTGGCAGCCGTCACTTCATCCAAATGGATGCTGCACACTGGTGGTGGGTGAGGAGAGACCCCCCTCATATGATTGTAAAGCACTTCGGTTGTACAGCAATACACAATGAAAGCGCTATATAAATGCCTCATCCATTCATTTAATGGAGTTTTATATGTTAATGTTACAGATTGAGGTATGATCAAAAATATGAATGGGCATAAACTCACATTTAGACATATTTAAACGGTGACCCAATGCTTTGGAAAAACATCTACCCAAGAAATAACTAAATTTGTTCTGCATTCTACAAGAAAAGTGTGGTATCATCTGGTAACTGACTAATACCAATATACAGCAGACTCTGAGGCAAACTGAATTCAGTCTAAACATTTTGTTCACACTCAAACAGGATTATTTTTGATTCCTATCAGGATATTCTCAGTTCTTGGCAGTCGTAACCCATTAGATCTGACTGAAGTGTGTTAAAACATGGCTGCTGTATAAAGGCAATTATATCCCATGTTGATGCAAATTAATGTGCTCCTCCTCTATAGATGTAATAGGATCCAGTAAGATTTGCTCTCATTAATATAAAATTACATAGTCTTTAGGATCTTATTAAACACACAGTTCATAGCCAAATCTTTCTTGTTACAGTTAATTTGCAGCAGTAAGGCTTCTTTTATGGTTTCTTTTTTGGAAATGTAAAATATGTTTTATATCTTATTGATGTGTTTGTATGTTGCTGACATTATTACTAGACATAGGTATTTATTATATATATTTCCAGCAATATATTCAGATTTTAACAGTTCTCTTTTGTCCAAATGTTTATGCTTTTATTTTTTACATTTATGGATTTGGCAGATGCTTTTATCCAAAAGCGACTTACATTGAATTATTCTATATAATTGTTTCGAAGTATGTGCAATCCCATAGGATCAAACCCACGACCTTGGCGTTGTTAGCGCATGCTCTTACCAATGAGCTACAGGAAAGCTTTTTTTTCTGTTATTAACACATTGGAGCTTTCCTGAAGCTCATTGGTAAGAGCATTGCGTTAACCATGCAAGGTTGTGGGTTCGATCCCAGGGGATTGCACATACCTAAGTATAAATGTATAGGTTACTGCAATGTAAAAAAGCGTCTGCCAAATGCGTAAATGTAAAATGTTTGTGTTATGCTATTTAACACATTATGTGTTATTTTAACAAACTTTGTGTTGATTTTCTATGAAGTATAATGAAATGGTGTAACAGAAAATGTGTTGTTTTAACACAACCGGCGTACATTTAGTTAAGCTAACTGCTAAAGGAAAGAGCGGTTTAATTTCTGTATTAATATCTCAATGTAGAGTCTGTTGTATGTGTTGATGCTGCGTGTTTGTTTTTTCTTTCTTGTTGTGTCTCTGAGTGTTGGGGGAGGATGCTGGAACAGCATGAAAATATTTATAGCTGCATTATAGGAACCTTTTTAAATGTCATCTCTCTCTCTCTCTCAATTTGGCTTGTTTTCCACACTTGCTACTTCACCCCCATGCCTTTTCTCTCTCTCTATTTTTTCATTTTCTCTTTTTTATTTACTGATTTGGGTCACTGTTTGACTAAGAGACATCTCACAGCTGGCCTAAAAACAGCCTTCAACAGCATTAGCTCACAAGATTGTGTGCGTGTTTGCCCATGTGTGTTTGTCTTACCCTACCATTCAGTGACACAAATCTCTCACACACATTGTCTCAGGGCATTATTTCGTCCCTGGGCATTTTAGTAAAGCAACCTTTATGAAGTTCTCTTTTAACTATATTGATTATACTGTATATAATAATTTACACATCCCTTAAAGTTGTCAACTTGAGTTTGTGGTTAAAACTGTTTTGGTTAACTGTTACTGTCTGGTTTATACATTTATATGAAAGATTTATGGGTTGAAACATGGTATGGCTGCCTTGAAGGTCTCATTTTATTGTTGTTTTTATTTAGGCAGCCAAAGGCAGGCTCTTTGTGTCTGGGTTAAATATAAACACAGTAAGTGTTTGTCTTGTCTTTTATTTTGGAAATGTGGTTATCTCTTTATGAATGTAAATATGAGTATTTTATTAATTCTCCTGTAACTAGAACTATAAAAATATGTTTTACTTTATCAGTGCGTGATATGAAAAGCAGTGGTGTAAAGTATTGATTAAATGTATTAGTTACTGTACTTAAGAATCTTTTCGGCTACTTTGTAGTTGTATTAAAGATATTAGCAACTTTTACTCTCTACTTGACAATTTTTTTTATAAAGTACTCGTTACTCCCCATTTGTAATGACTAATGCATTTACACATTACATTTTGCATGGCACCTAACTTTTTCAGTTTTACTGAAGAGACCTTTTTTTCACTGACATGTCTCTTAAGTGTTGAGGACCAGTGCTGCATTGAGCCTACATTCATTATGAATAAAATACTCTGAAGACTTTTACTCAATCGTTTTGGAATTTGTGACTTGTTACTTGTGATTTTCACAGCAAGGTGTCTGTAGGTTTTCAGGTACTCTTCACCTCTGTGAAAAAGTAATTACTGTAAGATAATCATTATCATATTAGACTTTATTACCCAGCCGTGTTTGTACGTTAATATCTTCATTCTTTTGCACACTTGTTTCTTAATTAGGATTTACCATTTGGCTAGATTGGACTGCAAACAGCAGACTGCTGATTTTGTTTATGAAATGGGACTGATGTGCCAATAATGCAATGAGAACGCATTTTGAAGTGCATGTGAGGGCCTTAGTGGGCTAATTCCAAGTTTTCAAATTTCGCCCCATGCGAACGAACGAGAGAGCGGAAGCAAGATCTGCTCAAAGAGCCGTTCAGAAGTTAAATTACGAAAGCTCCATGTCGGAATCCAATAACCATGAGGCAGATAACGAACATGCTAGCGTTCATAATCTCATAATCCTCTAAAATTGCTAATGACATCACCCTGCTCCCCGGCAATAGCAGAAGGCTTATGCATGCGACCACATGACGGGAAAAAGACCCGAGACGGAGGTGCTTACTTTGCCTTTACAGATTGGGTGTGGAATCACATTGAATATTCAGGTTAAATCCACGTGCACATCATTTTAATTATGCACACCCACACCGTGCACAGATTTGATATGGTAACAGTCTCAAAATGTTTGCATGTCTTGAAAAGACATAGACTGGTGTGTATGTATTAAACCTTACTGCCTGTATTGTGTACACACCCACACTAAGAACTAACAAATAAAAAATGGTCAACACAGTAGGTGTGCTACTTATTTGTCCGTCTGCCTATACAGCCAGCCCTCTCTCGTGAATATGCATTGTAGCTGCCTGCCCGTTCTGACCCAGCCATGACAGATGCTCACTGGGCTGAGGCCACCTGCTGCTGTGTCCACAGGGAGAGGTTAGCAGGGTGAAGAGAGTAGACGGGTGTGTGTGTGTGTGGGGGGGGGGGGGGGTGGTGGTGTGGATGGGTTTTGGATGCGAGCAATTACAGATCAACAGTAGTGGTCTGTGAGACGCACAAACACAAATCTCTCTTTTTCATGAAACACACCCCCTACTCTTTCCGTTCCCATGGTAACTCCTGTATTGAATAGCTATGGCCTTGGATCTCCGTTTACCTGCATGTGTGTGTGTGTAAAGTGTACATCTGTGTGTATTAGGAGCCCCCAGTTGTGCTTTGTGTAGTGTGCACCCCCTGTAATCCGTAGACTGGATTTTTGGGGGATTACAAATCAGACCATTAGCACTCTCTGTCTCTCTCTCTTTCTCTTGTTTTCCTACAACCGCATGCACAAAAATATTCAATTTCTGTATAGAATAGGCAGCTCATTAATGATTCTGTGGAACACTCTATGTTTAGCCTGTCAAAGTCAATGCAGGAATGAATAAAACAAGACATTGTGCATGATATTAAAATCCTTCAGACATGAAAATAATATGCTTCTCATTGCTGTGGATTGAGTCATTTTATGAAAATGGTCTAAAACTGCCTTTTATGCACTTACTTTGAACTTCAATTTTGAATCCTCTGATGCCTTTTAATAAAAAGACCTTTGGGAATGAAGCTTGGGAACTCAACGTTCTACAGACAGAGTTGAACAGGAGGATCTGAAATGCCTTCTTTTTTGGTCAGATGATGTCGTTGTTCTTGTGTCAATCCATTTTTGATGCATTTAAAATTCAATTTTAAAAATGAATCTTGAGAGACCCATGCAACCAATTCTTATCTGTTGCATCCCTCCAGCTACATTGTGTATAGCATCTGCTTTATAAGTCGTAACAGATGTTAAAAGTTTTTGACTCTCATAATTTTATGGAACTTTAATTCACATATGGCCCGACACACAGGTCCCAAATCCTTTTAAAAGTTTTGAAGGAGACTTGAAAAAGGAGTATTACTTTAGTGCATAAGCATTGAGAAGAAATATAAGTTGTAATGTAAGCCTCAGCATGTAGGCATTGCATGACATTCAAGAATGTAAATGAAGGGTTTTGTTTTATTTGGGTTATGATGAGTAACGCTAAACATGATTGCTTTTCCCAGCGGGTGCTTGGCAAGCCGCTGAATCGCAGGCGGGTTGATCGGTGTTACTAGTCAGTCTACCAGACAGGTTTCACAGAGGAGGCTTTCAGTTATGGGAATCCCTCTCCTCCTCGCTTAATGGGATTTAGGGCTGCCGTAACTGTGTGATATAATACCATCAAACGTCTAGACATACACACAGTCACACCCGCAACACCAGACATGAATCTTATCCTCCACAGTCAACGAGGACAATTTGCAAAAGATTTTTTTTCTGCTTAGACATCACTGGTAAATTCACGAGCCCTTTAGTCAGCTCCGTTCAGCTCCGATGAGAGCATGCGAACAGCGGGCAGCTTATCGGCCTGCGTGTGTGTGAATGTGTGTGTATGTTTGTGTATAAGAGAGAGCGAGAGAGAGAGAGAGAGAGAGAGAGAGAGAGAAAGAGAGCAAGAGAGAGAGAGAGAGAGAGAGATAGAGAGAGAGCATTATGCATTATGAACCCGTATGAATTTTTCAACATCCGTGGATTTGCTCCAACCGTGTCAGTGGCAGACAGACTGTGTAAGACACAGATTGGTTTTTGTAGAGCGCAAGTCTATTTCTGACTAAGCAGAGATTTTTACATACGCCTTGCAGGGCTATGACAATTCACCCACATGTAGTTACTGCGATTTGAAATAAAATGAAAATAACAAAAACCTAGCCCTGGGCAAACACTACATGGAAAACAGGGAATGCGGACTAAGAATGAGAACTGGAAGGAAAGTAAGAAAATGTCATATAAATTCAGGAGGCCAACAGCCTCTGAAAATTGCTTCTTGGATAAAACATGACGTCACAAGTATGCTCGGATTGATTTGCTAAATCTACAACACAAGCGCTCCCAGACCCTTAACTGGCAAAAAAAAAAAATTAATCAAGAAGACAATCAGAAATTCTGCAAATATTTTTTTTGTGAATTTAAAACCGCCTCAATTAAAATAACCTTTAAATTAAATTTACATAAATTGAACGTTGTTGATACTTCATGTGTTTTTTTATTATTTCAATGTGTTAATGGTACATTATTAATGATGTTGTGGGGTTTTGCATTATTTCGCTTTGATACTGATAGGTTGTCACGTTTATGTTATCTCTCCAGTGGTGGACATGGAGTCTGAGAAACAGACTTGCGCACACTGGAACGAAAGGTTCCAGTCTCCGTGAGAGAGAGAGAGAGAGACTGAAAAGGAGAGGAAGAGGTAAGAGGGGGAGGAGTGAGGGTAGCACCGGGTTCGCTGTGAGCCATGTTGGATGTGAATGAGAGATGCTGCGCTCGTGCCGCTGCTAGCCGGAGCTCTACCAAACACCGAGAGTAGATGCGAGCTTCCCGGGATCACCGAGCGACCGGGGAGCACGGCGGAAGGAGTCGGGCGGTGGTAGATGACCTGGCCACTTGACCGGCGTTTGGAGAGACTTCTGTTCTGAGAGAGGGACCGAGAGACTGAAAGGGAGCGGGGAGAACGGGGGAGAAAGAAAGGATTTCACCAGACTAATGGCTGCACTGCTGCTGGACTTGGGCTCGCTTTCGCCGCTGCTTTTACACCTGCTCCTCAGCTCTTTGTTCACCGTTATCCCGGGGAGTGCAGCGGGGCCGTGCTGCCGCTCCCTGCGCTCCCACCCAGCCCCCGGAGACACTCAAAGCGAAAGACTACCCGACGGAACGCTAACGGGGGCTCTGGCTGGGGGCAATTGGAAGATCCACCCTGCACGGACGATACAGGGACGAAGAAAAAAATGTGTAATGTACGAACAATGCTTACGGTCCAGTTCAGTGGGAATCCCCTCATATCCGTGGCGTCCGGAATACCGGAATTCTGCAATATGTGTATCAGAACCGGCTCCACACACCGGACGCTGTCATCACCAGCCAGCGTGGAGTGGCGGCGGAGAGAAGGGCGTTGTTTCCCCTGTTCTCGACTCTCCAGTTCAGTATGGCGAAAAGAGAACTATACAAAGGACGAGAGCGTACTCGCGGATACAGACACATCGAAACATCACCACGGACAGGGTCGTTACACAAAGCGAGCACCTGGAACTGGTTTGCGCGTTGTTTCGCACCCAGTTGTATAAAAGTAAAACCGTGGAAGGGAAATCTAGGCCTTATCACTGCCCATGTCACTCAAAACAGGAGTTTACCGCTGCCAGGAGACCAGCTCGTGCGTTATCAAAATACTATTCTCATTCTAATGTGGCTTGCAGTGTTTCGGACGCCAATAAATTGGACAAAGCGACAACGGACCGTCCCCTTTCAGGGCCCCTGAATGTTATCGATCTTAGCACAGAGGGCTTGAACGGGGTTTTCAAAACAGGCTTTGGGAATACTCGGGGGTGCTCGGAACCATGCGCGCAGCACCTCTGTCGAAGCGAAGCAAGCAGCTGTCTCGAGTCACGCCGGATCACGGAATCTGCTGTCGTGCGCACAGGTTGTTCTGAAAGACATCCAGCCTGGCACAGCACTGACTGGCACCGGTTCAACATTTCTCTGAAGCGCCCGGTAGGCATGAGCTGTGCTGTTTGTGGAAGACAGACAAGGGAAAATACAAAGATTACATTTTCATATTACAACTTAATATTACAACCTGTAAATTCAACGGCGCACGCAAACGACCTGGCAGGTTTAGAGTGTGATAAGTCTGAAATGTTTTGTTCATCCAAGTCACTCAAACGGACTGATGTAGGCAAAACAGCTGAGGATTTAATGCCACAGGCTGACTTGCTCGACGGAATCTCTCCTGTTGCAACATCCTCCGGGACTTGCTCTGATGACAAAAACGCTCATTATCATAGATCATCAGAAATGAGCGCGCATTGCTTAGACGCGCATTTCATTGATGAGCGCAACTCTGACTCATCTGCTACTGATATTGCCCGGGGTCATACTCCATCACACCTCTACCTCTTAGTTGAACTCAACTTTACTAAACGATCTGGTGACTCACACTCTTTTACTGTATGTTGCGATCGTGCAGGGAGAGCGAGAAAAGTTTCAGCACCAGACGCTCAGTGGACAGCTCCAAGTGCAAACTCGATGAACTTTACTGAAACTTTGTTTCTGTGGAATTTCAATAGTAACAACAACAACAACTGCGGGAAAAAACAGCATATCACCAACAGCAGCAGTTTTGATGGTCAAAACGGAAATGTAGCACAAAATGATTCTGCCAGTGAAGAGAACGACTTTACGCGAAAGGAAAGCCCACATCACCCTAGCTCTAATGCGCAGCGGGACTCCGCCCCGGTGGAAAATCCGCGTGCTGAGGGTGATGACTACAGCGCGCACGAGAGTTTAAGCGCCGATGGGGGAGCCACGCGCCCGCAATTAAAATCCGGTAAACGGGTGTCATTACAAGCTGAGGGTGTCAGTCAGGCAAAAGAGCAGCTGGAAGCCGAACCTGAGTGCGGTAGGAGGGCGGGACAGAGAGAGGGCGGAGTGAAAGGGGAGGAAAGGGGGGAGGGTGACAGAAAGCCTCCACCGAGAGAAAGGGAAGAAAGCATGGAGTGGGTGATTGCAGAGGACACAAAGGAAGATTCAGTTAATGAAAACACAAATTTACCTGATATAAAAGAAAAGGAGGAAAATAAAAACACTTCTCATTTAGAGAATGAAGAAAATAAAGAATGGCATAAATATGAGGGAATATGGATAAGTCAGCATAACAAAAAACAATATGAGGGAGATAGTGATGAAGCCCAGGCAGGAGACAGACGGGAATTTGATGAAGAGCAGGCAGGTGTCCCTCCTGTTGGGCGCTCCCGTAGAGCTGCTAATCGACATCCCCAATTCTCCCAGTATAACTATCAGGTTCAGGTTGCTGAGAACCAGCCTCATGGTACCTCAGTCATAGCTATGACAGCTGATGATCCCGATGCTGGTGAGGCAGGCAGACTCAGTTACAGCATGGCCCCTTTAATGAACAGCAGATCCATGGACTACTTCCAAATTGACCAAATTACTGGCCTTCTCACCACCACGCAGATTCTGGATAGAGAGTACATGGACCTGCACTATTTCAGAATCACTGCCTCAGACCACGGCTCACCACGTCTTTCTGCAACAACTATGGTGACCATCAATGTGGCTGATCGTAACGATCACTCTCCTGTGTTTGAGCAAACAGAATACCGCGAGACGATTCGAGAAAACGTGGAGGAGGGATATCCTATCTTACAACTGCGTGCAACTGATCTTGACTCGCCAGCAAACGCAAACATACGTTACAGGTTTGTTGGAGAAAGCGCGGCTGTCGCACGTTCCGCGTTTGAGATCGATCCACGGTCGGGATTGATCACAACACGTGGCATTGTTGATAGAGAAACAAATGAGCGTTACACATTGCTGGTGGAATCAAGCGACCAAGGGAGAGAGCCGGGGCCACGGTCGGCCACCGTTAGCGTTCATATCACTGTCTTGGATGAGAATGACAATGTGCCACAATTCAGTCAAAAACGTTATGTGGTTGCTGTCAGAGAGGATGTTCGGCCACATTCTGAAATTCTTCGGGTCACTGCTTCGGATTTGGATAAAGATGTGAATGCTGCTGTGCATTATAACATCATTAGTGGAAACAGCCGAGGACAGTTTGCTATTGACAGTGTTACTGGAGAGATCCAGGTGGTGGCACCGCTGGACTTTGAGACAGAACGTGAATACACGCTACGTTTGCGGGCACAAGACAACGGTCGCCCGCCACTTTCCAACAACACTGGAATTGTAAGCGTGCAGGTCACAGATGTCAACGATAACCCACCAATCTTTGTATCCACACCTTTTCAGGCGACAGTGCTGGAGAGCGCTCCTATTGGTCACTCCATTCTCCACATACAAGCTATTGACACAGATAATGGTGACAACGCACGTCTAGAATACCGTTTAACGGGAACTGGCTCAGATACACCGTTTGTTATTAACGCTGCCACTGGCTGGGTCACAGTGCGCTCAGAGCTCGACCGTGAATCAGTAGAGCACTATTTTTTTGGCGTTGAGGCACGGGATTATGGTGCCACACCCCTTTCCGCCACAGCTAGCATTACGATCACAGTAATGGATGTTAATGATAATAGGCCTGAATTTCTACAAAAAGAGTATTACGTCAGGCTAAACGAAGATGCAGCTGTTGGGACAAGCGTAGTCAGCGTGACCGCTGTTGACCGTGATGTAAATAGCGCAGTCACGTATCAGATCACTGGCGGAAACACGCGTAATCGGTTTGCCATTAGCACAGCCGGCGGAGCTGGCCTTGTGTCTCTTGCTCTGCCTTTGGACTACAAACAAGAGCGTCGCTATGTGCTAACAGTCACTGCTTCTGACAGAACACTGCACGACACCTGTCAGGTACACGTCAACATCACAGATGCCAACACACACCGTCCTGTGTTTCAGAGCGCTCATTATTCAGTAAGTGTAAATGAGGACCGGCCACCTGGCAGCACTGTTGTGGTAATAAGTGCTACAGATGAAGACGTTGGAGAAAACGCACGCATCACTTATTACTTGGAGGACAACATTCCACAGTTCCGTATCGATCCTGCGACTGGAGCGATTACACTCCATGCTGAACTGGACTATGAAGACCAGATGACCTACACGCTTGCTATCACTGCTCGTGACAATGGGATTCCACAAAAATCTGACACTACATATGTTGAAGTCAATGTTAATGATGTGAATGACAATGCACCTCAGTTCTTGAGTCCTAGGTATCAGGGCGGGGTCAGTGAAGATGCCCCACCCTTCACTAGCGTTCTACAGATTTCCGCTACGGACCGGGATGCTCACGCCAATGGTCGTGTTCAGTACACGTTCCAGAACGGAGAGGACGGGGATGGTGATTTCACCATCGAACCGACGTCTGGAATTGTCCGAACTGTCAGGAGACTTGACCGTGAAAGCGTACCATTTTACGAGCTGACTGCATACGCTGTAGATCGCGGCGTTCCACCCCAACGGACACCTGTACACATTCAAGTCAGCGTCATGGATGTCAATGACAATGCCCCAGTGTTCCCTGCAGATGACTTTGAGGTTCTAGTAAAAGAGAACAGTGCCGTCGGTTCCGTCGTTGCTCAGATAACTGCGACGGATCCAGACGAGGGCCCTAATGCTCAGATCATGTATCAGATTGTGGAGGGCAACATTCCAGAAATCTTCCAGATGGACATTTTTTCAGGGGAGCTTACGTCTTTAATTGACCTCGACTATGAGACACGAAATGAGTATGTGATCGTCGTCCAGGCGACGTCAGCACCGCTGGTGAGTCGAGCCACGGTGCGGATCCGACTCGTCGATCAGAATGATAATGGTCCCCAAATGCAAGATTTTCAAATCATCTTCAACAACTTTGTCTCAAATCGGTCCAACACCTTCCCGAGTGGTGTTATTGGACGGGTTCCAGCCCATGACCCAGATGTTTCGGACCGTCTCTACTACACTATCGACAGAGGAAATGAGCTGCACCTGCTTCTGCTAAACCACACGAGCGGAGAGATCCGACTCAGCCGAAAACTGGACAACAACCGACCGTTGGTTGCCCCCATGCTTATCACGGTTACTGGTAAGACCCATTTCTTTGAGAAACAGGATGTGGGGGGGAACAAAAATGGGCAAATGATGCTATTAAGGTCATGTGGATGAAATCAAATCAGGTCAGATTGGTTTGGCTAACTCCTTTCTGCAATGTAAATGGCTCAGTGCTCTATCATGAAATTTTACTGGAGGCTATGTGTCAGTGTGGTGAATCTATATGAGATGGTTTAAGATAAAAGGAATCAAACACAATATATTTTCAGAGATCTTGATTGACTGGCAGGCATTTTTCCTCTAAAAGGATTGAGGATCAATTTGAATTACCTTATCCTAGAACAATTTCTTACTGTATTAGCAGGAAACGAAACCCTTTAATGGCATTTCGGTGGTAACATGAGAAAGTATTAGCGCAGAGGAGAACATTGCTCGGTCACAGCGGCTAGTTTCTCTTGATGGCTTTTGATGGGAGGGGTATATTCTTGTGGTTTTGGAGATGCTGTAAATGGTGATTTGTTATTTACAGATATGCTGGCTACAATGATAAATTTAAAAGGATCTGTGCGGTTTTGTGGCTTTTTTTATTTATCATTGTTTGCACAAGGGGAAAATCCAGATTTTAAGGTCAACTGGATAAATGGTGATGAATTTTGCCGAGTTAGTTCAAAGTGTATACAAAAGGTGTCTACAGCTTTGAATATGCCTGTGAGTGCTTAATTTGGAAAATGTCCTCACAATTATATTGCTAAAATAGTGAAACAAACCTGTGTGTGTGTGGGGGGGCAATGCATTGAGGAGTTCGTAGGACTGCAGTGTTAGTTTCCCTCTGGTAAAATTCTCTCTCTCTCTTCACTCCACAGAGGAAAGCACACTTCTCTCTCCATCCCCCTCTTTTTCTCCATTCCTAACTCCTCAGTTTTTCCTTGCGCTCTGTTTCTTCCTTTATCTTGCTTTTTCTCTCACACAAGTCTTTAAATGAATAAAGACAGCGTATGCGTGTGTGTTTACATCTCTGAACAGGCGGAGCTGCTTTCTTCTCTATTGTGAGATTTTATTGTGAGTATTGAGGTCCTGAGGGAGATGGAGGGTTAATATGGAGGAGTTTCCCATTAAATAATCCCTTTCTTTTCTTATTCACCCAGATAAAATGCAGCTACAGTTTCTTAATAAGCACAGATCTTGTTGTTTACAAGGGGAAATTGACATAGTTTGAAGTTTCGTTATGTTGTTTTTCTCGAAGAAAGGCAGATGTGTTTGTGTGTTCTCCATCATTTGTTGTTGTGTTTATTTCTGACATTTTGGACATTTGGTTTACATTGATGCAACCTAATGTACAATTATAATGTGGCAAAAGCAGCATTGGGCTGATGCATGAATCATTAAATATCCCTGTGTTCGTGTGTCCACATTTGTAAAAAATGTCGTTTAATAGAGGATTACAGGCAGGCCTCATATCTTGCATGCTCTCTATCTCTCTCTCTCTCTCTCTCTCTCTCTCTCTCTCTCTCTATCTCTCTCTCTCTCTCTCTCTCTCTCTCTGTTCTACTTTGAGTGTAATGGTACGTCCTTAGGGGAAGCCTGGCTTTGGAAACAAACGGAGCACGGTAATCAACTGTCAAACCAGTGCATAAGATTTGTATGTGTGCAGGCGTGTGTGTTTGTAATCAGATGGTGTAATATTCGTTCACGGAGGCATCCACCTTGTTTATGCATACATCTGGGTTTGTTTTGTGTTTCGATGTGTTAGTCACTGGGTTTATGAGGGTTTGGTAATGTTAGTAGACTTGTTTTTTCTTCCTCTTGGCTGATAACGGAAGAATACATTTTGGGGTGACTAATTTCAACTATGAAGGGCAAATAGACCTAAGCATTTTACTAGGGGCCCATGAGACCCAGAGCCTGTTTTACACATGCAAAGCTAGTAATCCAAATGTTAAGTAGCATGCCAAATATTAGGCTCAAGTTTTCAAATTGCTATTCATTATCAGTTATACTTGCTTTCACTTTTAGCATTTGTGTACAGAGGAATTCTAGGGCCAGTCATTGCTTATTTCATGTCCTTTCTTAACTTTCAAACATTTGGTAAAGGTTTTGCAAATATATTGGGGGAAGGAGAGAACAAGATAGATCTCAGAAGATGCAAGGAGATGACTGAAAGAAGGAAAAGAAGAAGAGAGAGAAAAGAATGACAGTATTCCGATCCCTTTGACAGCTGAAGTGAAAATTATTTCAGATCAAAGAAATGGAAGATTGCACTGCTTGAAACTCTAAATAAGCTTTGTACAGGATTACTTTGTGTGAGTGTGTGTGTGTGTGTGTTTGTGTGTGTGCGTGTGCGGCTTACCTATCAGCCTAGAAATTCAGCTAAATCTGACATTTTTCTTGGAAAACATTGGAGACGCCCTCATTTTCTAAAATTAAATAAAGGCTTTATGCACAGTTGTTGCCACATCTCTTACTGTCAACTATACAACTGCCCTTTCATGTCCCCCAACAAATTTAACGTAGCCTATTTTAAACTACTTTTAAATAAAATATAGAATTATTTCATTTTCATGAATCAATTTTATTTTTAAAATTTAATCTGAAATGTAAATGTATAAATTCCAGATTACGGCAATATCTGCATGTGGACATTATTATATGTGACCCTGGACGACAAAACCAGTTTTAAGGGTAAATTTTCGAAATTTAGATTTTTACATCATCTGAATGCTGAAGAAATAAGCTTTCTATTGATATATGATTTGTTAGGATAGGACACTATCTGGCGAAACAACAACAGTTTACAAAGATGGAATCTGAGGGTGCAAAAAAAGCAAAATATTGAGAAAATCACCTTTGAAGTTGTTAATCTGAGGCACTGTAGCAGGGCATCCACTCACAGAAATAAAGTTTTCATACATATACAGTAGGAAATTTACAAAATATCTTCAAGGAACATGATCTTTACTTAATATCCCAATGATTATTTGCATAAAAGAAAAATTCGTTTTTACCCATACCCTGTATTTTTGGCGATTAGTAAACATTTTCCCGTGCTACTTAAGACTGTTTTTTGTTGTCTAGGGTCACATATTAGACTAATTTTCAGTGGTCTTTTGCAACATAATATTCTCACAAGGTGGCAAATTAAACAACTGGTTGAATGGGTGCTGCAGTTTGGTCGCATTTAAGCAAACCGTATGGTACATTGATATCTAACGGTTGAGCTTGGTATCGCAGTCTAAAGTCAAAATATTGGGGAGACAAGTTAAACCAAATAACGTTCTCGGTTAGTTTTTATTGTTTTTAGAAATAATCTACAGGCACTCTGTTGTTTGTGAACGTGTACCGGAAGTTAAGGTGGAGTCACAAGAGTGTGCATGCGCAGTAACGTTTGTTATGTTAATGAAACCTCATCAACGCACACTTCAGCTGAGCTGCCTGCCGCCTCAACTCTCATTGGTTTTGTGCACAATCTATGTGTCGGACTTTCAGGCTAAACAATTGACCATTTTGGGGGAGGGGAATCACAATTTTTTAGAAAAACTTTTTCGCCAAATGATGCTTTTGTGGATATCATTAAAATCTCATTTATTCAAATGATTTACTCTAGAGTAACTGTTGGATTTTGTGTGGGGGCCCTAGAATGTTCACCCCCTTTCACCCCACTAGCGACGGCCCTGCATGTACTGGTGTAGCGTTGATAAAAAAATATGATGTTATAATATGAATGGTCATAATATGAATTGTATAGGGATTTAATGGAAAAAGGCTTCTCTATTGGTAATGTTTTGGGTTCTCTTGATGGCATGGGAACCATTACAACACCATTTTATGCCATTGAATCAAACCGGAACTGTCCTACTTTGTAGTGAGTTATGAATTTGTATATTGTATAGACATCCCTTTCAAAAACACAACATAAACTGTGACCAGCTGTGTCAATGCTTGAGCGTGTTTTTCCCTTTAAAGAAATAACAAAAAACGGATATTTAAACAAATATTAAACACACACGCATTTGTAAATTTTGCCCTCTGTGGGAGACAAATGTGTTGATTTAATCAGCATGAGTAATACTATTTTCTTGCTGTAAGCTACATTCATCATTTAAATAAATGACTTTTGTTTAGTTTTGTTGTAGTGCCGAGTAACCAAACTGTGTGCACCATCCTCAAGCTTTTGCTGTTTATCGAATAAAGCAATTGTTATTATTCATGTCATATTTCTATAGTTGATACATTATTTGTTGTTTGGTCAGTGCTTTCAGTGCATGTATTTTGCAGTTATATGTATACTGGTGTACTTCTCAAAGATGACGTATCCTTTGCCTATTTAAGAAAAAAGGCATGAGCAATTTTAAGATATCCCTCCCAATTTACAGTTTCTATTGGACATATGTCAACAAATGCTTTTGCGCTTGCAAAGCATTTCCACGGGGATTTTAATGGCTGTGTATTATGTTAGAGAGAGAGGGGCAGGGACAGTGTTTTAGGGAGGTCAGGAGGGAGGGAGTCACATATAATCCTGTAATCAAACCAGCTGCCACCTCGCACCCCTCCCCCACTCCTCCTGTACCTCCCACTCCTCCTCTCCATCATGCGTTTCTTCATCTCCGTCTCACACGCAGACAAGCACTCTCCCAGGTCTCTTGTTTCTCAGATATTGCCTTCATCTTTCTGTCGTCTAGGTAAACACTCCATGTTTCTGCTTCCCTGCCTCGACCCTTTCTTCTCTAACCTTTCTCGCTTTACCTATTTCTCTCTTCCTCTCTCTCAAATTGGGTGGCATTTCATCAAAGGAGGATATAATCTCCTTAGACACCAGTGACATTAAAAAAGTCACATCGTAGTTGTCATCCTCTTGTAGGCGCTCACACATTGTGACTGAGAAACACAATACTAAGTGCATCTGTGCTGGTGAGTGTATGGGGGGAGGGCCTTGTAATTTAGTCCCAGGGAGGACCCAACCTCATAATTTTATTTCAGGAAGAGTCCCCCAATCCTTCTCATTTTATCAAGCGTTGTGCAAATTCAAGCAACAGCTCTGACTATAGGACAGCTTTAGTTATACATTTCAAAGCATCACTTTGAGATCGCAATGAAAACAAACATGTATAAATATTTAGACTTGAACTGCAGGTGCAAATAATCCGTTTGGTTGTTGGTTGTAAATAAGGGTTATGAGTTACCTGTAAAATGGCAGGTGTGAAGAAAGGCTGTTTTTTTCTGGATGTGTAGAGAGAGAGACGTAGTGGTTGGAGGAGGAGTGAAATGGGAAAATCTTATCAGCACTAAGGGTAGCACTTTTAAGGGGTTGACATTATGATCTAACATCTCTCTTGCACTGCACCCCCTACTTCCATGTTATCCTCAAAGCTTTCCTTCCCATCTCTCCTCACCAGCAACCAGCCATCTCGCCCCACACCCCAAACCAATCTCTCTCGTTCTCTCTCTTTCTGCTGAATCATTTCCTTCTCTCGGTGTAATTTTATTTCACTCAATTTAGATTCACTATAAAGAGAGTGCACTATGCAATTTATGGGCAAGGCATTTGTAAAGTATTCAAAAAACATTATTTAGTAACATTGAAAAACAACAGTGAAACAGACAGTAGGGATGTACAAATGCAAAGAACAATGATTCTGAATTGATTTGCCATTGTTTTTGTTATTCGTAATAAAAGATCATACTTGAAACACTAACGCCACTGCCACATACTTCAATGATAATAGTATATTGGTGTGCATTTTCAAACTTTTAACATAGAGTGTAAATGTAAAGCAGTGGGTTTTATTGTACCCTTTTAACTATCACCTGTTCTGTATACGGGACACCTATGTTTGTGTCAATATTGTGCATGTAATTTCTAATCAAATCATGACTAACTATATCTCATTGGAAAGGTCTCAAGAATACAGATTTTTGTTGGGTGTTTTTTAAAATTATTTATGTAGGGAGAGTTATTTATTCTTTTTTATAAAGCATGTGCTTAGATTTTTTGTTATCCTTTTGCGACCCGTATTTTTTTTATTCATTTTTTATCAAAGAAAAACATAAACTTTTTTATATATTATTTAATTATTTTTAATTATTTTTTCAGCAATAATCAGCTACTTTTCTTTTTTCAAACGAGACCAACCGTAAGTCTGTATTCCAAAGAATTCATGAGTTACCGCCATTTTAGTTCCAACATGCGTTTTAAGCTCAAAAAGGGCTCCAACAGTTAAGCTCAAATAAATGTAAATGGCGAATCTCACAAAACGTGTAAAAACATGCCCAGTTCATTTTTAACAAACACACAATTTTTTTAATAAAATGTAAACATGTAAATGTAATATACATCTTCTTTGTTTAGTGACAGTTAAGCACATTTCCCCATCAATATCTGATATTGTAATGCTGAAATGCGATACCGTAAAATAAAATATACTTTGGAATATATACATCTTGGTAGTATTTAATATTCCAATTTCAATTTATGCTGATTTAAATCATAAAATGAATAAATGTCACAATACAAAAAACTGTAACTAGCCCATTTTTTTGTGAAGTTTACAGTTATATTTTGAAATGTTAGGTTGTTTCAAACCATGGTTGGGTAAAATGAAGACAATTCATACTAAATAGACCAAACAAAAATCCATATTTGAACCAAATATGGATTGAAACATCCCATTATTTTTAAAGTGTATACTATATCCTATAACCCGCTCTTTTTTACATTTTTCTTTTTATTTCATGTAAAGAATTCAGGAGGGACAGTAGATGTAGAATTCTCAACTTACTGTGTGAGGTTGTGTGTATGTGCATGTGTAAATGTATGTGTGCATTGAATGTACACGCATGATTCACTCTGTACCATGTTGCTAATTTCACAGTCAGCGAGCTGTGGATGATATCATTGATAGGACTTGTTGAGATGGACCTCTGAGAACAGCTACAACATAAGAGTCTCAGATTAGATAAACTCAGCATCAGAAGAATATAAGTGATGTTGATTTGATTTATTGAGCTGTATGTCATCCTAAAGGTTACAATTACATTATACTAGCAGCGAGTGACAAATCATGGGCTCATGGCTGAGCTATAACTAAATCCCATTGGCTTAATAAACGTAATGAAATAGTTTTTTTGGCCTAACTTCTCCCTTTCTCTGTGTTTCTCAGATGGCATTCACAGCATCAGCGCTCAGTGCGTCTTGCGTGTTCTCATCATCACGGAGGAGATGCTCAGCAGCAGCGTTACTGTGCGATTGCAGAACATGTCCCAGGAGCACTTCCTGTCCCCGCTGCTCACTCACTTTCTGGAAGGAGTGTCAGCGGTGCTGTCGGTATCTCCCGATGATGTGTTTGTGTTTAACGTGCAGCCGGATGCGGAAGCAGGAAGGGTGCTCAACGTGAGCTTCTCTGCAGCGTTGCCGGGAGGTCAGTTATTCCCATCCGAGGCTTTGGAGGAACAGCTGTACCTCAACAGACCCAGACTCAATGCCCTTGCACATATGGAGGTAAAATACTACACTTATCATAAAACGTATTCAGATCCTTATGGCATACTTTATGTATGTCATTCCATAAATTAAGAAATATGAAATCAAGAAGCATAAGGAAACGAATGATTCTAAAGCTTTTGTAAAATAAATCTAATTGTCATATACTGTAAACACACACACACCCACACTGTGACACTGTGTATTTTGGCAGGTTCTCCCATTCGACGATAACGTGTGCCTCCGCGAGCCGTGTCAAAACTACATGAAGTGCATTAGCGTTCTCCGCTTCAACAGCTCCGCCCCCTTTATCACCTCCCCATCCACACTCTTCCGGCCCATCCATCCAATCACAGGCCTGCGCTGCCGCTGTCCAGCTGGATTTACTGGAGATTACTGTGAAATTGAGATTAACCTGTGTTACTCGAATCCGTGCATGAATGGTGGAGTCTGCGCTCGCAGGGAGGGAGGCTATACATGCATCTGCCGAGAGGATTACACAGGTGAGTGTGTAGTCTCACGAACTACGAACGTTTTTGGTTGTTTATCCTCGGTAAAAAAATAATAATGTTTGTCTGATCGACACATGCAAAGAACAACCGCTTCTCATTTTTTATTTCATGGGACCTTTAGATTTTTAATTCTGAAATCTATGAAACCACAATTACAGAGAGTAATAGGCTTGAAGCTCACTAAAATAAAATGCATCTGAGAGTCTTTCAAGAATAACCCACAAAAAAACAGTCGAGAACTTGACTAGGGCTATAAAAAATTCTGTTTGTTCAAAAAAGTACTTATTATTTAAAAGGAAATTAGCTCTAAAAATACAGTGGTTGTGCCCGAGGGTATCTTCTACACAGTGCGTTTCAAGAAACAAGAATATCTGTCAAACATTCAGTGTCAGGACTCACGAGGCTTGCAAATTCTGCTGGTCCTGAAATCACAGAAATGTCGAATAAATTGTGTAACAGCCAGCGAGATTGGAGTGTGCCAGTTTCTTGATAGATTTATGTGCAGTATGCATCAGATGGCCAGTGAACGGGCTGTGAGCTTTTCGTGGGTGTGCCATCTGATGTTTCCACTTGATGCTGGTGACTGGTGATAACTTACAACCGCTTGCCAATTACAGTAGTTCTTTCAATTTGTATTTGTGCGCCAAGTACGGTTAACCCAATTTAAGCTTGTTTGAAATTAAATGAGCAACTCTTCATAAAACAAAAGCCGCCGTGTTAGAGAGAACGAGAGATACACCGGAAAGATGAAAGCAGGGACAGATGCAGGATCGCCTGAGGGTCTTACCATGTTAGTGAAGATGTGGGGGCTGGGCAGAGAGGTTGGCTGTTTAGAGAAGGTGGTTTAGCCCAAGAGGAGAAGAATGGCTTTGATGAATTAAACATGAATGAAGGGGAAGAGAATGCATTATCAAATATTCTGAAGGGGATGGAGAGATAGAGAAGAAGAGAGAGGAAGAGAGAGAAGATGAAATGAGTGATGTGCTCTTTATAGGAAGTCAGGAAGTTCAGCTACTCAGAAAATATGAACAGCTGGAGAAAGATGGAGAGAGAGCACATTAGACAAAAGATAAATGTTTCTGGAGACTATATAGACTGAGTTTAGTGATAGATGGAGATTTAGCGAAATGGAAAGCTGTTTTAAAAGTTTTCCTTATACTGTTTTAAGTTAAGTGATTTAGAGTCTACTGAGAATCAATAGAGATTTGTTTAAGTTTGTCGGTGTGTATAAAAGCACGTGTGTATTTAGAAGCTCACGTTTTGCCCATGTCAAGATAACTGTGATTAAATGCTCTTTGTACAATTAGTAAATGTACAATTAGATGATTATCTTTGTGTTTAATCACATTTTGTGGTTGTGGAGCTTTTAAGATGATCTATGTGCAGATATTTTAAACCTTGATGTTAGCCTTATATGTTTTTTGTGTTATCTTAATATACATATTGTTTTCACACATGTTTCGGGTAGCTGTAAGTGTGTGCGTGTGCATGTCAGGATCTGTGTAGAGTCAGTGCATGTGAAATGTTTTCTCAGAATTGCTTGTG
This sequence comes from Triplophysa dalaica, assembly GCF_015846415.1. Classification (NCBI taxonomy): domain Eukaryota; kingdom Metazoa; phylum Chordata; class Actinopteri; order Cypriniformes; family Nemacheilidae; genus Triplophysa; species Triplophysa dalaica. The sequence continues at coordinate 9,483,304 of NC_079559.1, forward strand.
TGTACATGTCAGAGGGTCTATGCGGTTTTGTCTGTCTAGGGACAGTTCACCTAAAAATAACAATGATGTTATCGTTACTCATCCGCATTCCATATGACTTTCTGTCTTCCATTGAAGTGATGGTGGATGCAGGATGTACACGTTGATGTTTTCCATGCATCAAAATAAAAGTAGACATTGGACAAGCATCTTTTTGTGTACTGTTGAAGGAAGTTATATTACATGCAAACAATTGATGACATAAATTTTTGGTTGTACTTTTCTTTAGTAAAATGTGTCTCTGGCAAAGACAGGTATATCTTTATCACTATACTGGTCATAGCCACACAAGCAAATATCAGATTAGTTGGAAATAAATTTCACTCATTCAGACAGGGATTTCAAGTTATGGAAAAGATTAAATATCTGTTTTGTCTTTTGCTTGAGGCTACTATTGGTCACATTTTTGGTGCCTGCTTACAGATGAATGATTTATGATGTTTTCATGTAAGGTTTAATTTTTTTTCAGAGACTATAGAATATCTTCTTTTAGGACATAGCAGCTTGTTTTATTAGGCTTTTGAATATTCAGTTGGACTGGTGCTGTCAAGAGAACCTCAAACCCTTTTTCTCCCCAGGTGATATGCTTGTAAGCTATGATGAATATGTTAATACCTCTATTTTATGTTGAATATGCAAATAGTTTCAAGTTGTCTGTACGAGGCTGGGTTTTTTAAGTCCATGTGCTTTGTAGGATATTGGTGTGTGGGTGTATGTGTCTGGTCTGCAATTTCGTCCAGTGGTTAGTGTAAATATATAGATATTTTTTTGTGTCTCAAGGCATTTTGGAGATATGAGTATTTCTTTTTAGGTAGGTCAGAGTTTGAAATGCTTTTTAAAGCAGCAGTTTCACACTCCCACTAAAGGGAGATGGTGCTGTCTACATGTGATTCTTTGTCAGAGGTTTCCACATTAATGTGTTGTATTTAAGTGTTGCCAGAGGCTCACCAAAATTATGCTGGAACATCACAGTACCAGAGTCTGGCTCACATTTGGCTCAGTGTCACAAAGCCTGAGGGTAGGATTCACTGTAGTTTTAAAACCCAAACAAAAAACTGCTTTATGTATGAGTTTGTGTGTTTGTGTGTGGTATTGGTCCACCGAGACACATCGCTAATTGTGTTTCCCATCAACCAAGTTCTATCACATCCATTATTGCCAATATCAATACCAATGCTTTTTATATGTTTGTCAGTAAAATCTGTTAGCACATTCAAAACTCATAATGAATTATAAACATTAAAGGGATAGTTCCTCCAAAAATAAACACCCTGTCATCATTTATTTACCCTCAAAAACCTGTATATGACTCTTTTTTTCTGTGGAACACAAAAGATGATATTTTAAGAAACGTCTCTGTTGTTTTGTGTCCATACAATGGAAGTTAATGGGGCCTATGTTATTGTTTACCAACGTTATTTAAAATATATTTTGTCAGAAGAAAATAAGTCATGCAGTTTTTGAATGACATGATGGGGTGAATAAATATATAGAGAAATTTCATTTTTGGTTGAACTATCCCTTTAACTAGACCTGAATTGCAAACTAGCAGACTTTTGTTTTACTTGATAAATAAGGTATATTTTAATCTTTATTTAAAGATTTAAATTTAAATTGAACTCATTGCAAATATTAAGCAGATCCATTAAAATAGCTGTCACACATTGCTTCATTATAATATAGTGTGAAACAACTCCAAATGTTTCTGGGGGAACTGTGTTTGTGACTGTAGTGTTGTAGCACGTCAGTGTGTGATTTTTAAAACATTGCAGAAAAAGAAACTGTAACAGAGCTTTTATTATTCCACCTCAAAGGTCAATGTTGCACAACGATTTTCACACTAAATGGATAATAAAACGTGTTTCACAAAAACACTTCAACATGATACTAGAAGTAATAGATAATGTGAGAATTGATACTCGCAATGCAAAAACAGTCTCAGGATGGCAATATTTCAAGAGCAGTCTACATCTTCGAAGTAACAGATTGAACTAAAAGAATCCACTGTATCAACCTTCGCATCTGTTCATACTGTCTGTTCTCTGAATCTGATCTGAATTCAACCTTGATTGTGAATTAAATCCTAATACGGTGTGAGTTTATGTGTATTTTATTGTGCTTTCTCTATCTGTGTCAGGCGAGCATTGTGAGTTCGACCGGCGTGCTGGACGGTGCGGGGAAGGCGTATGTCACAACGGCGGTACATGCCGGGAGCTCTCCGGAGGTGGGTTCAGGTGCGATTGTCCTGCAGGAGGTTATGAGAAGCCCTACTGCTCCGTGACCACTAGATCATTCCCGCCAAAATCCTTCATCATGTTCAGAGGCCTTCGCCAGCGATTCCACCTCTCTGTTTCTCTCTCGTGAGTCACACAGATGCACAAAGACACACCTGTTCACAAAAGGACACGCTTCACCTTTAAATATTATGAAATATTTAACTATTATAAATCATCTTTTGCCCTGTGTGACATGTTTAATACCTGCTCCTGCTTTTTAATTCATGTTCTGTTGATCAGAAAAGCTCCTTAGCTCTTTCATCCTCTTCTCTTTATCTCCTCTTGTGAGAGCTTGTTCTCGTCATGAATTGTGATTGGTCAGGGGTTGGTTGCTGAGGAGCAGAGGTAATATAATGGATGTACTGTATTTTGTAATCTCCAGAGTGCCTGAAACAGAGATATTTTATTTATTAACATGGTCAAATATCGACACATCTAGAAAAGGGCGCAACCTCACATCTCCCTAGATGCCCAAATAATAAAACCTCCTTCTCTCTCTATCGCTCTTTCTCTCTCTTTTAAAGCCCAGCTGTCTATTTTGAACATAGCCGTTGTGTACGGTTCGAATTTACAGATTGGCCGTGTCCTGTACAACTAAAAACTAAAAGTCTTTGCTCAGAAGAGCGTAAAACAGACACAGCTTTTTAATGGCTCTGGCTTTGTCTGTCAAAGTAAAAGCTGTTTCAAGTGAGTAGTTCTTAACTCAAAGGAAATCTAGAAGCATGTCATCTATAAATGTAGACTCGTAAATGAATATCATATTGAGTTTTTAACAACCATGCCAACTTCTACAAAAGTGGGGCGTACTAAGTTCAAGTTTAATGCGTAATGTTTTTTTATATTATCAGTGATAACCTACTGTATGTGAATATAACACACATCAAGACAGATTGTTTCAGCAATATGCTCGAATCCCATAATTTAGTGGAAAATTGATGTGAATGATAAAGAAGTCTAAGTTAAAATGTTGTTTACTGAACCCTTGGCACAGAAACTTGCCATCCGTCTTGTCCTGAAACAAAGTGGGTCTTATTTCCAGATTACTTTAGTCATCACTTTGTGCTGAGTGTACTTAAAAACCATTTACAGACATCATTAAACTCCAAATGGAGCAGTAATGAGTCATTCTGGACCTTTGATGAACTTTAAATGTGCTTAAATGTTTTGTAGGTTTGCCACATTGGAAACTAATGGTTTGCTGTTCTACAATGGTCGGTTTAATGAGAAACATGACTTCCTCGCACTTGAGATATTAGATGGACAAGTGGTTCTTAAATACTCCACAGGTAATTTGTGCGTCTGTTGAACAAATAAACAATTTAAAATGAATATTTTTTGTGTGATAAAAAATTTGTGAGTCTGTCTCTATAATATCTAGTTCTGACCCCTGTGTGACCTTTGCCACAGGTGAGTCATCTACTCAGGTGAGTCCATATCTGCCCGGTGGAGTTAGCGATGGCAACTGGCACACCGTTCACATCCATTACTACAATAAGGTGAGAACATTTACAGATGACGTTATTGCCATGATGCAGGATTATTTTCTTTTTTCTCTACCCTGGATCTCACGGAAACCTGTTTGTTAGAATTTTGCTATATTTTTTTGCATTGACCATTAGCCATTACTCTCCTTACTGGAACTTAATAATGCACTATGCGGCCAGAAGAATGTGAACACTCAACCCATACAGTATATGCTAGATCAGCATTTCATTTAACCATAGGCTTTAAAAGGTGGTTGTTTCTTTCTTGCGGCATCTACTTTCCGGAAAGGCTGCAAGATTTGTTCTTATTCAGACACTATAGAGCTAGATATTTACATCAGAAACTACATTTTTATGAATGCATTTTTTATTGACCTCCTTTTGTGCATGAGGACATTGTTGTGATGAAACAGAAATGGGCCCTATCCAAACCTATTCATATAAAATGTTGTTGTATAATTCTAACCAAAGCTGCTATCTCAAAGGGGTGTCCACATACCTCAAGTACATGCTTGCATGGGTGTCGGCGTAAATACTTATCAAACATCTTGTGTTTGTGTATGCAGCCCAAGCGTAGTGTGAGTGGTGAGGTTCAGGGTCCATCTGATGAGAAGGTAGCAGTCATGAGCGTGGACGACTGCGATACAGCCGTTTCTTTGAGATTTGCGAGTCAGCTGGGGAACTACAGCTGCGCAGCTCAAGGGAGGCAAACCAGCAGCAAGAAGTGAGTGTGCATCATATTTATATGTGCAATGGGTTTATTTTGTGGTTTAGTATCTATCTGATTCTCTTCTTCTGTATATTTGCTCGTACAGGTCTTTGGATCTGACAGGTCCACTGTTTTTGGGTGGAGTTCCGAACCTGCCAGAGAATTTTCCATTTAGTACGAGAGAATTTATTGGGTGCATGAAGGACCTACACATTGATAACAGACCCGTGGATATGGCAGGATTCATTGCTAATAATGGCACTTTACCAGGTCTGTGTGTGTTGACAATGTGGTAAAAGTTTGTGGTAAAATATCTAGTGACCCAGCTGGTAAATATATTTTTGTAAGCATAGATTAAAGCATCATGAAGATCACAATTCATAAGAATAAATCAAAAAGACTTATTATGATTTATGTTTACATTGCATTTATGTTCACAGTTTGTGTTTGTAGCTGTAAAGATACAATATTCTTTGCATGTCATTGGCTGTGGTTATAAGGATTGTGTTTCTGTGGATGAAGGCACCATTTGTTGATCTATAGTTTTGTATCCTCATAAGGCTGCAGTGCCAAATTGCCTTTCTGTAAATCGAACCCGTGCCAAAATGGAGGGACATGTCGGGTGAGTTGGGAGACTTTCTCCTGTGACTGCCCCGTTGGATTTGGAGGGAAGGACTGCAGTCTAGGTGAGACAGTCACAGATGTACACAGTGTTGTTAATGAATGAACTTCACTTGTGACTTCAATGGAAATCTCTGAAACCCAAATATGAGGAAGAAAAACACAATCTGTCTCCATGTTTTTATGGCAGATGCAGTTTTTCCACGAGACAATGAGTGGCTCATCTTGCCAGTGATGGAAATGACATGATAATTGGGGCTGTGTGTCACATTGTCATAGGAATTTATTGTTAATTAAAATTTTGCATAATATAATTTTTTGGGTGGTAAGAATATTCATGCCTAAATATAAAGGAGAGATTTGGAGATTTTCTCATTTTAGCCGCCATTGACAGATTTTGGTAGCTGAACAAGCACACATAAGTAAAGTACATACTGTACATACCACTATTTCTAACACCAAACTGACAACCATATAAATGTTGATGATAATATTGCTGCAATGGTTCTTCCACAGTGATGTCCCACCCCCACCGTTTCCTTGGTTACAGCGCACTGTGGTGGGACCTAAAGAATGACGTCACCATCAACACACCGTGGTACATGGGGTTTGTGTTCCGCACCAGGTCGAAAGAAGGAGTTCTTCTGCAGGCTCAAGCTGGACAAAACACTAATTTAATCTTTCAGGTATACACACATGCAGTTTGTCTGAAGATCTCTCAGTAGTAGTAAAATAAACACATATAGTGGCCTGTAATGTGTTTGTGTTTGATTGTAGGTGGTGGCCGGTCAACTGGTGTTTTCTGTGGCTCGAGGTCCAACTCGGCCGGTAAGGTTGAGGCTGGATCAGGTACAGGTGTGTGACGGTCGCTGGCACGACCTACAGCTGGAGCTCCGCGACGTCAGGAGCGAGCGAGAGACTCGATACGTTGCTACTGTCAGACTGGACTTTGGACTGTATCAGGTACAAACAGAAGGGGTTCGCTATCCCCCATTCCGTCCATTAACCTGTTGATATAATCCTGATTGTAATCTGTAATCTGACATTTAATTTAATCCTTTGCGGATTAAACTACAAATCATACACAGATCACTTGGATAATGATCACTGTTTGCAAACAAACAAAGCGATACATAAATATTATCAAGGTGTGTTCACACAAACACTGATATACCAACAGTCATTGAAATTCACTCTCTCTCTCTTTTCACGTTTCTCTCTCTTCCTCACAGGGGACAGTAATCGTTGGGAATGAGATTAATGGTTTGAAGGTAAAGCACCTGCACGTAGGCGGAGTGTTTGGCTCAGGAGAGGTGCAGAATGGGATACGTGGCTGTATTCAGGTGCGTTGTTGCCAAGTATTTCACATTTACTTAAGCAACTTGCTTTAATCACTGTTTGGAAGTTTATGAATTATGGGTAGCTATCTATTCCTAATGGAGTCATTAGTTTACTGAATAATTAATGAGAACTTAGAGAACAGAGATAGTAAACTTTCTCGTACAGTAAGAAAAGCATTTTCGTACCACACATGCGGATAGCTATAAATGATTTCAGTTACAATTTTGTTGGAATTAATAGTATTATTGCAATAAATGTTAACATTTTTAGTTAAAATGAACTAATTATATCTGATCTGGATTATGGGTGTCTGAATTGTGTGTTTGTGTATATGCTCATAATGAGATGCATCTATATATCTGTGTACTTTAGGGAGTGCGTCTGGGTGTCCGTCCGGATTCCCCTGCATTGGCCCGCCCATCCAAAACCATCAAGGTGGAGATTGGCTGTAATGTTGACAACACATGTAACTCCTCCCCTTGCCCCGCCCACAGCCATTGCACTGACGAATGGGACCGGCACACTTGTATTTGTGGACCAGGTAGGATTTGTGCTCAGAAAACGGGATTGTATTTTGAGGCATAAGGATTTAACACGAACAAGCTGCATATCGTTGCAATATTAAACTGATGGTGGTTTTTGGAAACACCTGGATGGGCAAAATTCTATGTGATAGGATGATGCTTCGTGCTAAGATCTCCTATCATCTTGTATCAGCTATTCTCACTTCTAAATGAAGACACTCACAGACACGTTGACTTCATTATTATGCCGCTAGAGTTGCATCAGCCTCAGTGTTATTAATAGCTCTGTGCTGTTAGAGATATCAAAGACTCCCCTAATAAACTCTGAATTAATTTCTTAGACCTCCTCCTGGTAGAATAAACCCACACACTGTACAACCACTCGCACAAATGCCTGCACGCAAGTGTCTGGATTTTAGAACGAAAATATCTCTTTCTGCCCCTGTCTTGATCTGGTGTTTGTTGAATTACATAAATAATTTAACCTTAAAGGGGTCATTTGACTCAAATATATTTGACGACTATTATTGTTTGCTTTAGAAGTAATACAATGTGTGTACACTATTTAAAGTTACAAAACACTGTATTTTCCACATACCGTGCATGTTTGTATCTCCTCTTTGCTCCGCCTCTCTGAAACGCGCTGATATTATACAAAGCTCTTCGTTCTGAAAAGCGAGGTGTGCTATGATTGGCCATTTAACCAGTGCGTAGTGATTGGTCGAATACTGCACGGAAATGTAATGCCTCTTACCATATTCGGAACTAGAGCTGCGACGGTACAATGAGATTTTCAAGACACCCAACTTATTTCCGTATACATTTGGGCGGTCTTCGTCAAATCATACAACAAAGTGATGTACATGCGTGGAGGTTTGAGGCAGGTCTAGGTTCACATTTTGCCTTTTAGATTGAATGCATCTTTTGTTCTGACACTTAAATACTTGCAATTTAACGTGTCTAATACATGCATGGGCAATTTATAACACACCATAGACACATAAAAACAGGTATTTCCGACATATGACCCCTTTAATAAAACTCTACATATTGCCGGGTGCTGGTTGAACGTGAACGAGTACTATCTGGATGTAATTATTTCTCTGAGAATTAAACTAATTTGGTTAAGATGTAATTCTGTTTCTAATGTATCTATGGCAATGTAACCTATTTTTATTGCTGCATTTCATTTTTGATTTGTGAGCTCTTCGTTCATCATAATAGGCACATGCTGCTTGTATAGTTTAAACATCTTTCTGCTGAGAGAGAGAGAGAGAGTGAGAGAGAGAGTGAGAGCGAGCGAGAGAGAGAGAGAGAGAGATAAATGGGTTTGTATCTTTTGATCAGTTGTTGTGCAGATGGAGGCTTCTCTATGAATCTAGCGATGGAGAGATCAAGGCTATGCTCTTGTATTGTGAGTTATAGTGGAGAGAGAAATGTATTACTTTGAACATAAATGTGTATGTGAGGTGTTTAGCACACACGCAATTAATGCATCTTCTGTTATGGATTATTTTTACATTTTATTTTTGAAAAATATTAAATTAGAAGAATGTCACATTTTTAATTCAATACACCTGAGACTAAATTGAAGCTAAAACATTCACTGGGTCTTCCATTTTTTGGACAAACAGATAGTCCTGCCCACTCAGTTTATTTTTAAAGATGAAAGATTGTGTGTCTTTGAAATGCATACAGGCCTCTGTGCTTTGTTGTAATGGTTTCTATGTTGTTGTGTAATAGGATTCTATGGTAAGAGCTGTGTGGATGCATGCAAGCTGAACCCATGTGAAAATAAAGCGAAGTGTCACAGGAAGCCCAGCTCATCTCACGGATACATCTGTGACTGTGAGGACAGTCACTACGGACAGTACTGCCAACACAGGTACACGCCAAACAAATACAAAACCAGTCTGCCTCCGTGTGTCCTGTAGCCTGTAGTTAGAACTTTAATTGTGATTTATAGTTGAAGCTTTAATAAGTGGATGAACATATTTATCAGGATGTTGTTGCTGCCCCTTTTTATCGTCTCTCTCTCTCTCTCTCTCTTTTAGTCTCTGTCTGATATGTCCTAGATAGAGAGATAAACTCTGTGTTTGTGTTTCTAGGGTTGAACAGCAGTGCCCTCGTGGTTGGTGGGGAACCCCAACATGTGGACCCTGCCACTGTGATGCCAGTAAAGGCTTTGACACCGACTGCAATAAGACTACTGGACATTGTCACTGCAAGGTATACACACAAATAAATAACAAACATTACTAAAAAAGGTGCACTGAGAAATCTGTCTCTTTGACAGCATGTGCAAAACAATAAAATTACTCTGGGATCAGCATTTTAGCAGACATCGTAATCTGCCTCTGTTTAGGAATGCTTTACATATCAACAGGTGTCGCTTTGGGTGTATCAGTAAAATGTACAAAAGTATGGTTGTGCTTTAAATAAAATTACCAATAAAACCGCTATACATATAAAGGATACAGGATGATTGTGTTTTGAATGACTGGAGTGTGTAAATTATCGTGTTTGTGTTGATTTAGTGCACGTTTGTTTACCCAGCCACAATAAAAGCCTGCGAGCTGGATTTAAAATCGACTTTTATCATAGTAAAAGATATGAATGAAAACTCCAGAAATGTTACCTGATGTTGAAACTCATGCATACATCTCACGGCAGATTGGCTGCCACAGTGTTATTTGCCTCTCATTTGCATAAAGTTGAGGACCCATTTTATGGGCTCTCCTCTTTTATTCAGCTGTCAATCCCACAGTCCCCCACACAAATTTGATGTTCAGCTTCCACAGAGAATGATTTGAAATTGCCTATCTGCTCACTTCACACCAGCGACAATGTGCAGTTAGCCAATGGGTACCATATTCTACCACATTCTCACTGCAACCCAAACACAACAATATACTGTATTTATCAAATCATTGAAAAGATGAAATCCTAAACTTTTCTGATGCTACTTTGGTTCAGATCAACAGTCAAATCATGCAATAATACAGTCATCTCTTCAACCCAAAGACTTTAAATCCCAATTTTTTACTTTAACCTGTAATCTGAAGTTCTGATCTGTATTCAAACCCCTCTAGTTACTTCTTGACATGAGACTGAAAATGCACTGCTATTGCAAGTGTTTCACTAACTGGATCAGCAGTCAGAACACAAATGCAAAATCAGCATTAACAACCCGCTGCTGCTCAAACACATTGTGCCCGAGGCTCTTCAAAATCTGTCCTAAGAAAACTTGATGTTCCTATCAATCTCAGAGTTTCTGGAGAGTGAAAACGGTCGCCAATTTATCACACCACCTCAAAAAAGGCAGTGGTGAATTTAAAGACCACAGACCTGACTACTACTTTTAATTCCCATGTGTTCACTTAGGTTGTGCTGGTCTGGGAGGCAGTAATTGGTTTGTTCGTGTGGGTGCATGTTAAAGTGTAATTAAGATGATGCCGCCAACTCTGGGGTGTTGTTGTAAAATAAAACATTACTCACTTTACTACATCAGGCCTGCTCATTATTTCCACTGTATTGCACTGCTCCCAATGGAAAACACAAACATATGAACCTATCAGGCTTTATCATGAAATATCCAGTTAAGTTAAATGAATTCCTTTATTTCTTATTGTAGAAACGGCAGCAGCTAAGATTAGTTATTATGTTTCAAACATATTATGCAAATGTTTAATGTCTGTTTTTTGTGTTTATGTTTCAGGAGTTTCATTACCGACGGCGGGGCAGCGACGTCTGTCTACCATGTGACTGCTACCCGGTGGGTTCATTCTCAAGGTCATGTGACCCTGAGAGCGGCCAGTGTCAGTGCAGACCCGGCGTGATTGGTCAACAGTGCAACATGTGTGACAACCCGTTTGCTGAAGTCACACAAACAGGCTGCGAAGGTGAGCATCCATCCAAAGTTGTTATAGTTTACTAAAACTATTAAAACACTTTCATTGAAGTTAAATTAAATATTGGCCTAAATATTATTTTCAATAAAATAAAGTAGAGTAAAATTGAATCAATTATAAGAAAGGAAAATTAGGAATATCGAAATATGCCTTTGTCGAGGCACTAAAATGATTAACTGAAAAAAAAACGAATCTTATAAAACAACATAATAAATAAACAACAAATAAACAATAAACAAATAAAAATGAGCTAATTAAAAATATTATTAAAACTACAATAAAACTGAAAACAAAACTAAGAATTCTGTGTCCATCCATACACCTGTCCATCCACGGCTGATCATACGATCCTGTTCCTCATACTCACACCTCTTTTTTTCAGTGATCTATGATGGTTGTCCTAAGACCATAACATCAGGAATCTGGTGGACCAGAACAAAGTTCAATCTGCCTGCAGCTGTTCCATGTCCTAAAGGATCAGTGGGTGAGTGTGCATACTCATTTCTCTCCATTTGCATCATCTTTTTTTAAGTCCATCCACCTGATTCTTCAATTCATCCTGAAGGAACTGCAATTCGTCACTGTGATGGAGATAGAGGCTGGCTGGAGCCTGATCTGTACAACTGCACCTCTCCTCCGTTTGTGGAGCTGAACACTGCTGTAAGAAACCACATGCACGTGCAGATTTGTTCACACCCTGTGCCAAAAAATTCAGCTTCCCTAGAACTAAAACCAACTGTCAGTCATTAGCGATGAAATCTGTATGATGTTAAGGTTAAAAAACGAAATACTTTTACAATCTGTTGCTCCCCTGAGGAGGATGCATGCCAGATGTGTACGTATTCTTCAAGGCAAAAGCACAAATGATCCTGTTTAAAAGTTTACATGCCCTTGTATCTTGTCTTGTGAAATATTTGTGCACATCTGTTATGTTAAATAGCTTGAAAAGGGCATAACAGAATAAAAAAACATTTGCTTTCCTTTATTTTCTTTTTTGATGATTAACATCCAGGGGTGTGGCATTTTATGAGCAAAGATGTACTTGTTTTAACAATAATCAAATGTCCATAACTTTGCCAAGTCATGCATACAGTAGAAGACATGCTTGTTTCCATTACATAACCCTTGCGTAGCTGGAGGCACTGGAGAGAAACGAGACGGAGCTCAGCACCATCATCGAGAAAAAACTGGCCTATCAGCTTCGGGATGTCACAGAGGCAACAACTCGTCTCTATGGCAACGACCTTCAGATCGCCGAGCGCCTGTTGTCCCGCCTCCTGACCTTTGAGAGCCTCCAGTCAGGCTTCGGTTTGACAGCCACTCAGGATGCACATTTCAATGAGGTGTGTAGTGCCTCAGGGGGCTGATGAATAGCAGAATATTTGTGATTCAAATTGAATTGATCTTGACGGGAATTCTTTATTAACTTCTTATACTTTTCTCTCTCTCTCTGATGCCATTCTTTACCTCTCTCGCTCAGAATGTGTTACAAGGTTGTAGTGTTTTGTTGGGTCCTGGCTGCGCTACGTTGTGGAGGGCTCAAACTTCAGGTCAGAGCGGAGCGTCGGGATTGGCTGATCTATTGGAGCAGTACGCCCGCACGCTTGCCCAGAACATGAAACATACCTACCTCAATCCCGTGGGACTCGTTGCTCCAAATATCGGTCAGCATCTCTATACAAAAATCACACCATGCAGTTTCTTATTGCATTTTAATTCTGAGAAATGTTGGGATGAGACAGTTATTCAACAGCACAAAATTAAAACAAATAGATTGTAAACAATGTCTTTTTTCTAAAGCAACACTAAAGGGTGAAGTATTCAATTGAGTATCTTGTTCTTCCAGAAAATATTAAATTGCTGTCTTGAAGCTCCTTAAACGTGTTGTGAATGTTAAGGAGTAACCAGTCATGTTTTTGAGGATATACCATAACATTAAAGAAATCGGATTTCTTGCTCTTTGAAAGCGATTGATCTGTTTGTGTTTAATATTCTGAATGCACACTGTAAACGTCCACATCTGTATTGATCAAATGAGAAAAACAGAAGTGTCAAAATCAGCTCCCAGATCGCTGTCATGACAACATTGTCCCGTTAAAGACCACCTATTCCTCCTTTTCCCAGTTACAGCGAAGTCTGAAACACCTGAGTGTGCAATAAAGCTGAAAAAGATAAATGTGGAGATGCAGCTGAGACCACCACCTGCTGTTCCATAAGCACTAAATCTGTGCTATAAAAAGCAGGAAGTTCACACCGTGTGTTTGTGTTGCAGTCATGACTCTGGATCGCGTTGACAACCATACGCATGTGCGCCGACGGTTTCCACGTTATCACAGCACTCTGTTTCGAGGTCAAGCGCTTTGGGATGCTCACACGCATGTTGTGCTGCCCCCTACTGCATTTGTGCCACAACGCAACCTTTGTAAGTTACACACACTTAAACATCCCTTTTTGGTTTGTCTGTGACTTAACTAAAGCGTAAGACTCAAACATGTAATTTCAGCTCCGTCTCCAGCCAGCCCTGTAAACCTGTTGGCCAATCAGACGGTCGAAGCGACAGCAGCACGACGTTCAATGGCATTACAAGAGGCCCCGGTCACCATCGTCATCATGCTTATCTATCGAGGCCTGGGAGCTGCACTCCCCCCAAAATATCACACAGACCGCCGTGGCGTCAGGTGTGACAGCGTCTTTGTGTACATCTCCGATAAATATACTCCACATATCACATGTCATGTCTGATTTCGCGCACGTATGTCTCTTTCCTGCAGGTTACCCAGACACCCTGTGTTGAACTCCCCGGTAGTGAGTGTGTCTGTATATAACAATCAGACGTTTGTGGAGGGGTTTCTGGATACACCAATACTGCTTGAGTTTCGTCTGCTGGAAACTAGCAATCGCAGCAAACCGCTGTGTGTACAGTGGAATCACAGCAGCCCGTAAGTTCAGGGGTTCACATTGAACTAGAGGTTCTCATGCACAGTTCTTTAAATTTGTACTAAATGGACATAATGTTGGAACTATGTTTATGGACGATTTACAGTCATTTATATTAATAGTAATTTTAACTCTTTTGGCCATTAATGTGATTTTGCATCATTCATTAGAAAATGCAGTCCAGGTTCTCACTGTTAAATAATCGAGAGTACTGTAACACATGTTTTGAAAGAGTACAGCATCTATAGATCCAAAAGAAGCAAATACAGACTCAGAAAGATGATCAAAACATGATATACAGGTGCATCTCAATTAATTAGATTATCGTGAAAAAGGTCAATATTTTTGTCACTCATTTCAGAAAGTTAAACCAATATAGGCCTATGTGACCCTGGATAACAAAACCAGTCTTATGGGTCAATTTGTCGAAATTAATATTTTTACATCATTTGAAAGCTGAATAATTTAGATGTATGGGTTGTTAGGATATGATAATACCTGGTGGAATCTGAGGGTGCAGAGGATTCAAAATATTGAGAAAATTGCCTTTGAAGTTGGTAATAAGAGGCACTGTTACTGGTCATCCACTCACAAAAATAAGTTTTGATATATTTACGGTAGGAAATTTACAAAATATCTTCATGGAACATGATCTTTACTTAATGTCTTAATGATTTGGGGCATAAAAGAAGAATCGATAATTTTGACCCATACAATGTATTTTTGCCGTTTACTAAAAATGTTCCCCTGCTACTTAAGACTGGATTTGTGATCCAGGGTCACATATTATATAGATTCATTACACTTAGAGTGAAATATTTTAAGCTTTAATTTATTGAAATTTTGATGATTATGACTTACAGATAATGAAAACCCCAAAATTCAGTCTCTCAGAATGTTTGAATAGTATATAAAATCAATAAAAAATGATATTTTAAACAGAAAAGTCAGGGTTCTGAAAAGTATGTTTGTTTCTATTCACTCAATACTCGTTTGGCCTCCTTTTAAAATGCGGCGTGGCATGGAGGCAATCAGTCTGTGGCACTGCTCAGGTGTAATGGAAGCCCAGGTTGCTTTGATAGCGGCCTTCAGGTCATCTGCATTCTTGGGTCTTGTGTCTCTCATCTTCCTCTTGACAATACCCCACAGATTCTCTATGGGGTTCAGGTCAGGCTGGTTTACTGGCCATTCAAGCACAGTAACACCATGGTCATTGAACCAGCTTTTGGCAGGCTATCTTTGGCACTATGGGGAGGTGCAAAGTCCTGCTGGAAAATGAAATCAGCATCTACATAAAGCTTGTCAGCAGAAGGAAGGATGAAGTGCTCTAAAATTTCATGGTAGATGGCTGCGTTGACTGTGGACTTTAGACACACACAAAAAAATTCGGAAATGAGTGACAATAAAATTGACCTTATTCACAATATTGTAGTTACTTGAGATGCACCTGTATATCATGTTTTGATCGTCGTTCTGAATCTGATCTGAATGAAAGTCTTTGACAAAAACACAATTTTCACAGCTATATTTTGTTCGAAATATTGTAGTTTACAAAAAACAACTACCCAGATTCAAGATAAATATATTTTTATAAATCGAATAAAGATTTTTTTAAATATGTTCAGAAAATATTATATATTCATATAATAAATATAATTATATAATATGGTGTCAATCATTCTTTTGTATGGACACAAAACCTCTGAGAAGTCAATAGTGCCTCTGATTTTTGGTTACGAACATTCTTGATAATATCTCCTTTTGTATTCTGCAGAAGAAAGAAAGTCATATAGGTTTTGGAATGAGAATGACAAAATAGTTTTCTAAATGTGTATAGTGTATCAGTGGGAGGCTGCTGGACTGTGAGAGACTGCAGTGTGGTCTATAGAAACACATCACATGTCCGTTGCCAGTGTCACAGACTGGGAACCTTTGGAGTGCTTATGGATAGTTCACAAAGAGAGGTAACATACTCATCACATACCACATGCAGAAAACACACAAAAAGACATGTATTGTTCACAATTAATTAGTCATTTAATTGTATTATTCACCAGTCGAACTATCATTGCTTAAAGCATTTTCTCTCTGTTTGCCGAGCAGCAGTTGGAGGGTGACCTAGAGACACTCGCCATAGTAACATACTCCTCACTCTCAGTTTCCATGGCGGCGTTGTTGCTAACGGTGGTGGTTTTATCATGTCTGAGAGGATTGAAATCGAACACACGCAGTATTCACTCCAACATGGCTGCTTCTACTCTACTGTCACACCTCACATACCTGCTGGGCATCAACCAGACCGAACAACAGGTCAGAAAAAAAACAAGTGTGTATGTGTGTGTGTGTGCATGTGCGTGTGCGTGTGGGCTAATGATGGAGACAAAGAAACTGTGGGCGGGTGTGAAGAAACAACACTGTAACACAAGCACAGTACATTATACAATCTACATTCAGCACAAAGAAGATTATTATAGTGAAATCCAAAAAAGAAATTCTTTCTGATTTGTATTATTAATTAGCAATAAAAGTCATTGATAATATTAATAAAAAAAATCAGCATAGAAATTGATTGAAATGTTGAATATTGTTAGTTTTTTCCTAATTTTTGCTACCTCACACGTGTGAAGTTTATTTGTTGCTTAACCGTAAAGATAAATCTATCTAATGCATATATTATGAATTTAAATCATATTAAATATATATTATTTATAGATTGTTTTCTACATTTTTGATTTTACACCATAGGACACGTGGCACGGTTTACTTGTCAACTACCAATATATCATTTCAATCAATGAAGGACGAAATCAAATCCTCTCACTGTTATTTTTCATTCAAGAAACTATTTCACTTGGGTATATGTCACGATAAAGAAAAACACGATTGCAACTTCTGTTTCTTGTTGACTTACAGTATACATTTTGAAGAGCACTTTCTGTGCTCCAGTGCAAACAAGAACATTTGACAATGTGTACCATAAAGTTAACATGGTTAATGTCACAAAGGCATTTACATTTATTTTTATCTTAGAGACGGTACAGAATCTTCCACATTTCTTATTAAATATCCAACTTCTCATTTTGAAATCTTTAAGATCTTACAGTAGTCTGTTTCTTGGGTGAAAAAATTGTATAAATCCTACATTTGCACACCTTTTTTTCCCACTGTATACTCAAGTCAAGTGAATAACTCTGTAGGAAGCTTGTTAATGGTCGGGATTAAGTTTTAGGCAGCTTAGATATGACTTGTGTCATTCAGAACCTGACATTACAGCCATTATCACAATGTGGTAGTAAAGCCACTTAAACCTCACTGTGAAGTGAGGCTTTATTTAAAAACATCCTCTCTCTCTACGCCTCCTCAGACAGATTCACACACACGTCTCTCTTTCCAAAGCAGGTTAACACCATCTATAACAGACAATATTCTCCTGAGTGCAAACCACTCACACTAAAAGCCTGTTACTGCCGAGTTCATTAATTTCAACTGCTGTGCAGGGATGTGCATGTGTAGGTTCATTCATAATTTACTTTTGTATTGGTCTATTGATATAGTTTTCAGAATAAATTTTTTGGGCCTTTTGCTATTTTTATGTATACTCTATAACATCACAAAGAAAACATTAAGAAGTAGAGATAGGGAATGGTATTGGAACATGGACTCTCATCACCTGAATTAGCACCACAGCTCATTGAGCTCTCACTACTCTATGTTACAGTACATTATATATTGTTATATGATATATATTATATTTCTGCTAATATATTTTATATTCTGAGTAATTGTTTTTTTCTGGTGCAGTTCCTGTGCACGGTGGTTGCCATCCTCCTCCATTATTTCTTCATGTCGGCTTTTGCATGGCTGTTCGTGGAGGCTCTGCATATTTACCGCATGCAGACAGAAGTAAGAAACATCAACTACGGTGCCATGAGATTCTACTATGCTATTGGCTGGGGAGTTCCTGCTATCATTACAGGTATGTGCACACAAACACACAAATAGAAATGGTTTTCGTGTAGGCATGTGTATGACATGTGTGCATTGCAGGCCTGGCGGTGGGGTTGGATCCTGAGGGATACGGAAACCCAGATTTCTGTTGGATTTCCATGTATGATAAGCTCATGTGGAGCTTTGCAGGACCAGTTAGCGTCGTCATACTGGTATTACATTTGTGTGTGTGTGTGTGTGTGTGTGTGCATGGGTTACATACAAATACGATACAGTTCAGTACAGTAATGTTGGTTGATAACTCATAGTCTCTTTTACAGTTGAATGGTGGAATGTTTTTAACGGTCCTGCGTATGACATGTAACCCCACTCAGAAGGAGATTAAGAAGCTGCCTGTGATGTGAGTTCAACATGCATGAGTGCTTTGACTACATTTACTGCTCATGTATGTGTTGTGTAGTAATTTAAAGGAACAGTTCAACCCAAAATGGTCCCAGTTGACTTGACCATAGTAATTTGTATTCCTAAAATGGAAAGCCAATGGAGACCATTTTTGGGGAGAACTACTCCTCCAGTGTGTAATATTCATTCTAGTAATTTTACAATGATCACATCTTCACCAGAAACAATGCTGCCAAAGATTATCAAAGTGTAATAATGACTTTTAATTTATACTGTTTATTTTACATTTATTCCTCCTATTCCTTCCCACAGTTCTACTATCCGCAGTGCCTTTCTCTTGTTGTTGTTGAGTACATGCGTTTGGTTATTTGGTCTGATGGCTGTTAACAACAGTGTCCTGGCATTCCACTACATGTTCATTGTCCTCTGTTGTGTACAAGTAAGTGTATTAAAGTATATATATTTTATATGTAGTGCATCATTTAATTGTGTGGGTTGTTTAGGACATCACTTATAAATGGTCTGCTCTTCTGCCAATAATACACAAGAAGCATACAATAAACATATTACAATAATGTTTGTTATATATTGTTAAGATATTTTAACAGAACAGCACAGCTCCCCATGCACTTCTTTTGTAACCAATGTAAGTAAATAAGGGTTGTCAACAACATACTTCAAAACATATTCTTTTGTTTTCTGCGTAAGAAAGTAAGTCATACAGGTTTGAAATGACAAACGTGAGTAAATTATGACATCATTTTCATTTTGAAGGTGAACCGGTCCTTAATTGGTCATAGGAAGTCAAATTATTCTTTCACAGTGTATTGTTTGTGTTTGTGTTTTAGGGTTTGGCCGTGTTTTTGGTGTTCACACTGCTGAACTCAGAGGTGCAGGAGGCTTGGAAACTGGCCTGCCTGGGCAAGAAAAGCCCCAGTGAGGAACCTGCCAGACCCCCACAGATTACGGTTAGTGAACACAAACACAACCCCTACCTCACACACGGATCTTCAACTTAAACCTATGTTTGCCCTCTTGAAGGGATGATAAGCATCTGACTTTCTAACCTGATTCATGCACAGGGCCAAAACCCATACAACAGCGCCTCCCTGCTGGAGCAGAGTGGATTACACCGTATCACACTCGGAACTTCAACCGTCTCATCGGTCAGCAGTGCAAGGTCTGTGAACGTAAAGTAAATAGCATATTTTACATTGCATATGAAGATTTGTATGGATTAACACACAGAAAAGCACGGCAACAGCTACATAAGTGAAATATGAAATCATTTTTATTTAGATAAATGCTTAATGCTGCTTTTTGCTATTATTGCAGCCGTTATTTACAACAAGAATACAAGAGACAGTTATGCATAGTCTCTGTGGTAGTGATCGTGACAAGAAACTACTTCTGTTTGTTTGCTTTTAAAGCAGCCCAGAAATAGCTTTTCATTTATGATTTAAATTGTCATGTCCCTATCGTCCATTCCCAAATCTACAGGCAGGCACAGTGTGCATTGTTCTAAGTTAAAACACCGAATCTGTGTGGATTGTGGTAAATTGAAAAACTAAAAGCTTCAAAGACAATTTATTATTCATGTGTGTTTCTCAGGGAGAATCTTTTGGCCCGGCAGGCTCTAGAACACACTCTGGCACACACAGGGGCAACTGATCTGGACGTGGCTATGTTCCACCGCAACGGAGGTACACTTACACACAATAACCTGCATGCCTGTACGTATACACACATATACAACAATTACACTCCTTATTTGTTTTTGTTTTTTATTCAAAAGTTTGCTGTAGGGGACATCTCTTTTGATAACTCTGCAGAAATATTATTCTGAATCTTTTCTTGTCTCTTGTTTTCTTTGTATGTATGTCTTTCTCTCAGGTGAGGATTCAGACTCTGATTCTGATCTCTCATTGGAGGAGGAGAGAAGTCTCTCCATCCCATCTTCTGAGAGCGAGGACAACGTTCGTCTGCGTGGACGCATCCATCGGCGATTCAAGCGTACCGCTCACCGAGAGCGTTTGCTCACAGAACCAGCGCACAATGGTGGAAAAGGTAATATTATCATCCTTAAAGGTTTGAATTGACAAGAGGGTGAGTAAATGATGACATTTTCATTTTGGGGCGAAATATCACCTTAAGTTGTAAGCATTTTATATGTCATGCCCACCATTGACTACCATTGCATGAATAATAGCTTTATACATTTCTTTATTCTGTTGAACACAAAATAAGATATTTAGAAGAATGTCGCAAAGCAAACAGTTAGGGGCGATTGTTGACTACCAGTTTATTTTGGTAGTCAATGGTGTCCAAGATCTGTTTGGTTAGAAAAATTTGTCCAAATATCTTTCTTGTGTTCATCAGAACAAAGACATTTTTATACAGATTTGGAAGAACTCGAGGGTGAGTAACTGATGACATTTTTGGGTGAACTGTCCCTTGTATGAGTTACCCTTGCATTGTTTTCGGTATTGATGCCATGAACTGCAACAGCTTTGGCTTTTGTGATACCCAACTGTTTGTGTATGGAACTGTTTATGTGTCAGATCTGGATGGCAATGATCTGCTCTCCTATTGGCCAGCGCTGGAGGGGTGTGAGGCTCACTCGCTACAGAAATGGGGCTCCGAGCGCCGCCTGGGTGGAGACTACAGCAAGGATGCAGCTAATAATAACCAGCAGGAAGCAGCGCTGACCAGCGGGGATGAAAACGGACTTACACACAGACACCGCAAGGGTAAGATTAATTTTATG
Organism: Triplophysa dalaica; assembly: GCF_015846415.1. Taxonomy (NCBI): domain Eukaryota; kingdom Metazoa; phylum Chordata; class Actinopteri; order Cypriniformes; family Nemacheilidae; genus Triplophysa; species Triplophysa dalaica. Next base: position 9,504,263 of record NC_079559.1, read on the forward strand.
TATCTTAACATATTCAAACATATTTAGCTAACAATTCACAGTAATCCTAAACATTTTGTTTTTCCGCAGGAATCCTAAAGAATCGTCTGGGCTGCCCACCTGCTCTGCAAGGTCTCTCTGCCGTGGGTCGTGCTCCCAGCGAGATGTCTTGGTACAGGACCTCCACGTTGGGTCATCGGGGCGTCCCGGCCGCCTCCTACGGCCGTATGTATTCTGGCACCGGTTCCCTGTCCCAACCCGCTTCCCGATACTCGTCCCGCGAACACCTGGATTCGCTTGCCAGACGCCAGCGCTCCCGTGAAAATCTTGACCTGTTGCCACGGCGACGCGAGCTCGGCGCCGAACACCTGGGTGGATCCAGAGAGAGGCTGGGCCCTGTTCACAGCATCCATGGCTCCAGGGAGGATCTGATGGCTAGGGGTGGCCTTACAGGTTTAATGGGGGCGGAGGGGTCTTTAAGTGGTTCGAGAACACAGCTCAACAATCTAACAAGGCAACAGGCCTCTAGAGAACACCTTGGAGGAGCTCTCATGAGCAGTCGGTCTCGGGAGCAGCTGGAGCCGAACGGCGGAGCGCAACCATGCAGGGAGTGGTTGAGAAGCCTGCCACCTCGACAGCTCTCACACCCCGAGCCACACCCACCCTCTTCACCCCCTCCACCAATCACAGAGGAGCCCCAAGAGACCCTGCCCTCTCGTCGTGGGCGCATAGACTCGGCTCCCCCATGTAGGTACCCTTCATCCGCAGCTGCACCAGGAGCTCCGTCTAGTCGCCCACCTTCTAGCGAACATCTGGATATCCTCTCCTCTATACTTGCCTCCTTCAGCTCCTCTGTCTTAACCCCGCCTCCTAACCCAATCTCAGCAGGCCCCTCCCCTTCCCCGCCTCCTCTCTCTGTAACCTCTCAGAGCATCTCTGGAGTGTCACCTGACTCTGAGTAAGTCCAGTCCCCTTTTTCGCCTCACTGTATGTCCATTTATATCGGGGTCTACCTGTGAAAATACTTCTTTTCTTTTCTTAACTTAACAATAATGTTATAACATAAACATAATGTTATTGACTCTGTTTCTTTCTGTTTAGAGTTAACAGAAGTGATGGACAATCTTGATGATGCCCTCACAGCCCCACAATGCATTTCTGCTGATGGGCTGAAGAGGATCAAAGACAGCCAACTGGAGCATTTCGGGACTCCTTGCTTCACCCTGGGAAAACTTTAGACTTGAGAGTGAAGTTGTTCATCAAGGGCTTGAGATATCACCCTGAAAATCCAAAACACAAAGGGAAGGTGATGATTTCTATGCTTATCCTTTATCCAAACTGCAAACCTCAGATTTCAGACACTGAGCTGAGATGACTGGAGAGAAACAAACTGTACATAATACCTTTTTATACTTTTTGTATCTTTTTCAACAAAGATCAAAGAAGAAAATCTGTAGTGATGTTTTTGAAGACTGTGTGGATATGTGTTTAAGTGGGTAGAATCAAAAACATTTTGAAACCCATCGCAACCAAAACAGTCCTCAACATCCTCATTCCAATCCTTGTTCTCCAACTTTGTGTTTATGCAACATAAGCCACGCCCACTGACAGACATGACCGTAAAAACATCCATGGAAAAGGATTAGTATATGTAAATGAGCGACTGGCCCTTTGGATTGGTGGGAAAATCCAGAGACTGTGACTGTAATTAAAAGGAATTATGAAACAAAAGATATGATTGGACCGTAATGATTGTCAGTCAAGAGATTATGTTTTGAGACATGTGACTTGATTGAAAAGTTTTTGTGTTGATCTAAACACATTGCTTAAACAAACTCCAATATTCGCCTATATGAGATTGAATATGTGAGGCATTTGGTTTAGAAAGTGTAAAAATACATTCCTCAGACCTCAGAGGCACACATTGGAGTTGGTTATAGCTGTGTGAAGAGACATTAATGAATGGATATATTTTTAAGTAGCCTACAAGCATATTCAAATCTTATTAGCATAATCAAATTTCATAACCAGGCTTATCGCAAATATTGCTTGAGGAAAGGCTGCTGATTCCAGCTATTCATGAGATCCTATTTAATCCATTCTTTTAACAAAGAGAGCATATCTAAATGTCATTGAAATTTCTGTGAAGTATTGAATAATCTTGGTGCTTCAGGGAAAGAAACATGCTGAAATGCAGTCAATGAGATAACATCATCACGGATCATGTCAGGCTCCTGTTTAAAAGGAAAATCATGCTTCATGTGACTATTTTTTCTGTCTTTAACAGTATTATCATGAGTTTTTGCCAAAAAAAAGAGTGCCCTATGTCATCCTTTTATACCTCTTACCTGTGAAGAAGTGCTCCAGGATTTTTTAAATCATCTTTTGATAGTTTATTTATTATTGCATAACTTTATCTTGTACAGACATGAAATTAATTTATTTTATTTAGTAATATTTATTATGTTGGTTTTTCTTAGCCATATTCCTTTCTGGAGTGTTTGAAGTGTGTGTATGAGTTTTGTTTTTATAAGAGCGAGTTTTCATGTGTTCAAAATGTTTTTTTTTGTGTGAAACTTTTGTACATGTTTTGTCTGATAAGCCCCCTCCTCTTCTGTTAACAAAAACAGATGTGCTCAGAGAGAGAGAAAGAGAGAGGTGGAACATGATTGGTGGGTGAGAAAACGGAGAATGTATAATTGGTCAACATGTTTATTATCGGACATGTTGTATCCTATTTATTACGGGGTTTGAAAAAAATCTGCTACCAATGGGAGTTGAGACCAGAGACCCATTGGTCAATAAAGGAGTTAATTGATTCCAGGCTCCTGATTTCTCTTTTTACCACAAATATTCATGACGGGGGAGGACAGAAGTTCAATATGACACTTTTTTGAATGGCATGTTATTAAATGAAGTTACATACAATGTAATATAGTTTTGTTCTCACCTAGTTTAAATTTAATTTCACATTTTGTGTAAGTGATCTACACAACCCCATATCCACACTACTACGTTCTTAAAAAAATAGCTCTGTTCCTCACACAAAGCTTTCGGACATTCTAAAATGACACAAATTTTTGGGGTGAACTATACCTTTAATACTCATTACTGATCACAGCCCTGTTGTGAATGTTCTATCCATCTCAACACTAAGAGGTGAAAACAAACAATACTTCAATTCAACCAGTACAACAGTAGAAAGTAAACAATGAGCAGCATTTATTTACCTGATAAATCTACATAGTGAATGATTTCTAATAAACTAAGTCAAAAGTTGTTCCTGAAGAAACTATTCTTAGAGGTGTTTAAACCAAGAATGGATTATGGACCTTCAAAGTCCCCCTGATTCTTGTGAATTACAAATTATCTGTTTCTGACCTCTTTTCAAAATCAAAAGTGTCTTTTAAACATCTTTTGACCGTTTTTGTCATGATCATTTTGTTTTTGCAATTGTGACTTTAATTGCAATGCTTATTGATATTTACAGTATAATTCCAATTTAAACATCACAAGCTCGCAAGGGGGCCTTGCAGGACCATAATCCGTCTTTAGTTAAATCCAGAATTAAGCATTAAATTAATGTTAAATCATTAATATTGCAGATCATTAAAATTAAATAAAAATTGCTCCTCATATGTAAATTAAGATTTAATGTGAGCAACTCCTCAATGAAATTCTGACTGACAGATGTATTGATGAAGTATTGATGAGAGGGTGGACAAGAAGAGAAATTTAACCTTTAAAGCACCTGATTTACCCTCCGTCTGATAAAACACTGGCATTCTTTCTCTTTGACTAGTTTGCCAGTAAAAATAACTGAACCGTTTACTATAATGAGTTTTTTTCCTTACCACATTGTGAAATCTGTTGAGATTCTTTGCAAAAGATAAAAAATAAAATTCCAAAGCGCCAGAAAAACAATCTCAAGAAAGATTTCTCTCAAGAAAATGTTATTTGTTTTAAGGATGTGGATACAGAAATACACAACAGAATTTTTAACAGTACATCCCTAAAGTACAAAATTATTGTTTTGTAAATAAACAAAGCTATTGTTTAGCTTTTTTTAGCAAAAGCTAAAAAAACTTTCCAAAGGAAAGTTGATAGAGCTAAGATGTCATAAACATCATTGTTCAAATCTGTGGATGGTCATCGTCCTCACTGTCGGTGCTCGAGAGCGGAATTTCTGCACCCATCTTCAGTAGTTTTGCTTGATAATATCTCTTTTTGGCCTGTGCGGCTTTCTCTTTCTGTTTCACAGCTTTTCTCTTCTCCTCCCACACACACTGCTGCAGGAGCAACAGGCTCATTGTCTGCTGATGCTCCAGTTCAAACAGTTCCTGTCTGCGAGCCTCCCATTTTATGGAATCTGGTACTGTTGATAAGTTCTCAGCTGATCCTCCTGCAGGGACACGTGAAACTGGAAAATCTCTGTGTACGGTGTCAGAGTTTAATGCCTGACTCCTTGATGCCGAGCCTGAGGTGCTTCCGGCATGGTTGGGATAGAGGAGAATGGGATAACTGGATCTGGAACGTGACCGGAAACGTTTGGGGAGGGGTGGAGAGGAGGCAGGGCCAGGGGGAATCCCAGAGTTAACTGGTGGCTGGGTACGTGACGCCAGGCCAAGGTCAATGGCTAAGTTCTCCTTGCTGTCTGCTTCCTGTTAAAAAAGGAAGTTTGCAAATCACATCCTCACTCCTGTCATGGGATACTAAGAGGAAATAAAAATAATGTTTAATAAAGAATAGGGGTTTTGCATCATAGCTACACTAAACAATATTATGTTGTGCAATATTGACCAATTAGCATCCAGGACCAGATTTAATGTCTACTTCCTGTTTAAATAGGAAGTTTGCAAATAACATTCTCAATTCTAACATGAGATACTTCACAAAAAGGTAATAATGAATCATGTAAAATAATGAATAGAGTGTATGAATTGACGTCACTTTCCTCAGTGAACATTTGGGACACGTCCTGGTTGGCAAAACACACAGCAAAATGATTAGGAGAAACAAAGAAACCGGGACTAAAACATGCAATTATTTGCTGAAATAACAAGCAGACGGACTCGACGGTGATCCTTATGACTTCCTTACGACTTCCAAAGGAGGCATGGGTTTCTGGACACTGTAATGTAGCGCATAATTGCGTTTCCTGATATTGTCCCTGAGTGTTTTGCCACCCACAGGGTTGTGATCACGTGGTAAAGTAACAACACATCCATACCCTCTATAGGTTTTTGGCAGTATAGCTATAGTATATTACTATATTGTGCGGTATTGACCAATAAGGATCCGGGACCAGATATATAATAAAATACATTTTCATGAAGTTTACTCCCATATTTGCTCCAACTATCTCATAAAAAAAAAACATTCTTACATTATTTTGACCGTGCTTAGGATCCTCATGTTCACTTCCAGTAGTGCCCAAGAACCCTTTCACTACAGGTGAGAAAAAGAGTAAATTAATCTCCTTTCTATAAATACAGCAATGACAGATGGGAAGAACAGTAGTTTCTTCCCTGCAACATAGATCACATGATTTTAAATTACCTGCTCCAGGTGATCCGCTCCTACCCGAGGCAATGCTGTCGTCTCCATCTATCTCTTCCAGACAGGAGGTCAGGTTTGGAACCAGAGCAATCACTTGTCTCTGCACCTGCCAAGCACCCGAGACAAACAACAGATGATGTTTGGAAAGCGACAAGAATTCTTAAATCTCACAGAATTACGAGCACACATTCACCTGAGTAAGTGTGGACACAGGAAGCCCAGCGGCCTGCTGCTCCTGTCGTTTCTGAAGAGCCACACGACATTCCACCTTCAGCCGCTTCCACAGTGTCTTCAGGGACCCAATGCTGCTGGGTGGTCGATTAGGGAATGCTGTATTAAAGGCCTGAGCCAGCTCTGCCCACACAGCGTTCCGGTGCACAGTGGTGTTGGTGTCCTTCCGAAAATCCTGAACTGTGTCCACCACCGCATGAATTCTCCTTAGCAGGAACAGCTTCTGCTCCAAGGTGAAGTTTGGCATGCGGTATGTCATAGTGATAAGCACCTAGTTTGTGATTGTGAGATGATGTGTAGCCTATGCACACTAAGGCTTACATTGAGGTATTTGGGTAATTTAATGTATTCAACTTATTTAAAAATCTTTATGTCATTTATAAAGAAGACATAGTTTTTTTTAAAAGAACAGTCACGGTTTGTTACAATTTCAAGTCCATCTGGGTCACGCATGTGTGTCACATGTATTTTAGCGGTCAGAAAGCAAAAATGAGGCACATTTTCAAGAATCCTCCGATAATTGCTCGGACCATCCAAGTCTGCTCCACCTCTCGAAGGAATTCATGAGGGAACAAAGCCTGTGCTGGCTCCGATCACTATCCATCAAGAATATTAAATCACACACGTACAACTGCGCTTTTGTTAAACGCAAGAAATTCAACGCACGAACACAAATCCTTAAATTAGTTTAAAGTAACATAATAAGTAAAGCAGATGTTAATGGGTTCATTTCAGTAATATTCTCCCCATTCAGAGCGCTAAACCCGAGCATCGCACTTGAGCAGTCAACCCGAGATGCGGTCTAGACCAGAGCTCGAGATCATTAACGCTGCTTCTCCTTTGCATTTACAAATATTTGCAAATATTGTTTTATTTATTATTTTATTTTACCTACTTACATGCAATCATGATTCTGAAGGTTTTATTCCGAAAATATACTTAAATCCCCAACCCCCCCGGGTTTTAGCGGTCCGTATACATTTTAAACAACAGACAGGAGACACATGCGCAAAATGACGCTCCGGGCGTATAAAATTGGCAGTTCAATAGTCTGTGCATTTCATATGATTGGTATACAATTCTCTTGAGTTCTACTGTAGACATATGGTTTATGCATCAGGCAAGATGCACAAATGTCAGAGTTTAGCAGCAGAGAGAGCGCTGATCATTTCGTCCAATAGTTAAGAGTTATGGTGCAGCGTGTGCAGTATAGTAAGATGCGATTGGACGATGCGCGATGTCAACGAGGAAGCGAGAACACAACATGCGTCTGAGCAACTAAACACGCAGGACCTTGCGTGAGAAAAAGATACAAAATATTATCTTTAATTTGATCCCGAATAAAGTCACGATCTCTACAGTGAGGACGTGAGGTGAACTGAACTTGTTTACGATTGTGTTATAAAGACAAACGGGCAGAATCAGAGGACTAGATAGATTAGGTTTAGTACAGGCTTGTTTAAATTACTTTCTTTATAGATAAACGCTTAATGTGTCTGATAATGGATTTCTGCACTGATGTCATTTAAAGTATTTCATTTAAACGAACAGTCACTGCTGAAAAAATATACAAGCAACCATTCTAATGGATTACGTTAGTTCACCCTAAAATGAATCATTTACTCACCCTCAGATTGTTTCAGAGCTGTTAAAATGTATTTGTTCTGTTGAATACAAAGAAATATGTTTGAAAGAATGTAAGAAATTTTCAGTTCTGGGACATCATCCACTGCCATATGGTCTGTTGAACACAAGTGATGTATTTTAACATCTGGAATCATACATTTTTCGATTTGACTACAATTTAATTGTTCCTGCTATAAACATTCTTCCAAATATCTTTCTCTATCCCTATCTCTTATTTAATGGTTATAATGGAACCTTTATAGGTTTTAATAGAAACTGTAGTGTCTCTGCTGGTAATGTTATATTGTGGGATGTTATGGGGCAAATGAGAACCAATAGAATTCCCATAAATCTTATTAGAATAGGGCTAAACACACTGTTTAGGTTTTGACAGTAAACAGTGTTAGTAAATGAAAACATATTTTTTTCAGCAGAGGTGTGTTTATTAATTTAGGTTTATTTATTTGAAAGATATGCTTCTGTCTGTAAGTCATCATGAAACGCTATTTTTATGTATATCCGAGTGAAATGGCTTCTGAAATTAGAAAAAGCTGTAGGGTAGGGCTGTCTTTTGCTCTTCCCTTTCTGATTGGTTTGTTGTAAGTTGAGCCTGGCGAACGCTACAAATGACTGGACAATGGACAGTCAGTTTAGTCCTACCTCTTTTTTGTTGGTGAAGAATAGTTGTTGTTGAAAGGGGGAGATGTGGTTAATGTGTTTGATTAGAGATTACAAGAATACATGAATTGAAAAGAAAATGGTGTGGACAGATTAATCATTAATAATAATCATTGCAAGAGTGCGTAAAACACTTATAATTTTCCTGTTTAATTTCATGGCGACTTTAAAGCAGTGGTTCGCGAACTGGAGGCACCAAGATGGACCCAGGGGGCCACATATGAAATGAAATTATATGCAATCAAACATCAGAAAAATAAGAAGAATTAATGTTACAGCATTGTATAACTAAATATGTTTTGGGTAATGTTTGTGTTAGGGTCTCCCCTGTATTAAATGGCATTCTCTGGGGAGTCTGCTGTGCTTGTTGCCTCTGTTACTGCGCTGGAGTTTCTGGGCGATGAATTCCTGCTGACAGGTGATTGACACTTAAAAAATAAGTCACAGAAGTGATCACACCCCTCACATTTTTGAAAATATTTTCATGTACAGCACCCGCAGACATGTGGCCAATTCCTCTCCGCAACCAGCAGAGAGTGAAGACGATAACACCAAATTTAACACACCTGCTCCCCATTCACACCTGAGGCCTTATAACACTAACAAATCACATGACACCGGGGAGAGAAAATGGCCAATTCGGCACAACTTGGACATTTTTTCTTAATGATGTACTTACTTTTTTTGCCAGCGGTTTTAGACATTAATGGCTGTGTGCTCAGTTATTTTGAGGGGACAGCAAATTATACAAGCTGTAGACTCACTACTTTACATTGTAGCAAAGTTTCATTTCTTCAGTGTTGTCACATGAAAAGATTTACTAAAATATTTACAAAAATGTGAGGGGTGTACTCACTTCTGTGAGATACTATATATTACAGTTAAATGAACTCTGGTGTGACACTGACTCCGGTTCACTAGTAGCATTATGGTTGACTAACATTGTGGTTAATCTTAAAAGTTTTATAAACCTACAGGATGTGGCAGTTTTCCAAACATAGAATACTTATAACCATTTGTTTATAGTACACGCACAGATTTTGTTTATTCTCGGTTGTTATTTCATGTAACCACCACATTTTAATATCCACATCTTTAAAAGACCTTAATTTACCTGTGAGCTATTTTGTAATAATACAATCTTTTGTATGATGAATTCTTTTTGGCTCTTCTTTTCAGGTGAAGGACCAATCTTGTCTGTGTACAGTCTTCAAACATCACCTACAAAATGTGCGTCTTTGAATGTTCTCCAGAACTTCCGTATCCATGGTATAAGACCTAGAAAGAAACCGCAATCTGAAGAAAGACAACCCAACATCATCATTTCATCTGAAGGTTCTGTTTGGAACGAGGAAGAACGGCTGATTGTTTTTGGAGGTAAAGGTGTGCGTCTCATCACCTTCAGCTCTCAAGGGCAGTGCCTGAAGCCATCTGGCCCTCTATTTGAGCTGCAAGATTGGGTGCTAGACATTCATTGGTTGGAAGGAGATCCCCACACACTTATGGCTGTATCCTTGGCTCACAATGCCCTGCTGCTCCTTGAGGCAGAATCCGGTAACGTTCTTTCCTTCTACTCTTGTGTGGAGACCTGCCTTCTCTACTCTTCACTTATAATTGGCTCAAAGTGGGATTCTTTAGTTTTGGTGGGCGGGACTGTTTTTAACCAGCTGGTGCTTTGGAGACCCAGAGGAACCAAACCTGATGGCCAATCCCAAGTAGAGAGACGTTTGCTGGGCCACAGTGGAGTCATTTTTAATCTCTGCTACCTCCAAAAGCCCGGATGGCTGGCATCAGCCTCGGATGACCGCAGTGTTCGCGTGTGGAATGTTGGCTCGCTTGGGGGAGATGCTGGATGCGGAGAGGAATTGCCCACATGTCTGCGGGTGCTGTACGGACACCAGGCCCGGGTGTTCTGTGTCAGGCTTACACCCACCCGTGTGTTCAGCGCTGGGGAAGATGGAGCATGCTTGCTCTGGGAATGGGAAGGCGAAGGCAAGGTGGGACGTACTTTTAGAGGGCATAGGTCAGGTGGGGTGAGGGCACTGGCTATCAGCGAGGGCAACATGAGCTGTGGAGGGGGGTGGGTCGCAACTGGGGGGGCTGATGGAGAGATAAGAGTGTGGAGAGTGGCGCAAGAGAATAAGAAAGACGAAGAAGAAGCTCAGGTGGATCTGGGGTTCAAAGCACGAGGTTGCCCTAAAGTGATCAGATTAGTGGGTGAAGGTGCAGATGTGAAAACACTAGTCTGTACTGATCAGGGAGAGGTGTGTGTCTATCAAAGTCAAAGTTGGGATGGCATTTGGCAAGGGGGAGTTGACTTCCATTCGTATTGTGTAATGGAGGTCACAAGTATCCAGAAGTCCAGTTCTGTTGTGTGGGTTTGTGCTGTGGGTAATCTCAACGGAGGTGTCCAGGTTTTCCCTGTGGGACAGCCAGATGTGGGTGTGCTGCTTAAAGCTGGTCACGGTAAAGTTCACTCTGTGCTTTGGGTAAAGAGTGTGTTTGACGGGTGTGAGGGTTTGTGTCTACTCGCATCGGGCTCTGAAGGGACGGTGTATAGGTGGAAAGTAACAGTGTTAGAAAGTGAAACAGGCCTGCAAATAGAGAAGAAAATACTTCCTCCCTTTCTGCTACCACCTTGTGCCAAGCGCTGGCTGACCGCTGCCGTTGCTCTATCACACAAAGAGGGGTTGTACCTGTGTGGTGACCGCCGAGGGTCACTGCTGCTCTACATTGAAACGGAGAGAAATGACCAAAGAAATAAAGACTTGAAAGATACAGAGACAGAGAACAGGCAACAGAGAGCAGAGCAAGAAAAACCAAACAAGACTGAAAATACATTTAATGTAAAGGAAAACATTGACCCTCTGTCTCCCATCAGCACCCTCTTCGGTGTCCATGGAAAGCAGGGTGTGACCTCTGTGTGTGAGCATCAGGGTGTGTGTTACACTACAGGTCGAGATGGATGTGTACGAATACTAACTATTGAAGAAAAGGTTCTGACCGTCCGTCGAATTCAGCGAGCCTGCAGAGGAATGGACTGGCTGGAGAAGGTTCTGTTTCTGAACTCTCACAGACCAGAACTAGAAGAGACGATTGAAAGGGTTGAGGAGCGGGAGGAGGTAACACATAATGAAAGTATCACTGAGGCTCGCTTCGTCATGGTTGGCTTCCACTCCATAAACTTTGTTATATGGGACCCACACAGACAAGAGAAACTCTTATCGGTTTCCTGCGGAGGAGGCCATCGATCCTGGGTGTACAGACTCCCGACACACACCCACATACACCCTCAGCCACACACGCTCGTACAGGGCACCCTAGTGTTCATCAAACATGGAGCCGTCATCGCGTCTCGTTCACTAGCGTCGACAGAAGCCAATTTGAATGGACACACGCTGAAGGAGGGGTTTCATGGAAGAGGTATCGGATGTGTCAATCGACTTGGTTGTCTCACAAACACATCAACAGAACTTTGGGAAGTTTTTGTTACTGGTGGGGAGGATACCATAGTAAGTGTACTTGCCATTAAACCGCAGAGTGGAACTGTGAAGGTGCTTGCTGTTCTGACGGACCACATCTCGAATGTTCGCACGCTGGCTACTGTCAAAAGAGGAGAAGTGAATGAAAGTGGGATGGATGAGAGCACCTCAGCCCTCTCGTTTATGGTGTTCTCGGCAGGAGGACGGGCCCAGCTGCAATGTTATAGGATTCTGGTTCGTCTGGATGAGCTGCGGGATCAGCCAGTCTGTCAGGTGACTCAGATAGCAGGGCATCGATTGGATGAGCAGTGGGAACGGAAGCGGAACCGACACAAGACTGTCAAAATGGATCCTGAGACTAGGTGTGTAAACGTTTATACTAATACTCTAACTTTAAGTCATTTTTGTCACACGAGAGACAGTTTTGTCACAGAAAAGGTTTCTTGCAAAATGCTACTGACCACTAGAGGTCAGACAAAGCTAACTTACCCAATTGCGGTGTAAACCTCACTGTGGTTGTGTTCTTGTAAAAGAGCAAATAGTAAATGCTTTTTCATTTTTGCAGGTACATGTCTATGGCTGTGGTGCATGACGGGAATGAATGTGTCCTCCTAGCTCTGGGCTGTAGTGATGGTGCAGTAAGGTGCTTTGATTTTTGTGATATTAAGGTCGTCACATTATCAGATTTTCACGATTATTCTGGCCAAAATAATTCACTGTAACAATTTTATTGTTGTACCTATTGAAATAAAATAAATCAATTATGCTATCTGTCAAATCGTCGTTCATTTTGTTTATTTTGTGTTTTTTGGCCAAAGAATAACACTCTTGTAGGGAAGCAGACTGTCATCTGCTATGTTGAAGTGTCGACCATAAACTAACACTGAATTGTTTATGATAATCATATTGGTAATGTGTCAACATGATGTCAGCCATCAGTTATTAATGCCATAGTTCTTGTCAATAATGGTATTTTGTGACACCACTAATATGAATGAAAATTTTAGTGTTTAGTTTTAAATAGAAAACATACGTGTTTACTTTAAAATGTTGTGTTGTTTTTTAGGCTGTTCAGTGTGACTGAGAGCAACAGAAGAATTGAGATGCTATGGGAATGTTTTTATCATCAGAGGTGTGTGCTCAGCGTCACTGCACACATGCTGAAGGACTCCCAGGGCAAAGAGTGAGAAAACACTGTATTTATCAAATACTTTTAATTAACATTTTATGATTCCATATTTTAATTTCGTACACATATTTTCTCTCTTTCTCAGGCTTTTGTTGCTGTTCAGTGGCACTACAGATGGTTGTATATCTGTGTGGGATTTAACAGCAGTTTTGAACAGTAAGGCCAGAGTCAGCTGGCAGGGTGAGTCATACACATACCAGACCATAACCACTTTTTAATTTAGTAGTTATTTTTATTTCATTTTTGTAAGATTCATTTATGTGAGGATGTGATGTTCTTGTATGTGTCTTTTGGCTTTAATAATAAAAAAATATTCAAGCGACCTTGAAAAAGGTTATTTGTTGCGCAATTTAGGTTTAGCAAACTTAAGTTATTATACAGTTCATGTCATATTTAATTATCGAGTGGAAATATGCTGTTCAATTTGGATTTTTGTTAGCAATTTTAGAAATATGTGACTTCCCCCATTCAAATAGATAGGACTGTGGACTTGCTATGACGTAAATAGCTGCCCAGAGGCGTTGCAAACATGGCCGCCAAGTAGCACAACTTCCGTAAATGGACTTTGGTTTAGAGCATTAATCCCATTAAAAGAAAATTTACATCATATGTCTTGTTTGAAATTATACGTCCAGTGGCTTCGATACCAGGGTTATTATAGTTTTGTTCTCAGTTTTATTCGTCTTTCAAATGAGCTTTTATTTTAATATTTTTAGTTTTAATGTAATATTTTAGTATATTTTTTAATAAACTTTGTTATGTGCGTTTGTGATTTATTATTTATTTGTTATTATCATTTAGTTTTTCAAATAATATTTGTGTCAATATTTGAATTATTATTTAATTAAAATACATTTATAATAGTTTTACTGAACTATAATAACATTGTTTGATACCTTCTATATGCTAATAATGATTTATTCTATTTCTGTGTGCATTAGGTCCACCTGCCCCATTCTTTTCCATACCTGTTCACCAAAGTGGAGTCAATACTCTTGCCTTATCACAGTTGAGAGTCCCTGGACAAAGAGAAGAAAATCTCATCTCATTGGCCAGTGGTGGAGATGATGGACAGCTATCTTTGCTGCATATCATAGTAAAGCAAGAACAGCAGGAAAATGGAGGCGTGTCTTTACAGCTGCGTTCTCATTGGTCAGTCCCCTTAGCACACTCTTCCCCCCTTACCGGGTTGTGTTCGATAAGCCCTGACTTGCTGGTTTCAACCTCACCCGACCAGCGCATGTGTTTGTGGAGTGTGAGCAGTGATGGACTGATGGACCCACAGAAGGTGCTGTTCTCACACACTGCAGATGCTGCTGGTTTGTGGGCGTGGTTAGATGCTGGATCAGGGGGAGGAGCCTGGGTTGTTGTATGTGGACAGGGATTGCAGCTGTTTAAGTTAACACAGGGAGATATGGATAAACAGAATAACGATGTGAGGCAAAAAGGTGATGAGAGAAGGAAAGTGATGGTTTCTTGAAGACTTCATAAGGGCTTTAATTTACATTGCATATTTATAAATTAAGATACCAAAGAGTTTTAACTGTAAAGTTTTTCAAATAAAAGCTTTTAATTAATGTGTACATGTAACATTTTCTGTTGTTAACTTCAGTGCTGAAAGGGATTTTTTGTGTGTGTATCTTGTGAGGTCCTCACACATTTCAACATGGCAAATGGCTCAGTGAAAGTCCCAACTGATATGTTTGGACACCTGGCTGATGCTTATGTAAACCTGATCTGCTAGATCTTGACACTTGTACAAATATGTATAATTTTTTCATTTGGAGTTGGTCCAAGTAGTGAAGAAAAGCAGTCAACAAGTGTACATTCCTTCAAGACATGTTGGTTGAATGCGATCCAGCCCATACTACCATTTAGTATTACCAATTAGGTTTTAATTATAATAAAGAATAATACAGGTGTGTAAAAAGGTTTAATTTTTATTATATATGATCTTGCACGTGCTTGTGTTTATTAATGTATGTGGCCCAAAGCTTAAAGGAGGGTTCATAAGTGTATAATGTTTCTGTGTTTTCTGGGCTCCAGGCCAGCAGGTAAATATCCACGTGGGTGAATGAGAGAGAGAGAGAGAGAGAGAGGGTACACCGAGTGTTGGGGGGCTTTGGCTGTGTAACTAAGTATAAATATTTCACCTCCTTCTCCTATTCCCTTTTGTTCATCATCTTAGCTGCTCAATGGCCAACCCCTTTTAATCCACAGCCGAACGAATGAAACCCAGAGAGAAAGACATCGGAGAGATATAAACTAGCAAAGCTCTATTAGGATTTACCGAATGTGAAAGAAGATTATTTTTCTTTTTAAATCTGACTAATATTGGAGAAATTGGATTAAATGGCTGTGAAAAGGAGTGACGCATTATAAAAATATTTATGTGAAAATAAAAGGGGTAAGTATGAAATAACTATGGAGATGCTTACGCCATCCTGTAATGGAAATGATGATGAATTGTGTGAATGTTGTGCTGCTTAACTGCTCACCAAGGTCATGGGTTCAAATCCCAAGGAATTTGTAACCTGTCTTAGATAAGGCTTCTGCGATGCACAGTAAATGTGCTCATTTTAAATGACGTTGGGTCTCTCCTGTAAAAGAGGTCCTGGTGTTCCTTGAGCTTTGGTGAAGGATGTCACGATTGAGCAGAGCTTGTTAATGAACAAGCAGCAGAAGAACAGCAGAATGCCACACAAACGAAAGAAGAACAATGCTGAATTTGAGAAAGTAAGCCCAGACCATTATTTTATATTTACAAAGACAAATAACCTTACATTTGCATGCTATACAATGTCATCTAAGTGACAGTCATTCAAGTTCATGATTTGTTGATATTTGTCCATGCAGGTCGGTGGAGGGAAGATGTCACGAGATAGGTTTCCTCTGATTGGTTCATCGGGTGGCAAAACTGCAGGTAAAGGTAATGCATCACATGCGACCAACATCAAATGTCAGATTGCTTTTGTATACATTAGATGGAATCAATGAAGCTGTTTGGTTTGTGGTTACCCAACCAGAGGAATATATTTTGGGGAATTGTGGGCTTACAAAATGTAACTTGCGCACCAGTAAGACTGTAAGGGTTGTGCGATTCCCCTGCTCATACATTGATATCCTTGAGGTCATGGTTGTCTTTATGTAACTCAAGACTTACAGTGGTTTAAAAATTCATGTTTGAGGTATGACACTGTATAATTTATAATGTTCTGGAGCAAGACGGTAAGTCTTTTCAAGTTGTATTAACCACATTCATTATTTTACTCATGGAATGAAAACTGTTATTCTTAAAACCTATTAGAAATTCTAGAGGGAACCCGTGCCGAATGTTTTGCTCGCTCTGCCTACAGACTGACATAACAATTGAACAGCTCTAGGATATTAATATCATGACAAGCTTGTTTTTGATAGATTGTTTTGGAAATTGTTATAATATTAGCCGGTTTGACTGGAAAACAGATGTAACAAAATACTGAACAAACCTCCTGACGTACAAGCATGAAGTGTTTGTTTCTTCTGTCTGCACAACGTTACTCGAGCTTATCAACAGACAATGCCAGTGCAAACACAAGAAAATTCAGGTAGTGCAGCTGTCATAACATTGATCTTTGTAATAAGACTTATAAGGAGTGTTAAGATTGTGTTGAAGGACTTGGCAATTTCATTTGTATCTGGCTGTTTCTGAATTGTCATTTGTGTATTTTCATGTTCTTTTTTTTAGCGAGGCCCGCTCTATCCACTCCTCAAGGTCCCCCTCAGGTCGAAATAAGAAGACGAGACCGTCCCCCCATCTCCTCCGCCACCCTCCCCGACAGCATGGCACCCTGGGAAGGCTCCTCCCACTCCGATTCCTCCTTTGCCAGTTTCCCCACTCCACTTTCTCCCCTTCCTCCTGCTCACTCTTATAAGCCAGTCGGTGCACGGGAGAACCAGCCCCAACCACCCCCTACTCAAATCAAAAATACTAAACTGGAGAATGGGCAGAGTGCCAGGGTAAAACGTAAGCCCCTCCCGCCAAGACATCCACCCAGACCTCCTAGGTTACCCCCTTTAAGGCAAATCACAAGTCTGAGCTTTTCCCGTAGCTTCACATTTTCTTTTTTTGAGCTGCCGGTTCATCAGTCTGCACGGAACCGAGCAGAGAGACTCAAAGATCTTACTGTGCTTTTAAAGCAGTTTCAGTACTGACGCTCAGTAATGAGGAAATAACACAGTAAATCTAGTTAGATTCAAATTTACGAAATACATGCAAATTCTGTTACCTTGATCTTAATTCGTGTTAATGTATAAATTGGAAGAAAAAATATTTCCTGTTTGAGGCTTGTAAAGATTTTTAATGGTAAAAATGACAAACGTTAAAGGAACAGTTCACCCCGAAATTTGAATGATAAATGATCAAAACAATTTAGTCATCATTTATTCATCCTCTTGTCATTTCAAACCTGTATGACTTGATTGTATAAATAAACTTTATGAATATTGTGTCCCACTATTTGTATATAATTATAAACAATAAAAATATTGAAGGACACACAGACTGAGTGAGGTTTTATTGACCAGTTAAGTTTATGTGCACTTAACCATGAGCCAGTTATCCTCAGTTTAGACGTAGCATTGTCATTTCATTCTCCAGACAAGGTAAGAAAACTATATCTTCAAGGTTCTTTTTGATAATAACTTAATTTGCACTTTCAACACCCTCATACTCGTGTAGTAACCTGTTGTCACGTGTGCTCATATCACAGACTGTTGACAGGCGCAGGTTTGAGCTTTGATGTGTTATCATGTCGGTGAACTTGCAAATACAAGAGTATTCATCAGCCCTTTACATGCATTATTTAATGTACTATTCTTAAAATACAGAACAACTTTAAGCTGTGTACCACTTTCGTGCTTGAATATTAACCTTCTATACATTTTGAAGTGCTCTGCATTTTTTTAAAAGAACAAAGAAGCTTGTGCACGGTACTGCGGTGCTGTAATCTGCTTATGAAGTTTTTTTTTTCTGCACATACAGTCAAACGTACATATAAAGCATTTCAAATAGACTAAAGCATGTCAACCTTTTGTCTGCTGTACAGAAGGGCCAACACAGTTTGACCGGCGACTGCATTATCGAATGTATTGTCATATATTCTACGTAATACAGCTCTGCCCGTAATAAGGAAATCGTGTAATTATTGTCAGGGGGAAGATATTCGAAACAAAACAAAAGAAAAATTAGTACCAGGCCTGTCAGCAAAAGCCGTCACCGGAGGGATATTGTGTAAAATGTTCTCAGGAGTGGTAGATTGAAATCTTTCAACCTTTGAACAGTGCGAATCCTAAGGCGAATTCAGCACAATGACTCATTCATTTGACTGACTTAACATGTGTCATATAATAGCTGTTCCAAAATTGAAGAAGTAATAATAATAATTAGTTAATCAGAAAAGGTTAATGTAAGGTAAAGACATCTTATCCTTCTCTCTTACTGTATAATAGACTAGATTAATTGGTGTAGCTAATGTGTTTGTTTGTGGAAGTAATAATGGGCTTTGCTTTGAGTTTAAGGACAGTAGCTGTGCACCCAAAAACAATCATGCACAGCGATATATTCTTTTTCTTCTCATTCTGACAGATTGACAATGAAAGACCTTCACAAAATCAGAATACCAGAATTACAGCTGTGTTGTGAATGAAGCACAGCTAGATCCTGGGACAGCGCTGTGGAATCAAGTCCCCAGACGGTGTGGGAATAGTTGAAGTTAAAACTCTGGTCCAAATGGTTGAGTATAAATTGTATAATAGGTGTTCGGGTTTGAAGATAAAGAACGGTATCTCTGTCGTACCTCTCCTGTCATGGCAGCCACAATACTCATTCAGAAATAAGATCTTGTAGGAGATCTGATATCAGGAGTCAGTGTGGGAATCATGCACCTTCCGTAATGTTTAACAAATGCACACCTGTATAACCAAGCGCACACCTCCAAAAAATCTGTCGCATAGCGTAAGCCTCAAACACTGAAACGAAAATGAAACTGGACATGACCAGGATATGAGCGTCCATCACGATTTTCATGTGTTTCTCATGCAAGATATTTTTTTTTCAGGCAGCCTTTTCCTAGAACATTTCATACTGCACAATTTCCATTTTGAGTGTGATGATAGACAAATAAAGTGACTGAAATGACTCATTCTATTGTACTAAACATCAAGCTTTTCTCAGTATGAGGATTTGTCATTTATTGTTCAAATAATCATTTGTTTCTCTCTGTAGGGATGGCTAATAATCTGCTTACTGCAGTTCCTCTAGTCTAGTGTTTGGTCTGTATTCTTCATCTTTTTCATATTTGGAACAAGCAAACACATCTCTGTGGGCAAGTTCCCACACACATATACAGAAACACACCACTCTTGCTCTGTTTGTCAAAAAAAGGCTGTTATATTTGTATAATTTCTTTTAAAAATCTCTTTTAAAAACTTTTTTAAAGGGGGTTTGTATTTTCATTCGGATCTCTGTAACTGGTTGGTTCACAGGTTCTTTCGCTGGACTTTTCGTCGTTGGCTGTACAGTGACAGGTGATGCTGTGTTGCCAGGCAGCGGACCAGATGCAGATGAGAGATGAGGCATAGAGCACTACAGTTGCCTTTGCAGCTCAATTGACCCTTTTCATGTGGCCTAATAGAAGTAAAACACTCAAACCTTAAAACGCTTAAGGAATATTTCCAAGGACCACTAATAAAAGCATGGTCTGCATACTAAGATTATACGCTTTTTATTAGCCTTCTAATAAGGTTTGCTTTATTCATTTTGTGTTTGTTTGTGTATGTTTGGGTTGTGAAGGAGGATACACTACGGCAGCTGGTGTTCACCAGCTGCCTTTACTCCTGGGCATCTCTATTGTCAGATACAGAGGTGTCCTCTCTGTGGTCTTTGTCAGCATGAGGACTGCGTTTTAATGTATAATCTCTACAATCTAAATTATTAAATTGTCATTAAGTAGCGGGTTAAGACATTGATCATAAACATCAGTGTCATTCTTATCAACAAAGGTTGATAAGAAACCGAACATGAAGGATTTCGCAATACATTAAGGTGTAGGTGGGGACTATGAGACTGTCTAAAGCACTAGTTAATATTTTTGCTTCCATATCTCTTGTCTCTCTTTCTTCCTCTGTCTTTCTCGTAGGTCTCTTCTTTGGTTCCTGCCTCAATAATTTTGTTGATTCTTATGAAGTTCAGTCCCCTCTTTGAGCAGCTACCAAAGGTCCTAAACCACGTCAATTAACAAATGTTTGGCCAATTAAATGTTTTTCTGTGATTTTTATGTTTTCATGTTACGGATCTTGTTGAGTCTGCATTGGGATTTATTCGCACAAGTCAGAGATGTACTGTACCTGACCTCTGGAATATGGATCCAATAGACCTGGTGAGGGAAACTTAATGTGAATGACCCAATGACATGTTTTTGGACAAAATTAATTGCAATTGCATTTTCTCTTCATGCCGTCATCTTTAGGACACAACAGTGAGTTTGTTGTTGTGCCTGATATATATTTTACTATAAATCCCTTAGGTCCAAATCTGTTGCCCTTGGGCATATTGTAGGTACAGACTGTTACAGAGACCAGCAGATATACTCAAGGGTAAAGCTGTTTTCTAAACTACAAATTAATTTGATTGAAAAAACAGGTTGTACCAACCTAAGCTTGTAAAGCTGTTCAGACAGTTTAACCTGTGTGTGTTTTCAGAGATTATTTCTATTCAGTAGGTTGGGAATTAAAAAATATCAGTTCTGCAATCGTAATCGAAAGGTTAGGAATTGGATCAATTCCTTTTCTGAAATGTCCATGTGTAACTTGTGATCTGGTAATATCTCAATAAAATCCTTATGAAAAATAATCATATTTTTATATACTTTATAAAACACTGCTCATAAATAAATTTAATATTTGCAAACCCGACGATAAGCAGGCTACATTACCATACAAGTTAATATCTTTTTACAACTTCGAGTTAAACAATACCCAACCATACAATTCAGTAGACTCTAAAAAATGCTGGACTATTTTCAACCTTCACTGGGTGGAGAAGGGACAACCGCATAAATTGATTGAGGCGTGAAATATATAAAATATATAAAAAAATATATATAAAAAATATTGTAATGCTTGTAATAGTTGTAGTGTGCCATGAGAATAGTTTCTTATCAAAATGTGCCATGGTAGACAAAAAGTTTTGAAACGCTGTTCATGGTTAACCATCTCAAGCAAAATAGTCTGTTGGTATCTCATCTCAATAACCACGGGAGCCATCTTAGATCGGCTAATAACCAAAAACGATCAGATTTTACCAGCAAAAGGATATAAAATGCTGGTTCAAATCTGCTTTTTTAGAAGTCGTTGGGTCACCTGTCGTTGGGTTTCAGGAATGCAAAATCCCTAGACCTTGCAGTGACCTTTATGGACTCAGTGGCCATCTTTTCACTCAAAGCAGTCAGTGAAATACATCAAACACGCTCACATACGTCACGTAGAAGTGTTGATCTTTTACAGAGGATGAACAGAAATGTGTTACCGATTGCTGACTCTCTCATAATCACTAGCTAATGAACAGCAGTAGTATTCTGCGTGACCCTGTGTTCGTATGCAGATTTGGATGTTTTACTGGGTCATTGGTGGTTAAAGACTTCAGGAACACGCAGGCCACGTTTCAGTGATACATTTACACATGGTGCATGTGATTTCTCCATGTAGGAAATAGTCTATGCTCTAGTTGGTCCGGGAACAATATTCATTTAAAGCAATCAGTTTTAAAGGGACAGTTAACCCAATAATATAGATTCGGTCAGCCCACTTTATACCAAAGTAGGAATAATTACTAGTCAAAAGTGCCCCAGAACTGTTTGCTTTCCTAAACTGCGCAAAATATATAATTGTTGTGTTCAACAGATCAAAGAAATGTATAAATCGATTTTTCCTACTATGGTAGTGAATGGTAGCCAAAAACTGTTTGGTGACAAGCATATCTTTTGTGGCCATTAGAACAAAGACTTAAGACAAAACTGTGAGGATGTATAAATGAAGACTTAAATTTGCTTTTCCAGGAACATGTATTACTTGGCAAAATCAGGGCCACCAAAATCTGTCTCACAAAGGAACTTAATGCATTAATAAGTAGTTTTGTTTTGCTCTTATGCATTTATAGATGGTTTAATGTCTCCGCTGAGGAATCATGATTTAGTTCCAGATTTTCTACCTCTCTTTTCATTTTCCCTTCAGGACACCATGCTGTTCTGCACCACCAGGTGTGTGTGTGTTATATGCTGTACTGTGTGTCTTTCTGTTATTTGTGACTTGGATGCAGACATAGATGTTACTGAGCTGTGATCTTTTCATAATGAACAGTTCCAAATGAACAGATGTGAAATAAAGAAACAAGACATTCGGTTTCATCAAACAATACAAAAAAGCAATATGACAAAAAAAACATGAAAATTATTGAAATTCTTCTGCCAGGTAATACTTTGTTTATGGAGATTTCATAAATGCAAGTGTGCAGGTTATGTCCCGTATACTGATAGTTTGCAACTGCTTTGAACATGACTAGGTCAGATTCTAGCGTTGTAACATTTTTATTACATACATCTAACCTTGTCACAACACCCACAATTCACATGTAACCATTATTTTAAATAATGGTAATGATGTCAGCTGTTTTGCTCTGTCTTTGTGACTAGGTTTATTAAAGCGTAGTTTAGTGCAGTTAAATCGACATCTGAATTCCCATTTGTTGAGTTCACGCAAGTGCATTGCTGATATGTTCTTGTTTGAAGTCCCAGAGACATGATCTGTAAGTGATCATTACAAGAGACTTTGTTCTCCAGTCTGGAATTGGGGAGAGGTTTTATTAATATTTAATATAGCTTCATGTAGCTGTTCTGATTGTTGCTACGAAAAATATACAAACATTTACTTTATGTATATCATATTCCTATATTTTACATATAGTTAATTATAATTATAGTATATTAGCCATGAATCCACAATGAAAACCTTTTGCATTTTTTTACTTTATTTTTAAATACATTTTCAAATTGAGAGAATCCCTGAAAGATTTTTTATGAATTAAATGTTATTTTATACATAATTAATACTTGAGAGTAAACTTACCCACACAGCCAACATGCAAAAAACATGCAACATGAAGTTTCCTATCTAATCAAACCAAGATAAGATGACCGCCAACTACTATACAAGTGCCCATCATCATCTCTGTGGAACCCCCCCCTCCAGGACTTTGCTCCCCATGTGAAGACATGAGAATTATCAGTGAATGTGTGAATGGATTAGATGCGTATCAGACAGGGCACATGTGTACACATTAACAACCTGTGATAGAAGAGGAACGTAAATCAGTGCACTGGTGTCTTAAACCTCCAACACCATCAGCAAGCCTGTGGGACTCCTACATTGAATTCAACACTCCTACATTGAGCACAAGCCAGACTTAAATGCTTTTCCCGCCCTGTGTGAATCTATCTGCATTCTGCGAGCAGTCATCACATGGATTGCATTTTATTGTGAGGAAGTGATTATTCTGAAACAACACAATTTTTGGACTCAACAGTGAATGCATGAAGAGGTTTGGTTTTTAAGGAACTCTATAGGGAAGATTTAAAATGGATGAAGAGATACAAGAAGTAGAGCTCAGAAGAAGAGTGAAGTATCATGTACAGAGAGATGTTCTGGATGAACTCGGTGTCGACAAAGTAGCCGAGAAGTCGGATTTCAAAATTTCACTGAAGGAAAAATTCAAAGATGCTGTCAGGTGTGTCATTGTGGCCGTTATTGAAACCAAATACTGAACAGAAAGTCAGATTGTATTTTACATTATTCAATGGGGTTCAAAATTAAAGTATAAAAATGTTAACTTTTTGATTTTATTAACACTTAGGTTTTTTTGTAATGACATGTATGCACTTAAACTGGTTCTGTGCATATTATTCCAGCATGATCAATTTATTAACGTTTTTGTAATTCAATGGAAGCAAAAAAGATCTGAATTCTTAACATGGCTAACATGATTAATGTCATGAATTTGCATGCATTTGATTCTTCTTCTTAGAAAATCTTGAAAGTAATAATTCACCCAAAAATGACAGTTCCGTCATCATTTACTCACCCACTTGTCATTTCAAACCTGTATGACTGACTTCCTCCTCCAGAACACAAAAGAAGATATTTTGAAGAAGGTTGGTATCAGAACAGCATTGACACTCATTCACTTACATTGTAAGGACACATACCAATGCACGTGAAGGGCTGCCGGTTGAAAAATTCTTCCAAATATCTTCTTTTGTGTTCTGTGGAAGAAAGAAAATCAAATCAGTGTGAGATGACATAAAGGGAAGTAAATGATGACAGATCGTTTGGGGGTGAACGATTAATTTAATTTCTTTTTTACAATCCTAAACTTTTCTGTTAACTTCCAAAGATTAAGATGCAATGTAGACTCCTGAACTCCACTGTGTTAATAAATTATAAGACAGTTATCACAAATCAGCGCTGTTGTAGTACTTTAGGTGGAGTATCTGTTTTCTGATATAGTGGTTCCAAAAGGTCTGTTTTTATTAAGGACTTTATTCTCTCTCTCTCTCTCTCTCTCTCTCCACCCTTTTGTATCAGGTGTACAGGCCCAAAGTTTAAGAGCTGTTTCTTCTCTGTCGTTCCACTCCTGTCATGGCTGCCGCAATACCCACTCAGAGAAAACATTGTAGGAGATCTGATATCAGGAATCAGTGTGGGAATCATGCACCTGCCACAAGGTTTTAACACATCTATATTATCAGATACACACCTACAGACATTTGTGTGAAATATATAAAAATCAAGGACTCATTGGTTCAGATTGCTTGTGCCTCAGTGGTTAGAGCATGGCACTAGCAATGCCAAGGTCATGGGTTTGATCCCATGGGACTGCGCATAGACAGAAAACAAAAATGTATAATACAATGCAATGTAAGTCGCTTTAGATAAAGTATGTAAATGTAATGTAAATAAAAATAGAGATTCATATATTAACAAAACACATTTTATATAGTATACAGCATACCTCTGCGTTAATGTATTTTAATGTAGCTTAGCAACATTTAGATTATTGGTTTTGGTTTTCACATGATCAAAAGAAATTTCATTATTGCATGAAAATGCAATGTGTGTGTGTCTGTGTGTGCAGGTATGGCATATGCTTTACTGGCTGCAGTTCCTCCCGTGTTTGGTCTTTATTCTTCTTTCTACCCCATTCTCATCTACTTCATATTTGGGACATCCAAACACATCTCTGTGGGTGAGTTCTTGCAGAGAAATGCTTATTTTATTTAATGGTGCCGGAATTAATTTCTGTAGTTCTTCTAGACATCAGGCCCCATAAAGTGACTCACACATTCTATTCCATCTCTGTGTGTCTATAGGTACGTATGCAGTAATGAGTGTAATGATTGGAAGCGTGACCGAGCGTATGGCTCCAGACTCAGACTTTATGTTGCCGGGTAACGACACCAACAGCACCATCATAGACACGTTCAGTCGTGATGCGCAGAGGGTGAAGATCGCAGCCACTGTAACTTTCTTATCGGGCATTTTTCAGGTAAGTTCTTATAAACTTCATGTAGTACTGTAAATGGTTTTGATGATGTGTATGTGTGTACTGAAGGTCGTGAGTTTTTTTGGCTTGTGTGTTTGTGTATATGTATAGTTGCTCCTGGGTCTGGTTCGGTTTGGTTTCGTGGTGACGTACCTGTCAGAGCCACTGGTGAGAGCTTACACAACAGCGGCCGCCATCCATGTTATCGTCTCCCAGCTTAAATACTCTTTTGGAATCAATCCAGATCGGTACAGTGGACCACTGTCTCTTATATATGTGAGTATGAACACACATACACACAACCACATGCTGTGCATTTAAATGCATTTTGCTTGATTTGTAAAAGAAAATCAATTTGTGCACTTTCTCTTGTGCTGTGTCATCCAAGCCAAATGTGTGCATTTCAAGCTTTTACCAGCCAAACCTTAATCCCATAAACAATACAGTACAATCTGTTTCCTCTTCTTGTGTGCAATTTGTGTTAGTGTCCCCTAGTGGCAATGGTGTAAAGTATAGGTGTCAATGTAATTACTGTACTTAAGTATCTTTTTGGCTACTTTGTAGTTTAACTGAGTATCAATGATATTTGCAATTTTACTTCACTGCATTTGTAATGACTAATGCAATTACACATTACGTTTTGCATGGCAATAAACTTTTTTGCAGGAGTTTATTTCTGCTACAGAAGAAGCAATATTGCCATTTAAAGGGTGTTGAAGGATTCTATAATCTTATGGATTTTGCCCTCATTTAATGAAACTTGTCAATGTGGCTTTTTGAGATGTTCCATTATATTATGATTTCAGAAAATAAATTATCTTCTCCTGAATCAACATTTTTTTGTTTCTAGTGTTCAGGACTTGTGCTTCTTTGAGCCCAAATTCAGTATGAGTAAAATACTCTGTTAAAATCAGATACTGTAAGACTTTTTGGAATTGGTGACTTGTAGCTTGATTTTGGTGTAATTTTACTCTTATTCTGCAAGGTATCTTTACTTTTACTCAAGTGTGGTTTTCAGGTCTTTACACCTCTGCCTTGTGGTGGAGAATATGTTTTCTTTCTCTCTTAAATTTGACTTTAATATTTTCTTCCCACAGACGATTTTAAAGATTTGTTCATTGCTTGGAGAAACTAACATTGGTACCCTGGTAGTTAGTATTGTATCCATCGTTGGTTTGGTCATTGCCAAGGAACTTAGCGCCTTGGCAGCAAAGAAAATTCCTATTCCTATTCCTGTTGAGCTAATCGCTGTGAGTTACTTCACACACTTAAACTGTCTCTCTCTCACACACACACAAACACACACACACAAATTGCTCCATGTAACATTTTAACCTGGTTAAAAAATAATATATATAATATTTTACTAAAACTAATTGAGTGCCATGCCATTTCTATTTTGAGAATCTCTCATCTTAATTTAAGGAATACACACCTGCACAACAACCTTCATAATTTTTGAATGAAATGATAGCATGTGCCAAATAAAATAAGAAATGTATGTTCATGTCCAGATTATTATAGCTACTGTGGCGTCTTGGCAGATCGATCTAAAAACCAAATACAAAGTGGAAGTAGTTGGAGAAATTCCATCAGGGTGAGTTTAACTGTGAAACACACATTCAACTGCAGAACATCACACACTTATAATACAATGTGTTAAATACACATTAACAAGAACTCAGAATTACACTTATCTCTTTCCTATTCACCGTCCAGGCTGCAGGGCCCTGTGCTGCCTGCTTTTTCCCTGCTGGGTTCAATGATTGGTGATGCTTTTGCTCTGGCTGTTGTTGGATATGGCATTGCCATTTCTCTTGGTAGAATTTTCGCTCTTAAATATGCCTACAAAGTCGACAGTAACCAGGTAATAAAAAGCAACAAATGTGAAGACATGGTATTTCATTTTTAATTGACATTGCCATTTTTCTATACATTTTAATCGTACAACCATTTAAACCACAATGTTCCTGCCAGAATTGTAAACTCCAAAGGCCAGGTTGTCAGAGCTGGAATAGTTCCCCCAACCTTAAAATAAAAATTCTGTCATCATTTTCTCACCCTCAACTTATATCAAACCTGTATACATTTTTTTTGTTCTGATGAAAACAAAAGAAAATATTTTAAAGAAGGTGGGAAACTACACAGTTCTGGGGCACCATGACTACTATAGTAGATTTTTTCCTTTTCCTTTATCATTACAAACATTCTTCCAAATATATTCTATGTGTTCAGCAGAACAACACAATTTTTTAATAAAATGAGGGTGTGTAAATGATGACAAAATGTTCATTTTTTGGGTGAACTGTTCCTTAAAGATTGCCAAGAACCATTGATCCAAACCAATTGTTTTGATGCTTTGTCTAAAACATGTTATTTTGAATTTCCTCTCCCTGCATCAGGAGCTCGTAGCTCTGGGTCTGTCCAACTCTGTCGGTGGGATGTTTCAGTGTTTTGCCATCAGCTGCTCGATGTCTCGTAGCATGGTGCAGGTCAGCACAGGTGGGAAGTCACAGGTGAGAACATCTTCAAACTGGTCTTATTTCATTTGATTTCTTCTTATGACATGTTTCGAGTGTTGAAGAGTTTTTTTCTTTGCTGTCATCTCTTAGGTTGCTGGAGCTGTCTCTGCTGTGGTAATTCTGGTGATCTTGTTGAAGATTGGAGAACTCTTTGAGGAGCTTCCAAAAGTAGATACGAATTCAACCCTCCGTGCATAGAATTAACCTGTTGGTGCATATATGTATTTCATTTTTGTGTGTAACTAATAATGTTGTCTTTAAGGCAGTGCTGGCTGCTATCATTTATGTAAATCTGCATGGCATGATGAAGCAGTTTGGCGACATCTGCTCCCTCTGGAAGACCAACAAAGTAGATATGGTGAGAGAATGAGAGACAGAAAAAGGGTTGGAGGGTTTCAAGAAAATTAAGCTTATGCAATACATTAATAATACACTCGAGAAATAATACCAAGGAAAGGAAATTAAAACAAATTACAAAATACTCACACAGGCACAACCACCCCTACATAAATCATTTCATGCAGAATATTATGGTATTTGAGGGTACAGGTATGTGTATGAGAGAGAGAATATTGATTCAAGAAGAAATTCCTCAGTAGATTTTTTTCTCTGTGTGTCAGGTGGTGTGGGTAATGACTCTGATCTTGACATTGTTACTTAACCCTGATCTGGGACTGGCTGCATCTATCGCCTTTTCCATCCTCACTGTGGTCTTCAGAACGCAGCTGTGAGTATCAAACCCCACAAACCCAAAATGTTAAAGCGACTTAATCCAAATCCAAAGCGACTTAAAATTTGAGCATTTTGACTAAAGAGCCAATAATAAGCATAGTCTATTGTTTGCAAAGCTATGTTTGCTAGTAGGAATAGAGATAAAACTATGGAAAGATGAACAACATAAACACAATGTTTTTAGTTTTTCTCGAAGGTTGTAGTGGTCTCAGCATATCGGGTGAAGACTGGTATCTCAATATTACCAGGGATAAATACATCACACTCCCTTAACTAACTGAACCCCATACCTTTCATAACCTAAACCCTACGTAAACTTACAACCAGATACATTTGCATACTTTCCTAAATATTCACATGCTTAAATTTGTATGATTTGGAGTTTAAGAAACTTCCATGTACACTAAACTCTGTCTAAAATCGAATTCCTGTTCTAACAGCGTCACACATTTTTTAAGCGGCTTGTGTAAAATTCCCCTCCATCTGTACCTCCCTTATTTTCATACTTTTCTACGCCTGTTTTTCTCCTCAACAGACCAAAATACTCTCTCCTTGGCCAAGTTCCTGGCACTGACATCTACAAACCAGTTGAGGACTACAACCAGGTGACCATGACAACACCGTTACCACACACATGTGCATTACAATTTCTAAAACAGTTCCGACCCTTAATTCGGATAACATGAACCTAATTTAATGCCGTAAAATGACTATAAAAGCACACCTGCCATAGCATATTCTGTAGAAATGCATCAAGTATGTTGCCTAGCAACGATGAATTGATTATTCAGATTTGTATTAGTACAAGTAATTAGAACTGCTTATTAAACATTATCTCTCATCATATTGCTGTTGCCAATGTTTTATAAAAGCCACCAGGCACAAATGTTATTTATTGTGGTTGTTATCGAGTTGTTGAGTCGCATTGAAATCACTATGACAGGGCTAGAAGGTATTTTAGTGAACTTTTGTGCTGTTGAGCTTTTGAAATGCCATACAACATTTCTCAACAACACCCGCCTTTTTTTGTAAAGGATGAATCTAATCTGATTAATTATAATGTGACATAACTTTGGTAAAGAGACAAAACAAGTGTGTTATCCAAGATTATCTTTATATCAGATTCTCTTTTTTGAGAATGTAGTTGAACAATTGATCTTGATCTGAAGGACCTCTTATAGCTTAAGTACATTTGCCTCAGATACCGCCCTACAGTTATCGAGGTGAATCTGAGTGGGAGGTGTAGTTTCGTGTATTACAAATCAAGGTGTTGCAACAGGCCTGGTATTATTGTAAGCGTGTCATAGATGTTTAAACAAATTGTCATAAATTTGTTGTTATGGTATTGTTACGTACTCAAGTAAATTACTTTATTGTTTTGTTAATGACTGTTGAATTTTCAGGTAAAATTTTTAATTATTGCATGCACCTTGAAAGCATTCGATTAAAAATACATTTAAAAGGCTTTAGTCACAACACATCATATTTAATATGATTCATTTATATTTGTTAAGAATTTGGATACTTTGAGCAAAATTGTTGAGAGAATCCTTTAATTATATAATTTTATCATTTTTTATACAACAGTACTTTTAATCTCTTCAATGGTGCATAGTACAGTGTCCTACCCACACACATTGGAATTGTTTTACAGAATGCCCTCTAAATGTAAAAAATGTAACAATAATTTGACAATTATTCTGTTATGTTAATCCACGTATAATTTCCCTGTACTTTTTAACTACCCTGTAGGTGAAGCAGATTCCTGGCCTAGTGATTTTCCGCTCGTCTGCAACATTGTACTTCGCCAACGCTGAAATGTACACAGATGCTCTCTACGAGAAGGTCCACACGCTCATTAAAGCAACAAATACCAACAGCACACAAACATTAATTCACACACATAAATAAAGAGTGTTTACGAGACATCGCACAAGCAGCAATTACAGCTAAACCGGTTGTTATTCCAAACATATAGACTACAACTAAGGTCATGTAAACATTCATTATGAGATCAGCCCAAGTAAGCTGCATACAACACATGTGCTTACACAATCCAATCCTACTGTGGATATTCATAGAGTATAAATAACAAAGGGTGTTTTTGTGCAGACCGGGGTTGACGTGGCTAAACTTCTCTCACACAAGAAGAAATTAGAAACAAAGAGACTCCGTAAGGAAAAGAAAGCAGCGAAGAAAGCAAAGAAGGATGCCAAGAAGAAAGCTAAAGAAACTGCCGGTCACGCTTATAAAAATCAGGTAGCACCTGCATTTAATGACACACTGTGTACGTATGAATGCATGTGGTTTGTGTTAACGATTCTCCTTTTGGATTTATTTCCTTATGTTCTTATTGGGGTTATTTTGATGATTCCCCTTTTTTTACTAGGGGGCGGAGTCGGAGTTAAGTGAGGATGAGCTTGATTTTTCAGATGTAGAGTCAAATGCGCATGAGCTGTCAGTCAAAAAGCAAATAAATGTCTTCACTGTGGAGGCGGGGTGTGTCCCAAACACTGACTCCGCCCTCCCAGAGGCCATCATTCTGGATCTGAGCCCAGTGAACTTCCTGGATACAGTGGGCGTAAAGACTCTACGCAATGTAAGGCATCATGGATATATGTACTTTTTTATATGTACAGCAACTTCTAACATGTTGAACTGTGTTACAGCCCTGTGTTTTTTTTGGCAGATCTATAAAGATTATGGAGAGGCTGGTGTGGAGGTGTACCTATGCGGCTGTCAGAGTAAGTGACCTCTGTCATATGTTCCTCTATTTTTGGGTTAAAATTAGCCTACGATGTCTAGTATTACCACTTGAAAAATAAGCTATAATGCCAACATGTTGGTCATCAATATTTGCAGTAATAATGTCAAGTCTTTTCATTTACTCCCTTCTCTTAGGAGATGTTGTAGAGAGTATGGAGAAAGGTGATTTTTTCAATGAAAAAGTAACAAAATCGATTCTCTTCTCATCGGTACATGACGCTGTTCTTTATTGCCAGGAAGGAAATAAGGAGGTACAGTCTTTTCTAACACACGTACTTACTCACTCACACAAAGACATATGTGTTAGGATCGGTTGAATTTAATTAGATGTGTGCTGTATGGTCCTCTAAAACATGCAAATAAACATGAAAAACATTTCCTTATGCAGGCCATGCCGGGAACACATTTCTAAATCCAAACACAGCAGGACATTTCTGTACACGACACCCTGGAGTATGACAGACTAATGAGAGACATTACGTACGTTAGAAATTCAGTAAAAGGCTGGGTTGTTATTTATTGTGCAAATAGTAAACATTTAAAGTATTTCTCACTGTAAAATAGATCAAATACGTTGTTTTGTTAAACTATGTTTTTCAGTAAATATATGAAAATAGATCTGCAACAGAGATGCAACATAACATGTAAATCAATTGTTATAAATATAGTTACAGTTTCAGAGATGGAAATGTAGTAAACCTTTCATATGATGTTGTGTGGATTTTAAAATGGATGATTAAGCACGAATGTAAAACTGTTTCTTACAAAACATTTAGACTACTAAAAGTTTTTTTACAGGAAAGCATGACTATAGCATACTATAAACATTATATGTATGTTAGTAAGAGTTATGTGTCTCATGTGTGCCACTTTGTATGCATGTGTTTAAGAATGAATTTAACTTCAATAAACATTCTTTTTCTTATTCATGCTGCGAGACGATTTAATGTTAATTTCTTACATAAACTTTAACTATTTAATGCAAAAATGTCTCTTAAATGTTTATGCTTAGTCTGATCAGCTAATAAGCATCCTAATAATATATCAAATTTAGTTATGTTTTAGCGATCAGATTTTTATTTTAATGTTTATTCCTTCATTTATAATATTTTTGGTATTAAAAACAAATCTATTTTTCTCATTGCATGGTGTTCTTGAGTATTTTATGGGTGTGACCTGTCAGGATGAAAACATTTGAAATGCTGGTCTTGTTCTCTGGCCTTTCCTTTTCATGTAAGCAGAGAATAGAAACTGGTCTGACCTAGTTGAAAATTCTTGCTAAACTAGATTGTTGTTCCTTATGACATAATCACATGAACGTGCAAAGTATCGACTGTCTGTTTAGCTTAAGGCCAAAGAGAGAATGTGTGATATAAATCAGAATAAAATACTTTAAAAGTGTTTTTGATTCTCATGAGAAAGATTTCAGAAAGAGTGCTTAACACACATTCAAAGTTCTTGTATCAGTAAGTGATATATCAGTATGCCATACACCAACTAAATGTATCAAATCGAGTCTCGCACCCAAGTTTAAACATTTACACTTGACATGCAATGATGTGTTATCTGTACAGTATAACGAATATAAGAGAGAAAGTGTGTGTGTGTGTGTGTGTGCGACTTTTCGGTTTCTCACCCAGCTCCCCTTTCATTCTCCACCCATTCAGCATCTGTAGAGCTCAGTGCGTAAAAACAGCAGCTGAGTGCGCATCGCGGTGAACAACCGGCTCCGGTAACAGTAGTTAGTACCCGACCGCAGTCTCAGAAAGTTGACTTTATTATAGTTTCATCCAGCAGAATCTTTCCCAGGTAAGTGGCTATCTAGATGTTTTCATACTTTAACCGTCTATTTATTAAATATCAACAAAATCTGCGCAGTTTTTTTTACAGAGTTATTGCCAGAGACTCGAACCTATTACGGGAACTGACATTTTAACTAGGCTTTGTGTTCACTGTAGTACAATTGTTTCATATAAAAACATTTGTTTTTTATCATAGGATCTATGCATGTATAATTTTCATTGTTTGTGTAAATAATAATAACATAAAGACAAAACTTTCAGAGCTAATATAAACATCAAACGCGTCCTGTCACAGTTGAATGGAGATCTCATCGCTTTAACAGTGTAACAAACAGTCCATAAATCTGTAAATGTTGTCATTGATTCTCAATCGACCCAAATACATACATTTGGCTTAGATTAATTGGCAGGTCCACGCATTGGCAGCCACATATCTTCTGTGTCAGTCAGCCACATACAGCCACGCATTGCAGGACCGTGCGCGCTCAGACACATGCTCAACGCGAAAACAATTGTCTTTTTTTCGACAGTCGGAAAAAGCGTGCGTGCGAGTGCGTGTTTGTTCTCGGAAATGTCAGGATATTCAGTGTTTCCTCTCCGGTCCCTCTGACGTCAGCGTCTGTCATTGAAACATGCACACCGCTCGCATTAGCTGAATGAAATTACCGGAATGCACGCGATAGCCACCTGCTTGTTAGCCGCCGCTCTGTCCTTTTGGTACCGCGGCGAGCTGCTGACAGCTCTCCGTTATTTCATTTCAGACTCGAGCCTCGGCGGGGACATGCCGGAACCCGAGGGAACCCGTCGGTCACCGCAAGGTGTCCCCTACACCGACCTGCGGCACATTGTCAGTGCCGACGGACTGCACCTGTTCTGCCGTTACTGGGAGCCCGACAGTCCGCCGAAGTAAGTGCGAGACGGGACATTTGCAGTATGCGCATTAGATACACAAACATCGGGTCAGGCCTCCTGGGACAACGCGGTTTGTTCTTTTGTTACACCCTCCGGGAGAGCAGGACGTAGATCCGATAAGCATTAACAAAAACATTTTCCAACGAAGCTTATTTATAACATACTTTCAGGAGCATTTCATAGGCTAGTTACAAAACAAATACGTGCAATGTTGTTTCACATACCATAAGCTGTAGAGGTTCCCCTTCTTTAGATAGACTACAAACGGTCGTCACTCTTACGTAATCAGTGTCTTCAGTAAGGAAACAGACATGTTCATAATGGAAAATATTGTACAAACGGCTGAATAGATTTACAGTATCATGCAAAACTGTTCACTAGTCCTGAATAAACTCAGCGAGTAAATGAGAACGAGGCACAGTCAAAATCTTTGTGTTGAATGTGCTCTGGATTCTCCATACAACCACAATATGCACACACATTCTCACAGTACACGTCTGCTCTAATATTCCATCATATATTTGACATGTTTGTGTGAAATGGATATAGGTCATCTTTTGGATCATGTGGTTTTCTGCTTGCCACGCACAGCTACACAGGGATACACTCACTCAGACATGAGCGTGTATATACGTTTGAATGTACGTTTATGAAGACTGCATCTCTACTGTCTCTACTCTGCTATTCACCCTGAAGTGGCCGTAGCCTGGCCCATGGGAGCGTGCCGTTACCATAGTTACCACCTCTGAGACTAATTTGATTTGAAGTGTTTGTGTGCATTTAAGTATGAGATGAGTATATGGAGACCTGTGTACTGTATAAGAGTTCAAGAATGAAGAAGGAAACCACAGACAGTGCAGTCCGCCGCTCAAACCACAGTTATTTTTGGTTTGGCATCAGTTAGATCTAACATCTCCCATGTGACAGAATCGGAAAGATTCAGGGCAGCTAACTCGACGGCTAATGCAGTGCGGAGACATGCTCATGTGCACACAGCAGAGATGTGAAACTCATGATGAAGAAACGCCAGAAGGATTCTTCAATCACTATGTCAGTCTGTTTTTGTTGATATTTTTAGCCTGTGTTTCAAGTTATGTGGTGATGTTTACTGGTCGTTTATAACTGGTTGTTAAAAACAGGATGAACAAGTTTAAACTCGGTTTGAATGAGGAAAAAAGCAGGCCATCCAAACTCATCTTATGACTGCAGTGCATGGAAATTTCGTATTGAAAAACAGTTTAGTATATAGAGAATAATATCTCCAATATTAAAAAACATTTTATACAGTCTTTAACTGAACATACAATCCTGTCAGGGGACTTCAGTGCCAAACCAACCTTTGAAAGTAAATATGAACATAGCGAAGTTATCTACTGGAAGTTGAACTTCGAGAAAAAAGGAATGGTATGACAAGCTAAAAATAGATATTTTGGTCAGCATATTTACCAGTTTATATAAATATAGAACAGATCTGTTCTGCTCATACAGTAGCACAGACATTATCTCACGCTGTCTGTTTACAGTCCATGAAACATGCATGTCCATTACTGATGCTGTCATATTAACTGGCCAGCGAGACAGGAAGTGGGTGAAAGTTGAAAAGACCACAGTAGCTCATTGTATGACCCCTGTAATGATTGACAGATCGCTCAATAGATGATTTGGGTGTTGAACCCATTAAAAGTGGCACGCACCCATACACAGTCTTGTTGACTAAGTTAGGTCATACTGGTCCGTGTGTTTTATGACATTTAAATGGATATTTATATAGCTGGCTGTTCAATGTCAAACAAAACACATACTCCGAGACACACAATATTACATTTTCTATGTATCTCTGCTCCGTCCTTGATACTTAGCTCTGTACTTTCATTTCTTAGATAAATTCTGGAATACCGAAAACACGCCAGCAAACATGCAGAGTAGTCTCTGTCTGCTTTGCCCCCTCCATTCCCAGAGTTCAAAGACTAAAGCTGTTTGATCGTAACCACACATACATTTAAATTCACTCACATCTTGTTACCATTAACAGGTCGATTGAGTTCTGGTAATACATTTAGTCTGTGTAAGAGAGAGGGAGAGAATAATTTCCCACATTTCAAAAGTCATATGACTTTCTTTCTTATGCATCCCTCAAAACGAGATGTTGAGTTTCATTTCACTTTCATTGTATGGAAAGCGTCGAAAACATTCTTGAGTTGAAAAGTGAACTATCCCTTCGAAGGATTATACACACTGTCAGTTCCTGACTATGTGCACCCTTTATACATTTACAAAGAGCCTTTTTGTCACTGATAGAGGGCTGCATGAAGGTCACCAAATTGGCACAAGTTTGGACCCAATGAAACCGAATTCTCTTTCTGTTTCCTTTTCTGTCTCTGGATTTCAGTTTGTATGCTACTAAAGAGTGTAACATGTCTGGTATTAGTGTGTTAGAATTTATTGGTGTATTTGTGAATAACATGAATGCTTCTCTGTATCAGGGCGCTGGTGTTTGTTGCTCATGGATTAGGAGAACATTGTGGGGGATATGCCGACATTGCTCACAGTCTCACCCAACATGGCATGCTGGTGTTCTCCCACGACCACGGTGAGTGACAAGCAGGGATGGATTACCGACTGGACCAATGGCCAGTGCGCTGGGGCCCTTGATTACCATGAGCCAGGGGGGGTTGAGGGGTTTTTGGGCTTAAATGTTGCACCATCAAGTTTGGTATCGAAAACCCAATCAATGAAAACGAATGTTTATTTATGTTTTATATATGGGTGCTATAGCCAATATTAGGGCTGTGCAATTAATCGAAAATAATCAAAATCGTCGATTTTGGCCTTCAACAATTACAAAATGTAATGTGTTTTTGTAATTGTTGAAGGCCAAAATTGACGGTTTTGATTATTTCCGAGCAATCGAGCAACCCTAGCCTATATAAGCGCTCTTCATCTGTGAGGGCTCCCTGGAACACTTGAAGAAGGGAATGAACTTACAGAAAATGTAGCATTACGAATGTAGAAGAAAGCAAGTGCTATGTGTACAGAATCGTAAAGACATTTTTGTGGCAGTGCCATGGTAACTAATGATTCATACAGAGAAACACCAATCTGTCTTGTGATTAGCAGCTGGGGTTGTGTGATTTGACTGTCTGGAGTCTTACTGTGAGTAATTGGCTCTTCTGAAATACATCAAACAGAAACCATTACACAGCCAGTTTCTCTCTCTCTGTCTCTTCCTCTCTCTCTCTTCCTCTCTCTCTCTCTCTCTCTCTTTCTCTCTCTCTATCTCTCTCTCTCTTAAAATTATGTTGGGTTTTAGAAAGTTTTTAATTCGACCTAATGTAGTGGATGTGTAAATAAGGTTAATAAAGGTGTGTAAAAACAGTCATTGGAAAGAGCTTGTCATCTTTGACAGCATAGAGTGTTTTTTCATTTCCTGAAAAGTGACAGTTTTGGAAATTGAGGCGTTCAGTCTGACAGCAACGATTTGTTTGAAGAGTTTGGTTCCAAAATGAGATAAATCATGTTGTTTTTATTGTGCATTCCAATTACTATCAATCAAATTGTTTGTTTTGATTTAAGCCATAATAACTTAAAAAAGTACAGCTGACTAACACAATAACACACAATTAAAACATGATAGCATAATAAAAACATGATTTTAGATTTTTTTTAAACAGAGTTATCTCATTTTTGGAACCAAACTCTTTGTTTGTTCCTTCATTCAGTTTGTGCTAATTACTTGATTAAATTCATGTCACTTGTTTCCTCAAATTTCGTGAGCTCTTGTTTGTAGGGTGCTGGCATGGTGCTGTGAGTGGCAGGCCTTTTTAGGGGTTCTCTTTTTTGTGTAAAGCAGAATTGCAGAGTCTTGGACGATGGGAAATATTTGTTCTTAGTGTTTTTCTCTCTTTGTCTCTCTCACAGTTGGTCATGGTCAGAGTGAAGGTGAAAGAATGAATATTAATAACTTCCAGACCTACATCAGAGATTCCCTTCAGCACATTGACATCATGAAGGGGCAGTACCCCAACCTGCCAGTCTTCATCATTGGCCACTCAATGGTATGATACATTTTAATCCGTGCCCTCACTTTTTTCCATAAGCAAAGAGATGACACAACACAATCTCACAGCAAAAACAAAACTATTTTACGATGTCGCTCATTTTGGCTAATTCGTATGAATTCGTATATTCTGGAAAAAATCAAATTCGTACATTTTAGTACGATTTGCCTTCTCACAGATGTTAGGGGTGGTAATATTTTGCTTTTTTCTAGTAACCATAAGTTTTTGTACGATTCACAATGTAGGAATTCATACAAATAAGCCACCTCGTAAAATAGTTACAAATTCCTGTGAGATCAGGTCACTCTCTCCCTTTCGGTTTGAGTTTCAGTGTTGTATTTTAACATTTGCAATGTAATAGCTGTTGAAACTTAACTGAAAACAACGACATTAAACTGAAATGAATCAAATAATAACTGAAGAAAGATACTGTATATAAAATTTGCTCAAGTAGTTCTTGTTTTTTTGTTGACAAGTTGACTTATATTTCTATGTTTTGGAACATTTTGTTTGCCGCTCCTGTCTGTTTTGTTCTCTCTTCGTTAGTATTAAAAAAATATTGATATGTGGACATGTCATCTATATAACATTAACATGTTTCCTATATTAATATTCATATTCTTTCTGAGAAAACGACACCTCAAGAGGAAGTTGTAATGTTTAAAGCACAAGTCAATTGCTTGGACTTTCATTCTAATAGTATTCAAACCCAACCAAAATTGTTGATAAAATGGATGAGTTTTTTCCATGTTGTTTTAATCTGTCAGTGAATCATAGGGTGGAGCCCCCTAGAAAACTTGTTCGTATCCAATGTTAAGTGTGTGTGCGCGACTGAATATAAACAAATTGACAGATGGAAGCTATTCACTTTTTACTCGAGAGCTATTAATAAAACAGGCAAGATGCATACTTACATAGCGAAAAAGATGTTCATAAAACCATGATGTTCCTAAAATAGTTATATGGTATAAATGTATGCAGAAATGTATGTCCAGGGAAAATTCAAAGAACCTAGTCTTTTCAAGCACTAGAGTGTCTTTCTAAATGAGATATCTTTCCGAATTCTGTCTGTCTCTCTCTCTCTCTCTCTCTGTCTCTCTCTTTGTCTGTCTGAACTAGTTTCTTATGTAATGTCAGGCTGTTTATATAATCCCAGTCATAGGTCTTCAGAAAGTTACCATAACATTGCCGTCTGCGGTCCCTATAGAACAGATGCGTGTGTATTTTAGATGACAGACTTGTGTATTTCGGCCACTTACCTTAAATGCTCCCTGTAATGAATTGACACTTGAAAGGAAAGCCTAAAATGAAAAATGTGTGTCTGAAGCTTTTCTCTTAGTTACTCCCAGGCAAAAATTGAAATAAAAAAGCAGTTGCCTTATGAAAGCAAAGCAATACACCTCTTTTTGAACCTTTTTGTGTTTTTATGTATTTGGTACTGTGTCTCTAGACTGCGTGTGTGATTGTCTTTGTATATCCAGATTAAATGTGATGTGTTTACCCTAAAACGGCCCTTTATTTGGAATCTTTTAGAAATGTGGTGGGAACTGTCCTTTAATCTCTCCACCTCTGTTGAATCCGAGTCTTTGCTCATGAATATTCATAAAGAGTTTCTTAGTAGAATAGAAAAACACCATGGGAACAGAGCAGAAAATGCTTCCCCAAATTTACCCTTGCGGTTATGTGTGTCATTAAAATGATAGTAGGGAAAATAAATTCCAAATTGCATATTTTATTATGAATCCATGCTAGTTTTTCATTTTATTCTATAAATACATTTAGATATTGTATTAGGGGTCTATGACGTGCGTACCTCACTGTTAACCTGTTTATATTTTTGTAATCACAGGGAGGGGCCATTTCTATTCTGACTGTTTGTGAAAGACCACAGGACTTTGCAGGTGTGGTTCTTATAGCCCCCCTGGTTCAAATGAATGCAGAGTCTGCTACACCCTTCAAGGTAAAAAGACTTACACTTACCACTAAACACAATCCAGTGACTTTCTTTCCTGTTGTTGGTTTCCAAAAGCTTTCTAAGAGCTCTCGACTGAAGAAGTTGAAGCTCTCAGCTAGATCTGCTGCCCCCTGCTGTTTAACCCATTCAATTAACAATAGCTTTAAAATTTCAGCTGTCGAAAAAACACCAGCAGTCCTCTCCATCACAGCTGCTGTCTTGAGTTTTATTCAAGCCTGTGTTTTCTGAAATGTGTCAAATGTATTCAGCCATTCAAGCTGTGTTTACATGTCAAAACTAACAAACTTGTTCTTGAAAGATGTCTTGCTTGGCCATTTTTCTTGGGCTACATTTTAGGAGCGGCTTATTTGTCCAAATACATTTTGGGGCTACTGTATGTTATGCGAATATAAAGATGTGAAAGGACATCTTGAACTATAATCTTGAAAATTATGTGAATGTTATCTGTACATTTTTTGTGGTTAGTTAATGAAAACATTGCTTTTGAGAAATCAAGTTTAATTTTTAGAAATCTTTAGTTTTTAGAACATCTACCCTTCAGTCTAGACCCTCAGCATATGATGTGAACAGTTGCTGTTCATCAGTTGTTATTATAAAAAAGGTTGTTATGTCATTAATAGGGATGTAACAATATTATCAATTTCATGGTATCGCAATAGCAAAATTGTCTCAATTTGTTCGTGGACACGCGATTGTATGAAATGTTAGGTCTTCCAGGCGTTTAACATAGAGAATGTTATACAGTATAATAGATATTACCTCTGTCAAGCTCCAGCTGATGCAGTTTTTTGTCATTTGATCTGTCTCGTCATAGTATACCTCGAAGCAACAGTTAAGATTAAAGGATAAATAAAAGTGGACAGGATATGAAATTGTTAATTGTATACATTATTGCAATATATCAATAATGGTTTATTAAACACTTATGGCACTTTTTCCAAGACTTCATTTGTCTTTTTAAATATCGCATTTAATATTATACGGCAGCCATTACACGTGAGATTTTGATATTGTTACATCCATTGTCACTAATGCTTTTAGGTGTTTGGTTCTCTGTTGCAAATTTAAAATGATTGTTGTTGGAATGTTTGCAGGTTTTTATGGCTAAAGTTTTAAACCGATTAGCTCCCAAGCTTTCTCTCGGCACTATTGACGCAAGATGGATTTCACGGGATCCTAAGCAGGTAGAATTTGTGCAAAAGGTCTTCTGTAGAAATATGCCATGTATGTGTGTGTGCATGTAAAGCATATTTCTCACTGAGAGTATGTTTTTATATGGTTAAGTAGATAATTCACTAGAGATGTTTGTAATGTGTACTGATTAAAGAGTATTTACACTGTAAACCTACTCTTTCAAAGTTAAGCATGCAGTATGATAACTAATGATGATTAAATTTGTTATTTTCACAAAAACACACGTGCCTCTCATACAGTCTGATATCATTTTAAAATTCCTTTTTAACCATTTATAATGTTTGTGAAAACCAAGAAGCTATTACCTTGAACTATAATCTTGAAAATTATGTGAACACCCAATCTTAGTACTTTTTCCTGTTCTGTTCTGTAGGTGGAGGCATATGACACAGATGAACTAAATCATCACGGAGGGCTGCGTGTCTCACTTGGAATACAGTTGATGAATGCTGCCGCTCGCATTGAGAAAGAACTGTCCAACATCACATGGCCCTTCTTTATTCTGCATGGCGATGCTGACAAGCTTTGTGACATCAGAGGGTCTCATCTAATGTATAATGAGGCCAAGACCACAGATAAAAAAATTAAGGTGAATCATGCACACTCACAGAAATTTGCCCCTGATAAATGATAATATGTACAGCGCCTACGTATATCATTAAATTCTCATTTACACGCTTGCTTAATTTCAGGGTCATTTTACCACTTTGAGTATTCTTTTGTACTTCGTTCAAAATGGACAATTTTTTTACATTTTGTATTCAATAAAATAATAGACCCCTTTTGAGCCAATGTCACGATTACATCACGGCATTAGCTTGAGGCAAACAAGGGGAAAACTGGAGGCGGCCAACACAAATCAGCACTAAGTCGGCTACATAAGAAGTCTAAAATATCATCATGCTGTGTTTTTGAGTGTCAGAATCTATAGGAGAAAGTTCATTATTTTAAATATAGACACGTGGCAGCCGTGCTTGAATAGGGAGCGATGCGGTCGCAACGTGCATACGGTTTGCTGCGCACATCATGATGGATATTCGATTGTTAAGTGGTGACATAAGGAATACAGTTTCCGGGACCAAGCATCTATTCATTTCAAGCAGGGCTACAGCTTAAACAATGTTAATGAGCACTGTTTAATCAAATTCCATATTTGAGCAGAGGATTTATTAACTCACAGTATACACTGTACAGCCTTACGGATTCTGCGACATCAATATTTGAATAAATTATGAAAAATAAATCACTGACTGGCCATTTGGGATTTGGTTAAGAAGATAGAGATTAGGATCATGGTCTTCTAAAAATTTCACAGCTTGTCATGAGCGTATATTAGTATTTTTTGTTTTTTTCTTATAGCTTCTTACTTATCCGTTTGGACTCGGAAATGGTATATGACCTTGCATATAAGGTGGTGCGTGATGTCAGGGTAAACAACCGCAGTTTCCGCACAGTTTTAGACACAAGATACGAATAGGGGCTAACACAAACCAGCTGGCATCACCAGAAAAACGACAACAGTTGTAGATTAACACAATAAAACTAGCGGACATCAAAGAAACGATCATCAAAGCGCACACATTGTATCACTTACTAATTTATTGTCTTTTGTTGGTATGGATAATAGTTTGCGTATGTATCTTTAAACCTCTAATGTATCCCCACCTAAACAGGACCTGATTTAAGTTCTTTTTCATGAAACGTTAACCTTTTTTAAGCGGATAAAAAAGTTAACTTTGTTGTACAACTAGCAGTTAGTCAGTTAGTACTTGCTGGCATTTGTAAAGCGGGTCTTTCTGCCTCCACCTAAGCTCCGCCCACGAAAACGCGTCACAATGTTTACTTACATAAAGGGTCTATACTTAAAAATAGGTTTGCAAACTTTTCTCAGTGTACATGCTAACCCACAGATCTGTATTTGTGTCTGATAAACAGGTATACGAAGGAGCTTTCCATGCACTACATCATGACTTACCCGACACAGTTGAATCAGTCTTAAAGGAGGTGAGCACATGGATTCTGGAGAGAGTCCCTACCCCTAATGGGTTTTAGCTCTCAATCCCAAAATGCACAATTGCCCATATCTAATTCGTACTGACAAAGGATGTCTGACTGCACTACATGCCAACAAAACTACACTCATTATGATTAATCTAAGAGAAGAGGTCAATGGTATGTGAACTTTGACCCAAATGTTCTTTAATATGGCATTGTAAAGGTTTTGTAAAAAAATGTTTTAAGTCTGTAACCCACACTTCTAAGGTATTAGTACCGCAGGGCATGATGTTACCGTAGCAATTATAAAGAAGGATATGATGAAGCCGGTTGCCACGGTAATGGAACACAGCTCACCTTTGCTCTGTTATGTCCAGCACCTGCATATTAGAGATGCAGTTCTGCCCCTGCTGGACAACAGCGACATTGCGTTTTGCTTTGAGCTCAGTTACCAAGGCAACTCCAACTCTAATATATATTGCCTTGCATTGGCAGAAAAACAAATTGAACCTAAAGAGATGGTAATATGTGGAAAGATTCAAAATG
Organism: Triplophysa dalaica; assembly: GCF_015846415.1. NCBI lineage: Eukaryota > Metazoa > Chordata > Actinopteri > Cypriniformes > Nemacheilidae > Triplophysa > Triplophysa dalaica. The sequence goes on from NC_079559.1 coordinate 9,548,143, forward strand.
TCTGCCAAGCTTCTTTGACACTGCATAGAGATTAAACAGACTATCTATAGAAGCATATAGAAACATAGGAGAGAACGAAACGTTTGTTTACAAATTTCTTAAGGTTTGACTGTTTTAAAGAGACTGTTGCATTTCTTTGAGCATTCAAATATAAATATAAAAATTGTTAAAAGCTGATTCTTTCTTGGGCTGTAATATCCCATTCCTTTATTCTTACCAGTGTTGGTTTTGTTGACTATGTTACTTAGTAAAAATATGGTTACTGTTAAAATGACGATATGTTCACAATTGCTTTTGTGACCTCAGGGTTATAGAGAGATCAGCTAGGGTGCTCGTGAGGTTTGTAGCTCTAAATAAACATTCAGTTGTAAAAGGTCAGTTTTTCACATCATCTAAACATTTAATGCGCCTCACTCAGAACTGTTCTGATTCAGACAAGGGGGGGTTTGTTATAGAGATTTGCTTCTAAGCTGTAGAGGCATTTTTATCAATGAATGTGAATCAATAAAGGTTTTTCTATTCCTGACCGTGGCACATTTTTAATATAAGAAACACAAAAAATGATTGTTGAATTTTTATATATTGTCATTGAGCCATGTACTTAAGATCTGTTTTGAAATAACACTGCTATCTGTGATATGTGTGCAGAACTGATATGGCCGGCACATAAATGTACAGCGTGTACAGTTCAATCTTAGAGAGAAGTTTTGCTTACATAAAAAATGGTTCTCATCTAACATGTTGATGTCAAATATGATGTCGTTTGGTTGTATAAAATATGCATAACCGGTTCAAGACATGAAAAGCATTTATAGAACAAAGCAGCTTATCTTTAATAGGAATGATTTTTTTGTGACTGACTGTTTTTCTAACTGTTTTAAAAATCTTCCTTAAGTGGAAGTGCCAGTGGCACTGTGATTGGATTCTCAAAGTAAATTACATTTCTCAATAATGCATTGTTGCAGATTGATTCATGTAAGAACCACTATACAGTTGTATTGTTCTAGCACAGACTATATTAAAAAAGTTTTTTAATTCCTAATATTAAAAGGCTGTAATATATTGAATATAGAAATCAATAATATGACTCATATAACTGTCGGATTTAACTGAATTATTTTACTTATTTTATGAATGTTTAATATTATGAAATAAAGTCTAAATTATAAATGTTTTTGGATTCTTAATTCTTCATGGTTGATCCCTTTACATTGAATTTGAGAATACCTTCTGTTTTGTCAAATATTTTAAACTTTTTTAATTTTCAAGTTGTTTATACTTGATTTTTACTTGATTTCTCTCAGCACATTAATGTGTCACATTAATTCCTCTGGGTTAATTTCCCATGATGCACCTCTGTCCCAGTTTCTCCAAGTAAAAGAGGCTTTGACTATTTTTGACAGTCTTCAGCCTGATGGTAGTCCAGTAAATGCCATTTATATAGTTTATGTAGGCCCAACAAATCACAACGCAGCATATCCTTTTAATGTTTAAAAATAATTAAGGATGTGATAAACCGGTCAATGCGTGAGATTTTGTTTGAATGGTTTAATCTTAAATGGTCTAGGATAATGGTCAGATGACTTTTTTTAGGGTTAAGCTTGAAGTTAGAGATACTGTCCTCAGCATATAATTCATAAATTAAAGGAAATCCCACTGTCACAGGGAGCTTGTTTCAATCGGTAGGGGGCGCACAGAGACCCTCAGGAAAAGAAGCGATGACTGGAGGATTTAAAGGTAGGTTCTCTGTGGCCATGGCAACGGCTTTACCTGCGACCTGAATGGAGGCACGAGAATAGATCGGCTGCTCTATATTTACTGACACACGCAACAGGGAACTCCATCTCTCTTGGCATTTATGTTCTGCGTATAGTCCCTTTGAGATTATCCAGGCCCTTGACTGAGCCCTTCTAGGAAGCCTGCAATTAGTTTAAGGAGGCTCACATACTTAAATGGTAGGCGTCTCTTGTATTATTAGAGGGTTTTTCATTGCCTATTGCTATGAAAGACATATGAATTTAACTAATTGAACAAATGTAGCTTTAAGGTGGTGCTGATTTAAAAAAGTTCTCAAACGTGCGCTTCTTTGTTTGACTTCAAGTCGTCGTCCTTATATATTAAACGCTTGCTGTCTGATGTCAGAATTTGGCCCTGAGCCCCACACTACAGCCTCATCGTCACCCACTTCCGAAATCTCGCACACGCGCTTTAAAAGGCGTGACTAACTGTGTCAAGCTGCACTCCGATTGGTGGACTGAGACGTCCATCAGGGCTCGCCGGTCTGCCTCACTCTAGAACTCCGTGACCGCGCCCCCGAGGCTCAGCGGCTCGCGGTGAAGGAGGGAGAGCGCGCCTCGACTAGAGGCACACACGGTCTGTTCTTAAAGCAAAACCGATAAATTGAGCTGATACATGGCGAAAACTGTTTTATTCGACGTCACGACACGTAACCGTTCCGGACCGCGGCTCTGACAGCGACAGGCATAGTGAATATTCGCATCCCTCGTTGGTTGGAGTTTTTATCTTTTTTAGGGCTTTCATAGCACTTTCTTGCTTGGAATCGCGCGAGCACCAGTATCTCTGCGAGCATCGTTTCATGCTTACTGGTGACACTCGTACATTCCGTTCCTGAACTTTACAAGGCGACTTTTGTCTACTTTCCGGTTCGCCCGGTGTTCTCCTCGACGTCAGACCGGTTGCACATTCAACCCGGCCGACGCGGCCTCGTTCCTTGTCAAGCCCCCGGCGAAGACTCCTGTGCATCTCCGTTAGAGCCTGGTACACTCTCCACAGAAACAATTGTCGTGTTTACAACAACCGACACGGAGGATACCAGAAGAAAACGAAGGATCTGTACTCCGGCGATACAGACAGACGGAGCTGTCATACAGCATATCAACTAGGCTAAGCAGAAAAATCCAAGCTAAATTTACATATTTTGAGATTAGTCTCGTATGCATTTAACGCATTCGTGCATATCCGAAATTGAGATATAAAACCGAAACGTCAAGCATAAACTAAACACGTTTTGTCCAAAGCGAAGGCCTCGTCTGCTAACTCCGATAGCTCCATCGCTAACTCTCAGCCTTGCTTTAATCGGCACCTCTAATCTTATTAACAGTGCACTTTTTGACTCTCATTCAACGTTTGGTTTGTAGTGTTCTGCGTAACAGAGGAGTGTTTTTAACCTGAAGTTATTGGTTCAACGCACAGTGTAGTAATATCATTGGCATGCTCGCTGAGCTGTATCTTGAGCTGAAGAAGGAAATCGAGTTGTCAGCCTTTATTTTTCACTCAGCGGCCTGATTTCCAGTTAATTACCAGTTTGGGGGAAACCATTCTTATGTGTTGGGCTGGTTTCAGCTGACCTTTGCTCGGTACCAAATTAACTCAATCCCAGCTGCATGCACTGATACGGAAGATACTTGATTTATATTTTTGTACCGTAGTCCAGGAGCCACATAGAACAGGGTCCGATATCTGAGGAAACCCCTACTACTGCTTAGACATGAGTATTGAGATCCCGGTCGGTTTGACGGAGCTGCTGCAAGGCTACACCGTGGAGGTGCTGCGCCAGAGGCCGCCAGATCTGGTGGAGTTTGCCGTGCAGTATTTCACCCGCCTGCGGGACACCAGGAGCCAAGACGGATCCGGGGCCGCCGCCAAAACAGGTGTGAAAGGGGTGATGTTCGATGGCGAGCCTATGCAGACAGAGTCCAACGGCGACGATGATGACGAGGATGATGACTCAGATTTTGAACGTAAGTGCTTTGTATTGAATGTAGAGATATTAAAGAATGTGGGCGGGGGTTGTGTTTATCGCTGGGTGCTTATTACACCTGTAAAATGCGGGCGTTTGTAAGCGCATGTGTTTATTTTTTGCGGGATGTGGATGGTAATCGCACTTTAAACGAAAGGGTTCAATTTCGTTTTGTGATGGGTAACGTGAGAAAAGGCTCGAGTGGAGGAAGAGCCTGATGTAGGCAAAGCCTCGCGCTGTTGCCATGGTGCTCACTCGAGCTCTTGTCCACGCGGGTTGATTGACAGGACGAGAAGCACAAGGCATCCCAGTCTCAGTAGATCAAACCCGCGATGCATGCATATATAAGATGGAACAGTGGTTCGCAGTTAATAGATGCTCATTTGTATTGTAATATTAATATGAATGACTTATATTTATAAACATGTTGGTGATGTGTGATCGTTTTGGCAGCGTAGGCTGCATTCGTGCTGTAAGGGCTGGTTGTATGAATGATGCGGAGCGGCCATTGAGAATGCTAACAGGGATTTTTCATAATGGAGAGAGGTGCGCTCGCTCACTTCAAAGAAAACCCCCTTCCCTTTCATGTTGTACACAGCGAGCAGCTGCGCTTTCATGCCATGAATCGAGCACTGGGAACTAAGCGGATTCACTGCGAGATATTACTTCAGTTAAGCCAGGTCAGAGGTTGTTTTAGAAACATTCTTAAAATATTGATCTGGGATAGGGAGAGGGAAGCTTTTCAGGACACTGGAAGTGTTGAAACTAATAGAGGGATTATCACACACGAGCAAATTGCTTAATCATATTTGATCAAGTTGTGTGATCTAATACCTCCTTGTGTCTGAGTGGATTATGATATTGTATTCCATGTTTGCCTGATTGTGTTGAGTAGAAATGCTCAAATTGTGGTCCGATTCTTACCTGGTACATTTGGGAAACCATATGGGAAAGTAAAGTTCAGGTGGTGTGCTAAAGCTTATAAGATCAGTGAGTGATGACAGAGCGCATGTTTTTGTCAGTTTGTGTAAGTGCTTTGGGTTTAAGCAGGTGTCTCTGTTCAGGGGGTCAGAAATAGAGGCCTATTTGCCTCATTACCCTGTGTGTGTGTGTGTGTGTGTGTGTGTGGAACGCACAGATGTGGTCAGATCACAGATGGCCTGAAGTTACTTCATATAAGCCTGTTTGGAAATTTTTTAAATTCATATAAAAGTTTGAATGTAAATCAGTAAATGAAGTGAAATGTTTATCTTCAGAGCGTCATTAATAAGAAAAGTAAACAGAAGAGATTTGAGAGGAGAGCAGGAAGGGTTCTGCGTGACAGATGTGTTGTTTTTCCAGAACAGATCTTAGTGAGTTGAGGAATCCTGAGCATGTTGGGGCATAGTTGTACTGTCTTTACACGCTCTATAAGGACCATCCCACCATGATCTTTCAATTAAGAAAAGACATCCGAACATCAAAGCAGTACGTGTATAGCATCATGAAGAATTTTTTGACGGTCATGACTGTTCCTCCAGGCTTAGATACTGAATCACAGCTTGTTGCTCAATTAGAATTTGAACCACATACAAGGGTGGTTAAGGTTAAAGATGATTTCAGCGTTTTACTCACTTCTGCAAGACTGAATTGAATTGGTCCCACACCTTCAACCTCATGCCCTCTTTGTAAAAATCTTACAAAGATGTCTTGGCAAACCTAATGGCATCACACATGAACACCAAAAATGGGTCGAAAGCTATTCTTACTGTGTTGTGGGAGACGGTCCTTTGTAGGGCGGAAATTGTAGTCTCTGTTTTAAATGTATATAGTGAAACAGTGCATTTTGCTGATTTTCTTTTCTCACACCATAACCAACTGCAGTACCCCATCCATGTGTCCAAGAACCTGTTTGTGCTCTGTCACTGCTGGGTTTTCTTTTGTCAGTGTTATATATGTGACTGGATGCCACATGTAATATTGTTATTGAATTACACACTGAAACATGATGGGTCTAAGTAAGTCACAATACAAATGTAAAAGGATTAAGCACACAGAAACAGTACTTTAAACTAACTCACTTAATTTATGGGACGCACGATATTATTGGCACACCAATATTGGCTCATAAATTAATTATTGTTATCGGTCCGATATGAAAAAATTATGCTGATATGGTTTGCCGATTAAAGTTACGTATTGATTATGTGTAGGTGTCTGACATAAGCGTGCACTCTCAAAGACACCAGCGGTCACATAGCACATTAGTACTTAAGTTCATCTCGTGTCCTAGAGCGTCTGAACTGTCATATACACACAGGGTTGTGTTAAAGCACAAGTTTTTAGGTTAAGCCGGACTAGCTAGTGTTCTGACATTTTGTTCTACCATTGAGAGCCCTACGCGTTTTTGTTTTTCAACTTTTTATTTACGAAGTATTTTTGTTCGGTGAGTGTGAATGTAATAAACATCACATACTGTTTCAAATTGATATCCGAACTAAGTTTTTTTTAAATTTGTAAATGTAAATATATTTCCCATTCTGTTCATCGGAGTTCTTGTGAAAGAAACATCTGTCATTGTTTTCCAACAAATATGCAGTCAGCGCGGTGTTCCTCCGGCAAAACTGTGTTGAATCTGATCCCTCAGTCCTATGTATATAGAGAGCCCACGCATACGATTTATATTTCACAAGCTCACGATAAATTTGTTATTTCACAGCTATGTTGTTAGTTTTCTCACTATAGGCTAATGCTATAGCACAGTACTGTACTCCTGTCTTGTCCATCCACATTCATCATATTCTGGAGCCATAATCAGTCAGCACAGCTTATACTGGTATATATGAAAGTATATTATGAGGACAAAAGCTCATGGTGTATGGCAGATTGCTGTGTGAAGGCTTTCTGTATCACTGTAAATACAGGAGTCGTTTTCACCGATGCTAAGCTACAGCTAAAGCTGTAAAACAAGTGATTTCTTTGATCATTTCTCAACGATTCTCAATAAGTCTGAATGGAAAACACTTGGTTTCTACTTGTAAAATATTTGTTGGGTTTTTTCTTTAAAGGTTTTATTAGACATTATTCATGCCCATCACAGGCAGTTTCTGCCAACCTCATATTAATCCTGAGTGCCTATACAGTAGTATTGCATTCATCGTATCTTCATAGAGTATTTAGTTTGATCAAATTTATAAAAGAGAGGTACAGCTGTACAATTAATTCCGGAAAAACACGAGCTGCTAGAGGTAGGCTTAGTGGGGAGAGTGGGATGGATCTACAGCACGAGCAAGCAACACATCATCACATTAATCCCTTCATATTGTGTACAATTTGCACGTAAACGCTGATTCCCAACTAAACAGACGAATGACTTAGTTTGAATTACCGTGTGCAGTTCATGTCTGGCATCTTTTATCACTGGGACCGCGCCATCTATCAGTTTCAAATTATCTCCAAATCCTGCGTTATAACATCGATTACTGAATTGCCGTTGACAAACAGACACACCTAAACTTCACTATCGCAAGATAAACGAGCTGCAGCGCAGATAATCTTGATGGTAAGCAGGTCTCGCTTTGTCGGTTGGCTTGTGAGCGGGCTCTTTCTTTCGGTTGCCATGCTTTTCCGGGAGAGTAACCAATAAAAGGAATAGGATGCCTTTGATGACACAGGGATCCAGAATTAAAAAAACTTTCCGAAACAAGTTGGAGTGCTGGGGAAGTGTATCAAGAACAGAAATACTATGTAGTACGTCCAACTCGTTTTTGAACAAGTTGACCATGTTACGCATGAGAAGGCTGCACGTTCAACTATGTAAAGAAGTCAGAATGCCTGACATAGCATAATACCTGCTTGTCCAATTTTCCAGGACAAGTGAATGTTTTGTAAGTGAGAGAGACTTTTACTTGCCCGACCAGACAAGTAACTTGAAAAAATGATAATTACAGTGCCATGAAAAAATCGCCCCAGAGTGGCGCGTGCATGTGGCTTATATGCCCGGCAGCTAATCGGCCTCAGGTGTAGGTGATCAACATTAGTTGCCGGGCAGTTTCCTAGGCGACGCTGATCCTGGATCTGTGTGCTTCCGATAATCGTTACAAAACCGGAGGGTGCCGTCTAGCTTGGGAACCATCACGATCGGGCTGGACCACGGGCTACGTGATGGCTCAATGACTCCATACTGGAGCATTCGCTGCATTTCCTCCTCGATAGCCTGCCGACGGGCTTCGGATACGCGGTAGGGCCGTTGCCGTGCGACGACTCCGGGCCCCGTTCGGATCTCGTGCTGGATCACGTTGGTCCGTCCCTGGAGCTCCGTGAACACATCCTGATACTGACGGACCAGGGCCTCGAGCTCGGTTTTCTGGCCTGCGGCTAGCTGCTCCCCTAGGTCCACCACTAGATCCGCCTCCTGGACATATGCCGCCACTTGTGTTGGTGGAGCAATCCACTTTTTAAGAAGGTTGATATGATAAATTTTCTCCTCCTTCCGACGTCCCGGCTGACGAATTCGATACGTTACTGGTCCCAATTTTTCGATGACCGAGTAAGGACCCTGCCAGGATGCCCGGAACTTAGTAGTAGCGTTGGGTTGTAACCCGCTCGCCAGGTTGTAACTCTCGTGCCTGAGCGGGCCGGTCGTACACCTTCTGCTGGGCGCGCTTGGCCTAGACCAAGTGTTGCTTTACCAAGGGCATCACACGGTCGATCCATTCTCGCACTCCTTCGCGTGTTCTATCACCGTCCGATGCGGCGCTGGCTGCTGCTCCCATGCTTTTCGGGCGATATCCAACAGGCCTCTGGGCTGCCAACCGAACAACAACTCGAAGGGAGTGAATCCGGTGGATTGCCCCGCCAAAGGATGCGAATGAGCCAGCTAGAGGACGGTCTGTCTTGGTCCTCGGCACCACGAGAAGGTGTTTGACCCCCCCTCCCCCCGCCGTTCTGCGATGCAGTAAAGTAGGCCGTTCTTAATCAAGAAGTGGGGGAGAGGGTAAGGCGCAGGAAGTCGGTCCTGTTCCTCCAAAAGCTCCTCCTGCAGTGACCTGATGGAAAAGATCCATCTATACATTAGGGGGGGTTCGGTTGGCACTCACCCTCTCTTTGCTGCCCGTCACCAGGAAGCCCGCTGATGGTCCCTGGCTCTTGGTGCTCGACGTCTTTGGCGGCCACCATTACCCTGCTTCACCTGGAACGTAGCGGCAATCAGCCGCTTGAAACCCGGCCAGTTGCGGCCCAACACCCCTGGGACCGGAAGATCCTGGACAATGCCCACCTCAATTGGCCATGTCCCCGGCTCTGCTGAAATGGGCACCGGGCGGGTTGGCAGGTGCTGGGTGTCTCCGTGGATACAGGTGATGGGAACAGTAGCTTAGTATCGGCCTTACCACCACTGGCTGGACCAGGGTAATGGCACTGCCTGAGTCGAGGAGAGCCCGGTAAGTCTTCCTTCCCATGCGGATGGTCTTCGTAGGTGCTCCCTGGGGAATGGTACGATGCACGGCACAACCCGCCATCCAGGCTCGGACATTGGGGACCGGAGATTTGGTTGGCATGAGCTCATCCACAGGTTCGGGAGCCGCTGGCCTACTTACTGGTCGATTAGTACCCTCCGGCCGTGGCCTGTCGTATCCTCCCCTCCGTGGTGCCGTTCTCTCTCTCTCTACCAGCCTCGACTAGCTCTTAGGTCGTCCCCGGGTTCCGCATGCTCACCGGTCTGCGGAGATGCCGCGATAGGGTGCATAGGAGCCAGTCGATCATCACCCGTTCGGCCACTTGGAGAGCGGAGGGATCATCCGCCAGCAACCAGAGATGGACCAAGCGTGTTAGTTGGGCGACCTGCTGTCGGACTGGCATACGCTCGTCATACGTCCATTTGCAGAACTGCTGCACTGCACAGGGGGACAACAGTCCTTCGCGAGCCAGGATCTCCGCCTTCAGAACGCGGTAGTCATCAGCTTGGGCGGTCGGGAGGGCATAGTAGGCGCGCTGCGCTTCCCCCATTAGGAAGGGCGCTAGCATGCGCGCCCATAGCTCGTTGCCCCATCCCTCTCTGGTAGCGATTACCTCAAACGTGTGCAGGTATGCTTCGACATCATCCTGGGCGGTCATTTTTGTCAACAGCAGGGATGCTTGGTGACGGGGTTCCGACCACGAACCCGGCGGTGTGGTCGTCTGTAGCTGTTTCAGTGCCTGATCAGATCTCTCTTGTCTGGCCACCAGCTGGTCGAAACACTGTTGCTGGCGGACTGTTACCTCCGTGAGGCGGCGTAGGATTTCTTCCATGTTCTGCCTCGGAGAGAGAGAGCGTGTCCGTAATTCCTGAGATCAGAGTGAAACCACTTGTGGCACGGTAAGAGACACGACGGACACAAGACGGCAGATGAAACAACCCCGGAGGGGGAATTTATTACAGTAATGAATCAATAATCCACAATGTTACAACCCGGGTGCTTGAAATCAGAAAGCTGCCAGTCCGTGCTTGTGCAATAAAGTTCTCCTTGCTTCGCTCACTTGACTCTGCAAAACAGACAAAGATACAGTGTTAGGTGCTTGGGAAAACAGCCCCAGAGTGGCGCGTGCACGTGGTTTATATGCCTCGCAGCTAATCAACCTCAGGTGTAGGTGATCAGCATTAGCTGCCGGGCCGTTTCCTAGGCGACGCTGATCCTGGATCTGTACCATCCGCCACATATGTTATCGGGCTGTTCTGCGTGTCTGAGTGAATGAGGTGCACAGTCTAACATACTACAGGAGTTATGGTCGTGGATTTGTCTGCGTCTGCACTCTATGAGGATATAAAACACATGAACGTCATCTCCAGAATTGCTCCGAGAGTTTATTTTACAATCTTTTTATTGTTTGAGTGAAGCTCTCCTCAAAATACTAAAACTCAAGCGTCTTCCGACGACCCGTCAAAATAAAAGTCATGTTAACTTGAACACTCAAATGAAAAATTACTGCAGTGTATTGTAGTATTTGCCAAGGAAATTGTACCCTAGTAGCAAATTTATAAACTAGTATACACTGCAGTATACTATGGTAAGGTTCAAAAACACTGGAGTATCTAGGAATTTTACTTCCGTTTACTTTAGTAAATAACATAATAGTATACTATTGTGGACAAAATGAATATACCTCTATTGTATGGTAAAAAAACACAGAACTTTAAAAAAAAGTTTGGTAAACTAAAAACGATATGGCCCTAAACAATCCATTTGTATGTAATTTTTTAAGTTATCTGCGGAATAATTGTAGGTGGCCGCAGCGGACACTGGGTATAACACTTATAAGCAAACTTGACCAATCGGGATCCAAAACAGTTATATTCACACTTCAAATTAAATATTCTTTATCTTCGGACAAGTAATATTTGTACTTGGAAAAGTGAATAACAAATTTACTTGTCTGAACGACAACCACATGACAATGCTTAATGTCAAGCCCTGTTATTACTGTGTGTGGTTTTATTGCTGTCAAACATTAAAACTCCCTCTACAAACTTCAAGTAACCATGTGAAATATAAAATTGGAACAAAAGTTTTGCAGATATTTACATAAGGTAAAATATAAGAGAAATGTGTAAATAAATAAACAATGTGCATCAATAGTTAATTTACAGTCTTCACCAAGATGTGGTCGCTCGCTGGTCGTATATACTTGTAAACTGGATAGTGTTTTGTACTAAGACATATGTTTTTATGTGAAAACATATAGGCTCAAAGCTTAAGACGATCTGCTCAGTTCTCTTTAAAGGCCTGGTATGAGTGTGTTTTAAATATTTCCCTATCCATCAAGTTCAGTTCTTATCTGAGCAGGTTTTTATGGCTTTTACAGGGCACTGAGAGTCAGAGTATTGCTTTTCCAACTTGAATTTACCTTGAATACAGACCATCTTGAGTGTTGAAAACAAATACCCACTTGCTATTAGCTGTTTGTCTCTTTGAGAAAATGCGTGACAATTTTTTCTTTATGTATTGTTTGTGTGTTTTGTATGCCGGGCGTGTCTATATATGATTATTTTGTGTTAGGGGTTCTGATAAGAATCTGGACTTTAGCACTTCCTCCTCCTCGTGTCTATCAGCCGAGAATTACCAACTCATCCCTGGACCCGCTTGATCTTCCCACCGACCATTTCAATGACTTCTTCAGCATTCTAGTGTGGTCATAATGAGAGCTTATAAAGTGTTTTCTCAGCATCCTCGTAAATAGGGTATATGCACACGGGATGATGACGTACTGCCAGCTAGGTCACTTCCGCTCTCATAGCAATAGAATTTTTCACCAAGTGGCAACAATATGTTTATTTATAAAACATACCAATTTCGGTGAACCAACAGCACTACTGGTGAACTAACGGACTCCAACCGGTTAAAGGTCAAAATTACAGTTTCAGTGAAGCTTCAAGGGCTTTAAACCAAACCAGATGATGAATAAAGGTCTTATCGCCATTGTTTCGGTATAGGTTTTGGGAACCTAAACAATCGATTCATGTCGGAGTTTGATGTAGCAATTTATCGCTTGTGTCACTTGTGTAACATGTCGCTGTGTAATAGTTCTGCCGGCCAGTTTTATTTGTTGCTGCTTCTCCCCAATTCTCGTTGCATTAACCAAAAGGACTTGAGCACGCTGATGACGTTTGATGTCTTCGTGAAAAAAAACGTTGGCAGAAAATGTACACGGACCAGTCTCATTTTTGGTCCTACGCCTTTCACATACAGTATAATATAAAAAGACTTGAAACAGTAAAAATGTAGTCTGGCTAGTGATTCAACTAAATGCTCCAGTCAGTGACCTTAGATTTATTTGTTTGTTACATTTATTCATTTGGCAGACGCTTTTATCCAAAGTGAATTACTAGTAGAGCACATAAACATTTTGTCAACAAGCTAAACAGTACTGCTTGTTTACAAGGACATGCTACTAGAAGGATTAAAGCTGGAGGAAGCAATGACGAGAATGAAAAAAAAAATGTGTTCTTAGAGCAAAGCATCAGAGCTTTCTCTTCTCAGGCATCGTGGGTAAGGCCAAAGGTTAGGCAGGATGTGGAAATGCTGCACATTATCTACATTGTTGCCTACACTATTTTAGTCTCCTATTAACTGTAATCTTTAGTTTCCTCTTTCTTACCCACTTTTTTGGCACTTAGTTGGCAACAGAAAGGGGAACATTTCTGACCTCCCCTCGCCGCATGTTTCTTCTGGAGACAACACACAAACATACTGTAATGCAACTTCATAAGTTGTGTTCGGGTCAGACTGATTAATGGAGGTGGCCTGAGGAGACTAGGTCATTGGGATGAGTGCATGACCAATGTGAAGTCTCAGGTTTTGATTGGATGTGCCTTACCCTTCAGCCGGCAGCCTGTAATACCTTATCAACCAATCAGAGGGGAGTTAAAAGAACAGACAGTGACCTTGCCCAGCCAGCGTGCAGATTAAGCAGAAGGATGGCCTTGTCTTATCAGAGACAGAACTGACCTCGCCTCTAATGATCATATCATACACGGATGCACATTTAATGTGTTCAAACCCATCAGTGAAGAAAAGTAAACAAGGTTTTTCATACGTTCTCCCTCAAAATCTGTGTAGTCAAGCCTCCGTCTTTCAGTAAAGGGTTAATTCTACCCGCACTGAGCGAGACTGATCCAAACTGCCTTATATGGGCTAAAGGGAGACATGGAGCACAGCAGAAAGAGACAAAGTTTTAAAGAGTGGGGTGGGGGTGTAGAGACAAGATTGATAGTTTACAGCAGGATGGAGAGAGAGAGAAAACACAGCAAGCTCTGTAGGAGAGTGGGATTTAGTAATCCAAAACTTCACAAACCTCAGAGGAGCAAGAAATACTCGTGAAAAATACACAAGCTAGGACATCTGTGTGTGCGTTTATTGAAAGTGTCATTAATCAGTTCTAAAGCTTTCTGCCGGTGTTTTATAGTATGGACTTGTTTGAGATGCGATAGTCGATAGTCTGAGCATTTAATCCCAATATTTATATATTTATTAATAAGGCGAATATTTGGCTAGTTTGACACTGGACCTCAATTGTGACATTTTCTGTTCCAACTATCCAACCGTTTATAATTTACATTTTAAAATAGTTTTGGGAGAATTTTGTGTAAATATGTAAAAGCAGCATTCTTTCAGCAATCTTGTTATTGAAATTTCTTCACCCATTTAGTGTGGATTAGTGGCTGACTCTCACATGACAAGTACAGCTCGCACAACACACAAAAACATGTGTTGCTGAATGGGTCATTTTCAGTCAACGAGCAGTGCATTATGGGTCAGGCTGAGGCTGAGTTTAACCGTACCATTACAGAGATCTCACACACATGCACTGTTTACTTTTAGAATTACCATTTTCTGTCTCTCTCTGTCTCTGGCTAATATTTGCCAGCAGCGAATGAGTGATAAGACTGTGCACAGGGTTATCAAGAATTACATAGAGGGAGATAAAAAGAGGAGACAACACTTGCATTTCGTAATTCACAGTTCAATGTTGTTTATAGTTGAGGGCTTTTGCCAAAACAAGCAGCAATATTGCTATAGCATATATACATTATTTAACTATAGTGATTTGGACAGTCTCCTAACCTTAAAAGGGCAGTTCACCCAAGAATGAAAAACTTCTGTCATTTACTCGCCCTCAAGTTGTTCCAAATCTAAATTTCTTTGTTCTGACGAGCACAGAGAAAGATATTTAGAAGGATGCTTGTAACTAGGGTTGCACGCTAAATTATCGGCCATATCTGTATCGGATGATAAATGGCCATTTTTTTATGTTATCGTATCGGCAGACTATCAAATTTAGGCCGATATATTATAGCCGATAAATAATTTCCACTGGTTAAACTTCTTCAGGTGCACGCTGTTCACAGTTAAAAAAAACGTACAGTACTATCTTTCTGTCATGATTATTTACTTACTGCTATAAGCAAACATTGTTGATGTAGGTAAAGTATGTACACATTTATGAATGTGTAAATTATTGGAACAAATCATATTGTTTGATGTTCGATGTTGATACTGTTTGCCTTATGTCTTGAGACCTGTTAGAAATGTGGCTATTAAGAATTTTTTTGTGGGTTGTTCTGGAAGAAAATCTTTTTTTATTACATAAAAATTATATCAGAAATGTTTGAAGGTGTGCCCTGCGATGGGTTGATACTCCATCCAGGGTGTATCCTGCCTTGATGCCCGATGACTCCTGAGATAGGCGCAGGCTCCCCGTGACCCGAGGTAGTTCGGATAAGCGGTAGAAAATGGAATGGAATGGAATGGAATGTTTGAAGGTTATAGAATCGTTAAGTAGTGTAAAGTAGGCTTGGTACTTGTCAGGGAGAAATAAGGGAATCGACGGTTACCATGTATTCAAATAAAAGCAGTTGTCCACTACACTTTTGGCCTTTTGTTTCAGTAAAAAAATTATGTAAATGATGACACAATATTTTGTTTTTGGTAAACTATCTCTTTAAAGAAATAGTTCACACAAAAATGAAAATGTGTTAATTATTTACCCACCCTCATCAGGGCTTGACATTAAGCATTGTAATATGGTTGTCCTTCAGAAAAGTAAATTTGTCATTTACTTGTCAAAGTACAAATATTGCTTGTCCGAAGATAAAGAATGATATTTCATTTGAAGATAAATATAATTGTTTCTGATCCCGATTGGGCAAGTTTTTTCTTGTCTAAGTGTTTTACCTAGTGTCCGCTGCGCTGCGGCCACCTACATTGGTTAACACTCTCCATGATTGCTATAGAACAAAAGGAAGCAGTAATTATTATTAGTGTTAAGGTTGTATGTTAACTTTTTTGCACATAGCACTGGTGCTACAGAGCGGTTTAAAGTTTTGTAGCATTGTATGTTATAGTGTTTTTCACTACTTTATTAAGCTTAAGTCAAATTCCTAGATACTATAGTGTGTTTGACCCGTACTGTACTTTACTACAGTGTTCAGTGCAGTTTATCATTTTACTGCAAGGGCACAACAATTTCCTTTAGCAAATAATACAGTATACAGTTTTTTGCTATGATCATGAATGATTCTTCAAACTGTATGTTTTAATAACATACATATTTTTTTGAATCAGTCAAACTTTTTTTTGCCTGTTGGGGATAAATGGATTTTTGTAGACTTAAATGAAATGAGGGACCTGAGAGATATCTAGGGACTGGAATATCATTCTGTGTGGGCAGAAAGCACCATTCATAACAATCTGTCAACCACTCGCAGCATCCCTGTAGCAACATCTGCAAGGACGAGTCCTCTTTCATTGCATTCGGAAAATGTAAAAATCTCATTTAAACATCGTCTGTCTCCGAACACCTAATTACCACCGTAAATGATTCAAACCAGAGCAACTCTATGTATCACTAGAACTGTTATCATTTAAATCGCCATCAGTTCTCTGTTTCCTGTGCGTCTCTCTCTCTAGTTGCCCAGAGAGCCTGAGTGGGCGTGTATTTGGGGGGATAGTTGTTATAGTGATGAGGAGGTCTTCCTTGTATTTTGTTGTCATGGCAACTTTGGCCACTTGATATCCCCTACACGTGAGGTTGAAGAACCCCATCTCATGATACTTTACGCTCAGGCACACGCACTTGTGCATTTGATTACTCTTCCAACACGTCTGTGTATTGAGCCGCCTTATCTGAATATTATACACATAGAAATTATAATGCTGTGTGTTCAATATTTGATGCAGGTTAATTATTGCCAAAGTGTGTTTAAATATATGACACATTATGAAGACAAACATGTAATATGTGCGCTTGTGTGTGTTTATCATAGAGCCATTAGATATGATGAGCAGGGCCGATTATGAAGTCTGTGGTTCACTAACAAGGGTGTGTCTGTGTATGAGAGAGATTATTGCTAGTTTTACACCAAAGAGTTAATGGGCTGATGGATTGTAACAGCTCAGTGAGAGAGGAGGGGGTGTGCAGACCTGCAAGGCTGAGTTCCTGACAGTTGTGCAAGTGCACTCAGCTGTGATCTACACACACACACAATCGCCGTCTCCTGAAACTGGAACAGCCTGTAGGACAGGTCTTTGACTGACCTTACTGAATATTTAACACACCCACATGGTTACCGTAGGGCACATGTGAGATTTTGAGACTGAATTTGATCATTAACATAGTCTGAGTGGTGTGTGTGCGTGTTTTCAGTTGTGGTCCACACAGTGAAGACGAGTATGTAAACCTTCATTAACTCTTGTTCCTTCTGTCTCTCTTTCTCTCTGTAGCTCCTCCCCCCAGCAGATTTAACCGAAGAGTGTCGGGTGAGTTCTGTTTGACGTCATTGGACTAATCATGTGGTTTAACGTGTGTGCGTGTGTCAGATAAGTGCCCTGCCTTTCCGTCATTTTCCTTAGCGTTTGTTTTATAGTAATGCCGTCGCCACCCTAACGCCCTCTGTTTTTGCCGCTTTCTATTGTGTTCCAGTAAAATTCCTTTCAAAATTCAAAGTCCTTTCTTCAGCGCGAGATATTCAAAGTCCCATATGATCTGAAATAAGAAAAAGCATATCAAGATGTACCACCTATGAAGAATGTTAACTTCCTGTTTAACCCAAAGTTAATTGTGGCGGAAATTTTTCCAAAGACAGAATTACAAAAACTGCATGGTTCATTTCCATCTCCTGCTCCATCTATTTCAGTCCAGTCTGAAAACACACCATAAAGTCACCAGAAGCCCAATTTATGATGCCAAGGACCCCCAAATATAATATAAATATCGTATCATAGGTTATATTTTTATATGTACAAAAAATCATGTAACAATAGTTAGTGTGCTTTTATTAATATTGTTTTAGAGATTAAATAATCGGTAAGAGTAATGTTGGATGTATAAACATGTTTCAATAAGAAACACTCTTGTAACAACATGTTACAACATGTCAATACGTGTACAAAATAAATAGAAACAATCCTGGAAAGTATTTATGTAGCAAGAAAGGAGAGATTAACTAACAAAATAAAATGAAAACAAACACTTGGAAATGAAACAGTGAGTTTAGTACACATTAGTTTACTGAAATGCAGGTGGTCCCCCTGGAGGTCTCCAGACTCCAAATAAAAAAAAACATTTTGGTGTCTTTATTTTTAAAGTTCAATTTTTTTATGATTGAATCAATAAACCGTTTTTGTAAAAATGTTCTTAGTATGTGCGGAGGCCTTTAATCCTGATGACGATGATGAAGACTCGGAGCCGAGAGTCGTGCATCCAAAAACAGATGAACAGCGCTGTAGATTACAGGAGGCCTGCAAGGACATACTTCTGTTCAAGGCCCTGGATCAGGTACATACAGATATCAAGAGCTGTAAAACTGTAAACAGATTGTCGTCATCCAGGTTGTGTCAGTCAAACAGGTTTGGTGCGCTTACATGGCTGATCACATCAACCAGAAAGTGTCTATTCATCATGATTTTTCTAATATTATATAATAAGATGCTAAGATAACATGCACAAAAACCCATTCCCTCATCAGTCTCTGTCTCTCTCTTGCTGGTACAGGAGCAGTTTTCAGAGGTCCTAGACGCCATGTTTGAGGTTCTTGTGCAGCCACAAGAACATGTCATTGACCAAGGAGACGATGGAGATAACTTTTATGTAATTGAGAGGTGTGTGTGTTTTTTAATAAAAGTTGTATAAGAGAGAACTCACAGAAAAAAATGAGAACCACCATTTCACTTCCCCATTTTATCAAATAACCTTGCTATTCCACATTTACACTTTTCAAATGCTTTGTTGTGTTTATGTAATGCATTTGTGTGTGTTTGCAGGGGAGTGTATGACATTGTGGTACAGAAGGACGGTGTGGGCTGCTGTGTGGGTCAGTACAACAATAAGGGCAGTTTTGGAGAGTTGGCCCTCATGTACAACACTCCACGTGCTGCAACCATCATTGCTACAGGGGAGGGAGCGCTGTGGGCACTGGTGAGTGTGTGAAAGAGCAAGTCAACTGACAGAAAACGTACTGCTATACCACAGCGCCACCTTCTGACCATACACTTTAAACACTGAATAACTGCAGACACACTTTTACAGAGATACCAAGTTACTGCCAGACTTGTTTATGTGAACATGAAACCGGATGATATGGATAGTTTTTAATTGTATTGTGTGTGTATGTGTTTTAGGACCGGGCAACCTTTCGTAGACTTGTAGTGAAGAATAATGCAAAGAAGAGAAGGATGTATGAATGCTTCATTGAATCAGTCCCGCTGCTCAAATCACTAGAGGTGAGAGAAACATTAAATGTGTTTTCTAAACATTCAGTGAGACAGTATAAGTATTGCAAAGCTATTTAACTTTATGGACATTCTAGTAACGAAAGAAAAAGTTATTGTTGCATTTTTTAACCGCCTATAAAATGATCAAGCGTTAACTTCTTTTTGGTAGCTGTCAGAGAGGATGAAGATCGTTGATGTCTTGGGTGTAAAATCATTTCAGGATGGAGAGAGGATCATTATGCAGGTGACCTGTATATTATACACACAATACCTTCTAGTAGTTTTACATTTCAAAATATGTGATTGCATTAAAGAACAAACTATCAAACATAGAGTGCATCCCAAATTGCATACTTATGCACTATTCTACACCGTTTTGGCAACTTATCTAGTGTAAATGGGTGAATGGTGTGTTCACAATATAAAGTGCACTTTAACTACCTGATTGATGCATAAACGCTTGACACCCGGAGGTGCACGAACACTAGACACGCCATGCACTCAATGGTCGCAGCTTGCTGACATAGCGGAAGAGAGAGCTTGCTGTGCGAGCAAAGTTCACCTGATGATTATACTTCAGTCTAATGGTGATGTTGAATTAAACGAATTACATTCAAAACAAAAATATAGTGTACTTTTTGATTTTCATTTTGTTATGCGTTTGACGTCATTTGTCCTTTATCTGGGAAACCACTTACATTTCTGATTAGCATAAAGCTGTTAAGTACTCCGTTTGTGACGATAATACTCTCAAAAATGCATACACTAGATTGTAGAGTACAAAGTGCATAGTGTATAGTACGTCATTTGGGACACAACTATAGTGGTATTTATATAATGTGGGAGCATAAGCACACTTAAATGATTCCAAAATATGTTTCTAAAAACTTTATCTTTATTTGCTCGTGACTTATTTGGATTTGATCTATATTATGTTTATCAGTTTAATAATATTTAACGATTAAGTGTGGCTTAAGTATCCTGATACTTTTTCCCTCACACACATATGAATGTAAATGTAGATGTCAGATTCATTGTAAGTGAATCTGTGGGTGGTGCAGGTGAGATTCTTTATATCTTCAGTTCAGCTCTCTTACAGAAGCTGAATCATGTCTAAATGAACCAGCGCACTCACTCTCACAGCAGGTGTAATTATAGCACTTTAATAATAGAGCACAACTGAAGATAAGAGCTCTGACTGATGCTATTGTATCATTAATCATTATTATTATGGGCTGCCGCTTTTTCAGGGTGATAAGGCTGATTGCTTCTACATTGTGGAGTGTGGAGAGGTGAAAATTATGATGAAGAGTAAAGTGAGTGTCTTTATTGATCCTTGTTTAAATTGACTAGTTAAATACTGTAACAGACTTGTTTTCCTTCACAAATAAATGTTGTCATTGATTTTAAAGTCTTAAATTTGGGTTTATTATACGCATTTCTGTCTATCTCAGACGAAAGCAGACAGACAGGATAACGCTGAGGTTGAGATTGCTCGCTGCAATCGAGGGCAGTATTTTGGGGAACTTGCTCTCTTCACCAATAAACCTCGAGCTGCCTCGGCCTACGCTATAGGAGACATCAAATGCTTGGGTACGTGTGTGTCTGCGTCTTACTATACTTTTGTTAAGTATACTTTTCCGTGAAACGTGCTTGTTACGCTAGTAACAATAAGGTTGCAAAGCTGACGTGCGTGGTTGTGTGTTGTAGTGATCGACATACAAGCCTTCGAGCGTTTGCTGGGGCCATGTAAAGAGATCATGAAGAGGAACATCGCCCACTATGAGGAGCAGCTGGTGGCTCTGTTTGGATCCAGCGTGGACCTGAGGGACTGAGACAGACTTGGCCGTGCCTTAGACATACACACACAAAATACAACACATAGGTTACACACAGACATTTTGTAGGCACACATTCCTTTTTATGCACACTCATATTCCAAACAACACACACTTAAAATCATACCTCACGCACGCACACAACACACATGTCTACTGTCAATGTGTCAGCTGCTCAGTCTGAAACAAGCATTACCAACCTAACTGCTGTGACCCTGAAGCAACCACAGCCTGGAGAGGACATGTACACACAACACACATTCACTTACACCAAAAATCCCCAGCCAAGGACTCAGCCTTCATCGTGGTCATCTGCAGTCACAACAAAGAAAAGAGACGAGATAAAAAAACTAAAATCTATGTTTAAACAAGAAAAAGTTGATATCTTTCAATAAAAAAATGCAAAAAAGCGCAAAAATTTAAAGTTTTAGAGCATTTTATGATAATGCAAAGCTTTGATAAACTCTTGACTCTTTAAATATGACCCGTTTTCTTCCCTGCTGTTGGTGCATAAAAGTTTTTTGCTGGTGGTATCCACAGTGACCTATTTTTCTCACTTCTCAACTCCACGTGGTATTGATTAATGTATTACTATTATTATCATCCTCATTATTATTACTATTATTTTGTTTTGTTGAAGGTTAACTCGCTGTTACACCACCCCACTGATCGGAGGATGCGAGACAGAATCTAGTTCATATTTTCCCTTTAGCCTTTATGAATGAGTCGTCCTCAAAAATGAAATAAAGCAGACATTTTGGTAACCTGCTGGGACTCTTCTGTTGCGAATGTTTTTGTGTGTGCGTGCGTGCGTATGCCTGTCGAAAGGTTCCGTCTGTAATTACAGGAACAGTGCCATTTAAATGTCAGGAATCAGTTTTGTGTTTGTAAACCTTGGAACGGAGGCACCATGAAAGTGTTTTGGAATGGAGTATTTTGTTTAGGGTTGTAGCTGGTTATTGTTAGTTGGTTATCACCTCTGAGAGTTGGCTAGTTACAGCATTTACTGATTGTTCTTTTAATAAACTTTGGATAAATCAGGATGTCTTTTTTTTATTTGGGGTCCGGTGAGTATTTATTCTTCAAGGGAATGACTGTATGTTATATTTTGCAGTTTGTCAGGGTAAAGAGTAGTACGCTGAAGCATGCACCTGTGTTTCTATTAACCATGACAAAAGCGGTGATGCCCTAAGGAATTATTTCCAGTGGATAGTCAACAGTCACACAATAATATGGAAAAATGAATGTATTGCATTGTAATTCATTGTCATTGATTTTTTTGTGGGGTTAACAATGGCAAATGTTTATTATAATTTTCACAACAATGGATGCACACTGGCTTTATTTTCTTGTATTATTTATTTCCTTATTTTTTGTTCTCTAAATTAAAACGTCGTCCGCCCAAAGGCGCGTCGCCATAGTACATTACATTCACATTTTTTCATTTGGCAGACTCTTTTGTCCAAAGCGACTTACAAGTAGAGAACATTTGTCAACATGCTAAACAGTACTGTTAGTTTACAAGGTCATGCAACTAGGGGGATTAAAGATGGGGTAAACATAGGAGAGAATGAACAACAGGGTTTTTTGAAAGTAGTGAAGGATGCTGGTAGTTCATGCCACCACAGGGGAACTGAAGGAGTTTGGTGCCTCACTGTGATGGAACAACCAGACGTCGCTCATTTTTAGACCTAAGAGGACGGGAGGGTATGTAGACCTGGAGCACAGAGTTAAGGTGAATGGGTGCCGTTAGCGTTCTGAAGGCCAGTGTCTCAGATTTAATCATGATGCGGCAGCAACTGGTACCCAGTGAAGTTAAATCAGAAGAGGTATTACTAATGAAAACTAGACGTGCAGATGCATTCTGGATCATATGCAAGGACTTGACAGGAACCAAATACATCAACCTCCTCTCTGGTTTTCTTGTGACAAAAATGCCATCTCATAAACTGGACAAGTTTCACATTTATATGTTTAAAAACATTTGGTCATTTGTCATATAAATAGCTTTTTTAATTCATTTTGACCCCTGACATGTTTAGTGTTGGGAGTGAACGTGTTCAGTAGGTGGCAGTAAATCGCCTTACGTTGTACTTTGATCCGGTTCACGAGCCCACTAGAAGAAGACGGAGTTTCAAAGACAGCTGCTTTTCTGCTGTGCCAGCGTGAAAGTTATCGGCATGTAGGTATCAGTCGAATTAAGTTAAACGATTAACTAGAAAACAAAAATGCTCGTGTCTCTCACAAGCATCCGAACCAGTTTCTCCTAGCCTTTTAGCTGTGGTTGTATATGTTCAGACTTTTCGGATTGTTTATACGTGTTCACGTATTGTTTTTCGTCTTCCTGCATGGTGTTAATTCATTTAAAAGATGCGTGCAAGTGGTGATCATATAAAATACGATCAGAAAAGTCAAATCAACACCTTTCCGCTCATAGCTCGTCCTGTGGCGAATGAATGAATCGAGGTTCTGAGACCTGCTGCCCCCAACGCTAGACCGATTCAAAATGTATCTTCGTTTAGCTGTGAATCATTCTCAGCGTGAAAAAGCATAATGTTATACTTAAATTTAAGTTAGCTTTGCTCTGGAAGCCTACAAGCTGCATCCACTTTGTATACGTGTCACAACGCAGTCAAGAATACTGCATTTCACCATAGTAGGACCCTCAAACCTCTGTCAAACCCACACATTTCTCATCATTTCACACTTGCTCAAGACAAAAAAGCTGTTAAAGGCTGCTTCCTTTTCATTAGTGGTCTACTGCCAGCCACTTCTCGTTAGAAAGAACACTAACTGTTGAAACATGAAAACTGGCCAAACAGATTCCAGGTCAGTGTTAGAGACTAAGCTTTAACATCATTATCATTGAAGCATCTTGTTTCCTTATTTTAACCCTCAGTTGCATGAAGAGCTAGTTTTGAAACTTAACTCTGTCTCTAAACTCTGCAGGTGAGGCTATTCTCTATTACAAACTAAACCGTGGTGACTTTGGCAGATGTATTTTGTGTGTTTTATTTTGTTAAATGTGACGGGTATTTGGGTTGCTTAACGGTGTTTTGAATGTTTTGTACAGTTCTCACGTATAATATGACATGTTACGGGAGATTCCAGCGGTATGAATGTAACATTCTGACATATTTACTCTCAGAGAATGTATTCACTATGAATATATTGAGCCATCTCTTATATATATTTTCCTGTAGGCCTGACAAAATATGTCTATTCACAACTTTAGAATTTTCATCATGGATGTGACAAAAAGAACAGGTTTTTGAGAGACGACATACTTTGCAGGGTTTCTGTAAATTTAAGTCCACAAACATTTAAAAAAAAATGCTTGTAAATCTTTAAAATAGACTTTACATGGGTATCTACCAGTAGATATTGATATCTGAGCTGACAGTATGGTGAAAACCTTTGATAAAGACTTTTCATGATAAGGTTGACCTCTGAATTGAATTGCCTATATGCCTGTGTAAGATACTATAGTAATACTAATTTATGTATGTGTCTAAACTATTGTTGAGTCATTTATATAACTTAATAATTAATTGTCTTACATCTCTAGACATCAGTTGTTTTTACTCATTCAATTTCACATAAGAATGAAGCCAAACATAATGGAGCAGGGGTTATCACGCATTGAGAATACCCAACTGCCACACATACAAACCGCAGTTTCCTCAGCTATTTTAACTTTATCAAATGAATGTGTTTATGTGTTGTACTATATTTTGAAAGAAATCTACTCATGAAATTAG
This sequence comes from Triplophysa dalaica, assembly GCF_015846415.1. NCBI lineage: Eukaryota > Metazoa > Chordata > Actinopteri > Cypriniformes > Nemacheilidae > Triplophysa > Triplophysa dalaica. The sequence continues at coordinate 9,572,726 of NC_079559.1, forward strand.
CTTTTGTCAGTGTTTTCGCTTGTGTTTGTTTCTTTAGCGCTATGATGAAAGAAACTCTGTCACTCATAGTGCACGAAAGCATGTATGAATCTAGCATTTGGCTGTGATGCAATGAAATGTGGATGTCTTGATAACCACTAAACTGCTAGTGTTGAAAATAACAGGCAACTGTTGCAACAAGGAATGTATGTGTCATGTTGTGACTCAAGGTTGTTGTTTTCAAATCCATCTCTTCTCTCCATAATCCACTGCAACACTTGTTAGACTGGATGGATATCTATCATATTTGTAAATTGTTTTATTTGTACAGCAAATGAAGTTGTTCTGCTAATCACTTAAAATGTTTCAGTAGCAACTCAACAACTGTTCGGTCATGTGGTATTTAAAGCAAGACTGACTGACCTCTATGTTGACTCCTGCCCTTGGCGTGTGTACAGGTGTGATGATGATGTCAGCGGCTCAGTTGTTCGAATTGAACCTCTTCATGAGCGCTGGGACTTGGAGGAAGTGTGCGCAGATCTACTTAATGTCCAATGGCATCGCAGCATGGGAGCGCGAATTCACTCCCTGCGCCAATCGAGTCAGAACTATCCTTTGTGTCTCCTCCTACTTAAGGGGGAGAGGCGGAGTCGAGACGAGAAGCTAATTGGCCACGCCCGTTTGTCCCGTGTACTGGGGAGCCGCAGCTTGTTCGTGGAGTCAGTTGTGGTGTGTAGCACACTCCGAGGGAAGGGATATGGCCGCATCCTTATGGAGGGTGTAGAACAATATGCCAAAGGGCGGGGCTGCACCCGATTGTGCCTAACCACCCATGATAAGCAACATTTTTATGCCCACATGGGGTTTGTGCTGTCCAAACCTGTCCAAAGTGTTGGGACACTGGCCTCCTTCATGCCTATGGAGGTGCTGCATAAATTCTGTAGGACTGCAGAGAATGAAGAGAAAGGAGAAATCGAGAGAGGGATGAAGAGTGATGGTGATAAATTGTCCTTGAAGTTGCTAAACAATTGTGCACCAACTGCACCTTCCCATTTTCCACCTCCACCACTCCCTCCTAACTCCATCTCTGCCCATCCACCCCCTCCATCTCCGCCTCCCTTGTCTTGGACTCCAGTTAATCAGACTCTGGAGCAAACACCATACACCGACAACAGAGGGCTGCCCATCTTTTGGATGCACAAGGACATTTGAGACTAAAATATACTTTGAAAAATAAATCATTCAGGGATACACAGTTTATAATAGGCAAGAGGAACATGTTAACCTGCTCAAATTATTTTAACTCCAAATAATGTGACAATCTGTAGTTTTACTGTAACTTATTTATTACGTTTTCATTTTAAGTCACTGAAAATGATTTTGTCAAAATAAAAACGGTTTAACTTTTGTCATTTAAGAGGATCATGTTTAAAATTGTACTATTCTTGATGCTTAAAGGGATAGTTCACCCAAAAATGTTAATTCTGTCATCATTTACTCTCACCCTCTTGTCATTTTAAACCTGTATGACTTTCTACTGCAGAAAATAAAAAGTTATATGAAAGAAGAATGTTGGTAACAACGGTGGTGCCATCTGACCTGCATTGGTTTTGTGTTGATATAGAAGTGTTGGTAACCATTGTGGTAACCAACATTCTTCAAAAGCTTCTTTCTGTTCTGTTAAAAGGGTTTAAAATGACAAGAGGGGGAGTAATTAATAACATAATTTTCACATTTGGATAAACTATCACTTTAATGTTAAGCAAAAACAAGTTAAATATTGTATGAATCTTTAAGCAATTGTCTATATCTCGCATCCTGTAACTGGTTTGTGTGACAGATTATTCAATGTAATCGCTCAAATTTTTGGTCCTTATTTGGGTTTGTTAAAGCTACATACAAATAAATATTATTCAATAGTTTACAAAATGCTTTTTTAAGATGTCGTTTTAGCATTTTAGATGCTGTTTGTTGAAACTGTTGTACAATATACACTGCCCGTCCCAAAATGAAGTCAAACACACTAATATTTTGTTGGACCGCCTTTGGCTTTGATTACGGCACATATTTGCTGTGGCATCGATAAGCTTCGATAAGCTTCTTCAAGATCTTGTATTGATGACGGGAAAGTCCATCCACTGTGTGTCCTCCAGCACATCCCAAAGATTCTCAGTGGGGTTAAAGTGTGGGCTCTGTGGTGGCAAATCCATGTGTGAAAATTTCTCATGCTCCCTGAACCACTCTTTCACAATTTGAGCCTGATGAATCCTGGCATTGTCATCTTGGAATATGCTCGTACCATAATGGAAGAAAGAACCCATTGATGGAATAATCTGTTCATTCAGTATATTCAGGCAGTCACCTGACCTCATTCTTTGGGCACATAACGTTGCTGAACCTAGACCTCCTATCCAATGGGAGGCTCTTACCTATTTGCTTAGTCAAATCCAGGTTGTGACTTTTTTTAGACAGGCAGTCAAAAAACTACTTTACACCAATATAGACATCTAGGTGAATTACGTTATGCTGATTTTAGTAGCCCCTCACTTAAACAATTACAAACTAACTTTATAATGTTTGGTGTAGGAACAATTTTCAGATATTTGACTAACACGAATCTCTGTGTATATTTTATAGGCATGCTTTTTGGATTCTTTGTACCACGTTTCATCCTCATCTTAGGTCTCTCAGTCCTTTTATCTCCCCACTACCCTTCACAAAATGTGGTCAATGGGGTAGAGTCTGTCACGGAGGGCCGTGGCTTTTCAGTGATCTGGAATATGCCCACAGCTCGGTGCCAGAGGCGGTATGGGGTCTCTCTGCCACTGCGCCAATACAACATCATACATAACTCAGAGCAGAGATTTCAAGGTCCAGATATCAGCATATTCTATCAGCGCCGTCTGGGCCTCTACCCCTACATCAACCGTAAAGGGTCAAAGATCAATGGTGGTCTACCCCAACAAGGATACCTAAAATCTCATCTTTCACTGACCGAGTTGCAGATCAATGAGGTCTTCAGAGGTACATTCTGTGGGTTAGCTGTGCTGGATTGGGAAGCGTGGCAACCCGTATGGATGTGGAACTTCGGAAGCAGAATGGTATATAGAAGACTTTCCAAGGAGCTCGTCAGGTGGAAACATCCAGAGTTGTTGGAAGAGGAAGTGACATCAGAGGCAAAGGGAGAATTTGAATTAGCAGCAACAACATTTATGTCAAAGACTCTGCGTCTTGGAGTTCACCTCTACCCTAAAGGATTATGGGGGTTTTATGGGTTTCCTACTTGCTACAACAACCATGCCCAAGGAGAGAGCGGCTACACGGGTCAGTGCCACAATGGTACCGAAAAGTTGAATGACAGACTGGCATCACTATGGCAACAGTCCACCGCCCTGTATCCAAGCATTTATTTGTGGTCTAAGTTAGCTGGACACAAACACGCTCAACTCATGGTGAGACACCGTGTACTAGAGGCCCTTCGTGTGGCATCCCATCATTCACCTGCCAGTAAAGTGCCCCCTGTTTTCCCGTATGCTAGAGTGGGGTTCACACACACGTTAAAGTTCCTCAATCAGGTACATAGTTGGTCAAAATTTGATGTTTGCTTTGAGCTCTATTCTTACCATGTCTTAGTTCATGTCCTCTACCCAGAATTTATATTTTAATAGATTGATGTTGAGCTCATGACCAGCACAATCTCTTTAAACCAGTTGTGATATTGGCCAAGTAGTTAGCTATTAACTAACATGCTCTTTTAGCAAAACTAAAAGAAAAGTGATGTTTTCACAAACGTCATCTGCTTCTTGGAGCATTAACATTGACATTGGTGCTTTAAAGGGATTTTTCACACCAAAATGAAAATTTTGTCGTCATTTACACTTCAAAACTGTATGACTTACTTTCTTCTGCAGAACACAAACGAAAGTTGGTAACCGAACAACTGCGGTACCCATTCACTTGCACTGGATTTGTGTCCATACAATAGAAGTACCGCCACTTTTCAGTTACCAGCATTCTTCAAAATATCAGTCAGTCATACAGGTTTGAAATGACAAGAGGGAGAGTAAATGATGACAGAATTTTCATTTTTGAAAGAACTATCACTTTATGTCAGCATTTTAATATTAAATCAATTGTGTTTGATGGAAGAAAGCATGTCATGCATCTGGGATGGCATAAGCGTGAGTAACATATTTATTTTTTGGTCAACTATTTCTTTGTGTTTTTGCAACATTAGATGTTAAATCGATCTTGTGTAACTAGAAGCTGGATTTACATGCTTGCAAAAGACATATTTTATTTTGTCTGATTGTCTTTGCAGACGGATTTGGAGCACACACTAGGTGAGAGCGCTGCTTTAGGCGCAGCTGGAGTTGTGTTATGGGGTGAGCTGAGTTTTGCCAAGTCAAAGGTCAGTGCCTGTGTTTGAGTGTGAGACAGTACAGTATAGGTTAACCGTGCATATGTGTGTTAAGCCATTGCTTTATTGTTTACTCTGCCTTTAGTACACTAAACTAAGATACACAACAGCCTAAATTAAATTATAATACTTGTTTATCTCTGTTCAGCGGCAATGTTCTCTTCTGCAAGAGTACCTACATTCAGTATTAGGAAAGTATGTTGCCGCCCTGCAGGCTGGTGTGATGAACTGCAACGGGAGACTGTGTAATGGCCAAGGGCGCTGTGCTCGAAAGGATGCTCACTCGGGTTTCATGATCCCTCTTCATGACAATTACAAAGCTGATGTTCTCAGTGAAATGAGAACAAAGTTAAAATGTGTGTGTTATGAAGGATGGAGTGGGCAGCAGTGTGAAAAACAAGAATAGATCAGTTTAATCAGTGTGAAACCCAATTCGGAACCCATTTTGCTTAGTGTAACATGACATATTTCAGAGTGAACCTGCACAGTGAATGACTCAGGATTCTGAAAAAAAGCCTGAGCTAAAACAACGGAATAGCTAGTTGCTAATGACTTTAGCAAAGTCTCCAAAAAGTCTAAGTAATGCATTTTAAGAAGGAACATATTTTGATGACAGATGAAGAGGACACAAAATGTTTTTATTTGGAAAAATGTGTGCCAATGAATTGTTGACAGCATGACCAAGAAAACAGATGTGCATTAAAAACCCACAATTCATGTTGTCATTTTTAATAGATTGTCATGCTCCTTGTGATAATATACATATATACATAACATATTCATTCTGTGATATTCAATCTCACTCAAAACAACTCACCACAGTTAAACACGAAAAAGATTTACCTTGCAACTGCAAGAACCTATTATGCCACAAACTACCAAGTTATGACTATAATATATAAATTATGACAGACATAGCTGCTTAGATATGTCCACAAAAGTTGTGTATATTTTTCTCTTTAACAATCTTGTGTCAGTCATTCATTAGATCACGGGATGCCATCGAATAAGATACCAGTTTTACTGAAGTTGATTCAGATCTCAAAATTTCTTCATGAAAAGGTGCAACACAGTCATAATATAATAAGACATTTCAGCAATAAAACACAGATCTTGTTACTTAAAAAAAAACATAACTGATCAAGAGTGTTTTACATTATTGTTTCTTGCAGTTATGACAAAATACACTCTTATATCAGGTTTAATTAGACATTTTCTTTCTTAATCTCCTACTGTTGTTTTATATCATCTTTTGCTCTTAGGATATGTAGCAAGTTATCAACAGATGTTAGATTCTATGTACCATAAACCTAGTGGACTATCTGTTTTTTTACTACACAGCACAAGTACATTTTTGACTAATGAATGCCTCTGAAAGAAAATAAGCCACGGAATCAGACATGCTGATGTGTTAATGATGTTCTCAGTCATTACCAGGTCTCTTCTCTCAGTGATATCTCAGATCTGCTGTCTGTTAGGTTGTCATGGTCGCTGCTCATCGGGCACTAGGGTGAGGTTGAAGCGCAGCTTTTGTAGCCCTTGTAAGAGTTGGGAAATTTCTTCAGACGTTTCCTGCTTCTGTTTCATCACCTCCAAGAGCGTTTGTAAAGCATTGCTCTGATGGACTGAAGGTTAGTAATCGGAAACAAAAGTTGTTTACATATGTTTTGATCAACACCTTTATGGAAATTAGAAGTACAACAAAACAGCTCTCACCTAAAAAAGCGAAGATAAGAATGAGCGTCAGGAGGAATACGATGACTGCTGCACATGCTAAAGAATGGTGCCACCTAGTGGAAGTGCAAATGTCATTCAGTCTGCTCACAGAGGGCCAGCATCGAGGACTTTGCCCAGTTTGACAAACAACTATCCTGTCCTGCATCTGGAGGGTCCCATTGGTGGAGGGAGGTGGTGGACGGGGTGGCAGAACACCTGTGAGTGAAAAGTAGCTTTGAGTTCTACATATTTCACTGAAGATTTTAAAATAATAAAGATGTTGTACCTTCTAATAGAGTGAAATACCTTTAGAGTGCTGCTCAGTGTTTGTGCGATGCAGATCACTGATAGACTCCACGGAATGGAGCTCAATCTCAGTCAGGTCTCGTTCACTAACAAATGCTGGTGAAGGAGAAGGAGTGGACTTCATGATCACACCCACCACTTAAGAAAAGAAAACAACACATTTATGTGTGTATACGGTGATGACAACATGTTTGAATCATGGCATATAAAACAAAAAGGAACAATTTCATGGATGTTATTTATTAAAAAGTGAAATATGGTCCAGGACTAAGGCAGTATAGAATTCACCATTCATAATACATAGTAAGCTTTGTGGGATAGTAATATACTTCTTCTCTTCTAAACCATTCCTTAAAGATCACATTATTTACAAAACCAAATAACAAGTTAAAATGTACGTGGATCTTGACACATTTTCATTCCTTTCCCCAGGTACATATTGACACTAAATACAAATTTGGTGCTATACATGTTAACCTTTCAATTCGTTGGTAACTCTTTGTTTACACTTACCCTCTCAGATGGTGTCTTCATTAAACGCCAAATAAACCGACGTCTGTTTTTGGCCGTGTTATTGACAAACAATCTTAAACCGTTCACCGAAGAAAAAAGTTAATGGTTGTTTCATATAGTCTAAAACGATCTGGCTCTGTCTCGTCCGACTGGCACCTCTACCCCCAAACACAGTTCAAAATCCCCACACCTAAAATAGCTGCAGCCTCATGAACGGGAAGCACTGGTTATTTATAGATTTTGGGCTAAACAATAATCCGTTACATGCGGACTGTGCATACATCACAGAAGAAACGCTCAAAATATTACACAAGTGCTTGTAAGATTATTAATGAGTTTTATAGGATGCTCCCGCTCCCGTGAGGTACAACTTGACGCATGAATTTTTCAAAAGCACGTGAAGGTAAGGCATTCCAACTACATTTCCCAGAATTCTCTGAATCCTTGTTTTGCAGGGACGAGTTCAAACGAGCTGACGGCTTGAGGATTGAACGTGATTTCCTCGCTGGGTTGATTTTAACAGAGCTTGGGCTGAAACTCAACTAGAGAAATGATGCTTGCGCGGGTTTTTGCAAACGGACTCGGACATCGAGTGTTACGGGAAAGCACGCGGACTGTCGGGTTCGGTGTAACGGGGCGGCAGGACAGGCAAGCTTCTTCAGAGGTAACTACACGGAACTGGGATCAAACTTCACTGACTGTTAAAACGCATTGAAACCACCATAAACCGTTTATCAATGTATACAAATGTGTTTTCTATAAAGTACTTATTATATGAATGGTTTCACTTGACTCTTTGAGACGTTTGGGGATGTGATCGTTAAGCATTAGCGTTTGGGATTTTTGCAGTCGCATTTCAACTCTGCTATGGGACTGTGTTCATGCACGAGGAACACTGCATCCTCTCGCTCGAGCTCATCCACACGAGGACATTTTAACAGCACGAGAGCGTCCATCCGTGAAGTCTCTCTCTCTCTCTCTCTCTCTCTCTCTCTCTCTCTCTCTCTCTCTCTCTCTCTCTCTCTCTCTCTCTCTCTCTCTCTCTCTCTCTCTCTCTCTCTCTCTCTCTCACAGACTCATTCTGATTTTCCTTTTTTTGGAATACAGTATGACAGTCACTCTAAAAACGTCCTCTCTGTGTTCTTTTGTGGTTAAACAAATGGTACTTGGTTGACTTTGGACTGCTTTTGTAAACTGTAAATAGCTAATGTGGTTTTTATGTGGGGTGACAGAGTCCAATCTGGAGGTCAAAGGTCATAGTTCAATTAGCTGATTTATTGAGGATTGGTATAATTAAAACCTTTAACGCCATGAAATGTAATATATAAAATTAAACCATAAACTGTGTGTTTTGTACTTTATACAGCTTCATTAAATAATGAGAGGATTCCATTTGCATTGCAAACTCTTTCTTTATTTAGGTGGTAACGAAGAACACCCAGTTGCATGACTTCCACAAGGCTCAGGGTGGTAAGATGGTGGAGTTTGCCGGATGGAGCATGCCAGTGCAGTATAAAGACAGCCACATTACCTCCCACATGCACACACGTGAGCACTGCTCCATCTTTGATGTCAGTCATATGCTGCAGGTCAGTGTGTACACTTTTTATTGTACTGTAGCTCAACCCATAATATATATTTTGGGCAGTATTTTAATCTTCATATTGAGTGAAAAAAAATCCAGATATTTGCTTAAAATGTTATTTTGTCTAATATCTGGCTGTAGTGTCAAGACCTTATTAATAAGATCTTTGAAATTGAAATATTTGTTGTTTTCTCCTCAGACTAAAGTCTACGGAAAAGACAGAGTGAAGTTTATGGAGTCTCTGATCATTGGAGATGTTGCTGAATTAAAAGACAACCAGGTAAAATACACAGAGAAAGTCCAGAACATTTCCTGTCTGTGTGAGAGTCTGATGCTTAACAGAGGCACTGCATAGATTAGGAGATGTCAAGCTTATAAATAAATTATTTGTTTTTCTTTAATCATTAAGATGCATTATATCGGGCAGCATTATAGGCATACACAAAAGTCATTAAAGTAAATGCAATTCAAGCCTTAATTTAATTAGTGGAACAGTAAAGCCAAAGTTTTTTTTTTAGACAATATCACAAAATATTAAAACTTTATCTAATACTAAATAGCAAAACTATTTTTTTAATGTGATGCCATAAATGAGCCCTGCCTGTCAACATTCTCAAAAAATAATATTTTGCCATGTTACACTTTTTGTGCTATCCCTGAAGGCTTGCCTTTTAAGCAATATCCTCTCACTTTTCTAGGGCACTCTCTCCCTCTTTACAAATGCTAAGGGAGGAATCATGGATGATCTTATTGTGACCAAGACAGATCAGGGGTACCTTTATGTTGTCTCCAATGCTGGCTGTGCAGACAAAGACTCTGCTCATATGCTGGTCAGTAACGGTTCTCATGTTTGTACATATCTGCACAATGCTTGATTTGGATTGGCTGATTGTGACATTTTGACATGACTATGTGTAATGTGGAAATTGCAAAATAAACCCTTTCTCTGTTATACCAATTATTATGAAGCAATTACCTTAGATGCCACAAAGGGGTGTTTAAAACTGATATGGCTGGCTTAAAGTATTGTGAGAATCATAAGCTCTTTTCATCAGTTTGTGTCTTTTGATTATAGGCCAGAATGCACGAGTTTAAATCAGCAGGTCATGATGTCGATCTGGAGTTTATGGAAGAAAGTTTGATTGCTGTGCAGGGTAAGTCAGACGATCATACATGGTGTATGCATTATGCACATTATGGGTCTGTTATACATTTGTGATATACAACCCACATGTAAGTTAGTAAAAGTACTTGTTTTTGATTGTATGTGTTTACTATTGTGAATGCAGGTCCATCAATGGCTCGGGTTCTGCAAAAAGGTGTGGGTGATGACCTTACTAAGTTGACCTTTATGAGCAGTGTTTTGACCCCAGTCTTTGGCATCCAGGGCTGCAGGGTCACACGCTGTGGATATACAGGGGAGGATGGAGTTGAGGTGAGTGTAAATGCAAATTCTAGGTTTTAGTGCAGATTAAACAGATGCAGTTTATTTGTTTTTCTGATATGAAAGTATTTTATTTAAAGACAATGACAAACGTCCTATAAATAACACATGTGCTGACCGTTATATCAAAACCAGCCTTGTGATATTTCTGACATGCTCTGTGTATGTATATAGATATCTGTACCAGGTGCAGATGTTGTTTTACTGACGAAAAAGCTGTTAGCCGACAGTGAAGTAAAACTCGCTGGTCTTGGTGCCAGGGACAGTCTAAGGCTGGAGGCGGGGCTTTGTCTCTATGGCAATGACATTGACGAGACCACCACACCTGTGGAAGCAACTCTTGTCTGGACAATAGGTGCATGAAGAGCTATATTATGCTTTCTGTAATTCACCTTCAACTCTTATATTTTAGTGTTAATCCATTTATGATTGTGTGTTAAGGTAAACGCCGTCGACAGGCACGAGATTTCCCTGGTGCTGACATCATTGTTCCACAAATAAAGGCAAAGACTCAGAGAAAGAGAGTGGGACTTATTTCTTCGGGACCGCCTGTCAGACAACACACGCCCATACTCTCCTATGATGGAAGGGCTATAGGTACAAATACATTTACAATGGGTGGAATTTAAACAGTTTACCCTAAATATTGAGAACTGTGCAATTTATATGCACTGATAACTTTATTTATTCTATTTAACAAAAGCACCATATGATTATGCTGCATTAGAGGTCATACCTTTACTTACAGAACAGAACTAATTTAATTAATTACATGTTAGGCCAGGTTTGACTTTGGTTGGTTCTTGTATTTATTATGACAACCTTGAATCAGCATTGTAGCTCAGCTGCCATGATTAGTCTCAGTTCTTGAGCACCTAATTTTTCCACTAAAATGTTTCCACCCTCTTTATTTTAGGTGAGGTCACCAGTGGATGCCCCTCCCCCTGCCTGAAACAAAACATTGCCATGGGCTACGTGGAAGCTGGCTTCAGTAAAGTAGGAACACCAATCCAGGTGGAAGTGAGGAAAAAAACAATACCAGCTGTGGTCTGCAAGATGCCATTTGTGCCTACTAAGTACTACACCGGGCAGTAGCCTTACATAATATAAACTGATAACACGATCTGTGTGAGGGGTAAAAGTCAATGCATGTTACATGTGTAACTGAAAGAAAAATACATTCCAGAACTGTTTTACACACTGTAAAACTTCCATAACATTTAATAAATTTTGGCCGGTACAATTGAAATGGGATTTGACCTTTTGCTGTTTTTGACGGAGTTAGATTTGTTTTGTGTTTGCACATTAACATAAAACACCTGCACATGTTTATTTGTGTGGGTGTGGGAAGGTGACATCCGTTTTAACTACTACTGAAAAAGTTTTTTTCAATAATTTTAGATGCGTCTTTTGCCACATTAATTGAATTCATTGTGTGTCCTGTTTTATTGTTAGTGCTATATGTATTGCAATAAGACAATTAACAGAATTAATCTGAATGAGATTAATTGTAATATTTAATTTAAAAAGAGACCCCTTTATCAGTTCATGATGTTTAAATACTAACTGTCATCATGTTTAACTTATCACTGTGAAGTATTTTTGTAAGAAAGAACATTTTCATTTGATTTATTTTGCATAATTAAACATTTTTATATCCTTTTATAAATCTTTACCTGAGTGTTAGTTTTTCAAAAATAGTTAAATGTATTTTATACCTAACAGTGTTTTTATTATTTTTTGGTATTTGTAATTACCCAATTATTTTGAGTAATAAAGTCAGAATTGTTCAATTATTTGCATTCATGGACTTTTGTAAAATAATTGTATGTGTACGATATTAAAATTAAAACCTGTGGGCAGTCTGGGCACGTAATTAGTCATCCCACTAAATACTAATCGCACTTGATTTAACAGACAACTTTAAAAATAGGTCTCTGATTAATACTCAATTAATTATCATGAATTCATTTTGAAAAAGTTAAAGTTTTAACTTATGCCGACTGTGCAATCCAAACATTTCTTAACAGCTGATTATTTCACTGTTGTCCTGGGAGTTGTAGTTCTTAATTCGTGTGCTCTGGCTGCAACCCTCAACCGGAAGCACCACAGAGAACTACATTGCCCAAAACGGAAATGAGCCTGGCAAATCAGAGAAGTGGAGAGTGCCGGGTGTGTGCGAGCTTTACCGAGGGAAGATGGTGGAATCTGGAGCAGCAACGTGCACGATACTCCTTCCCAAACATTTCCAAAAACATTTACCGTCACAACCTGGCATTAGATATCGGTTACCTGGGGACAATCATAGATAATAGCTACTAAAAACTCGAATCGTAAGCGTTTTATTTTGAGGCGAGTTAACGTTAACGTTACACCTTACGTTTGTGGTGCTTAAAACGTGAGGCCAAGCTCCACAGACCTGTGTTTTGATGCTCTGGGAAGGATATCTCGGCAAATATTGTTGAGGGAAAGAATTCTGACTACAGATTGTTGTTCTATAAAATTTGTATCATTTGAGCTTTGTTGTTTTGCTGGAGTTGAAAGTGTGTAGACTGTCATCATGCCACGGAGCAAAAAAGGGAAACGCGGCGGCACTGGTTCAAGTAAAGGTACGTTTAACCTCTGTCATTTCATACAATAAACAGATAACTTAACTATCGCTGTACAACAACATTTATTAAGTATTACAATGTGTAGACAGTTCGAGTGTCGTGTTTCAAGAAAAATAAACCATCTTGTTCGTTTTAGCCATGTTTTGTAATACTTGAATGAAACCATTAAACCAGCCACGTCGTACTTCAAGTTTGTCGTTTTGACTTATTTTTTGCCTTCTAGTCTAAAGGCATGAAAGAGCGAAACATTGAGCCATGTTCAACTAAATAGGCCTAAATTGGATTTTTTGCATAAGGTTGCCACATGTGGTCAACTTCGTGCTGTTGTCGTGGCTCTGCAGCCCGCACGTTTCGCCGTTAATCCTTGTTTATAATAAAGTATGCTAGAATGTTATATTCTTTATGGTGTTATTTATTAGTTGTTGCACAGCCTATATCCATAAACAGTACGAATAGAAGAAAAGTGATTGACTATCACAGTTCAGCCTACAGCATGAAAGATGAAGCTCACGCCAAGCCCGGTATATTTAGCCCGAGCGTCACGAAGACAGAAGCGAGACCTTCTTTAGTTCACTTTACACTACGTAAACGGGATATACGCTCATATGTATGTTTTATTGTGTTCATGAAGCTGTTTCTACGGTTCTCGTTAGGGGGATACTTCACCAAAAATGTTAAATTCTGTCATTATTTACTCACTCTCGAGGTGTTTCGAAATTGTATAAACACAAAAGACATTTTGAAGAATGTAGGGCATTTCTGGGGCACTTTTGGCTACTATGGTAGTCAATGGGGGACAAAATCTGTCTGGTTATAAGCATTCTTCCAAATACCTTTCTCTGTGTTCATCAGAACAAAGAACAACTCGAAGGTGAGTAAATGATGACAGATTTTTCATTTTTAGGTGAAGTATCCCTTTTAAGTTTAAGGGGTAAATAGTGCCCGTCATGTGCTGCGTTCCCACAGTAGAGCCATTCAAACCAGATTTTGACCTTGATAAAAGTTGTGTGACATCATCTGGCAAATGCAGTCGTGGCAAAAAACGATGTTTGACAGCAGCCAGTTCCGAAGGGGATTTGTCTCAATTTTTGGTTCTGACAACGTGTATGAATATGAATATCTATGGTTTGTTTTGAAAGACATTTGAAACCTTACAATTGCAGGAGCATTTGTTGACTTTTTCACCACAGTTTAAAGCGGATAGTGCACCTATAGTTTTGGACCACAAAAGGAGAACGTTTAAATATAAAACTGCTGGTCAGTGCAAATACAATGAATGGGGATTGACGCTTCAAAAAGGATGCTTAAACGCTAAAATAGTCATTTATTTTGTCTTCTTCCTGTTGATTGTGAGCAGGTTCACTTCGACAGGAAGTGCTTCAGCTGCAGTTGTCAAAGACTGCCCTGTCACGTTCAGGTAGCGTGACCTCTGGACATCCTGAACATAACCTCCTGCCTCTCATCCCATAACAACTGTTTCATAATAAAAAGAGCTGCCTGTGAAAGTCCATTCATATCTGCTTGTTCACATTCACATTCCCATGTTTGTCTGGATGTCACAGATGACTTAAGAGAACCGAAATTCCCTAGAAGCATCCATCATTCCCACTTCCCCATGAATGCTGATGTATTAAACCTAAGTGCAGATATCACGTCAGACATTCTCTTCAGGCTTTCATTTTGTGACAGCTTCTGGAGAGTTCTGGAGCTCAAGTCAAAATATTTAAGTTAACATTTTAGCCACCTTTTGAATTTCCATCGTTTTTTTTTTTCGTTGCTTCCCCGCCCTTCTATACTAGATATTTCAAACATTTCTTTTGCTAAATGCACTCCTGTCCCTATCTTATAGCAGCTGATCCAATATCCTGGCATGCTGATGCATGTGTTATTACAGAAGTTAAACTGCCCACAACAAATTCTCTTGGGCTACTATTTAAAAATGTTAAATACACATTGTTCTTAGTTTATAAAACCACTTATGATAGTCAACTAAGATTACACTATCATGATGTTGAATCCGAAAAAAAAATCCGATCCAGACTCTGGTTTTGAGTCTCTAGTGATTTGATTGAGTCTTCCAAACTTTGAACTGCACATCTAACCAGAAGATTGGAATGATCATCAACTAAAGAGATGGGATTCAGTAAAGTGGATCAGTGGCGACAGAGAGATCATGATGGATTCAAAGAGGATTAATTCTGTGTTTCTGATGCGACACACTTCTAATGTGGTTTTACATGTCTTGCCTAGTTTTTTTAACATACTATTTACATTCAACTATTTACATTCAGTTTAATTCAATGGCATATTCTATAAATGGTCTAAACTTGAGTCAGTGTTTTGCAATGCCACCCATGTTTGTTTTTTCTGAGTATTAAAGTGACTTTGTTAAGGTCGAGGTGCATGATCTGTGTGTACAGCTGAAATACACGTCATCTCTCCCTAACATTTACATCCATTCCCTCCGCATTAAAAACTCTCTCATTGGCTATGTTCAGCTTTGTTCATATCTTTATAGTTAAACTTACCCTGTGTTTAGTCTATCTATCTCTTCATCTTGTGTCTCAGGGAAAAATGGGGTGAGAGGCGAGTCTGGTGTGAGTGATGATGATTTAGCATCTGATGTGCTCAGTCACTACAGCAGTGCGAGTGAAACCGCATCAGTCCCGGAGGAGGGCACAGGTACACATTCACACACGTTTACAAATACTCTAATGATGTACACCTGTCCTGCACAGTAGGTGGAATATTAAACCTGTGATGTACTGTGCAGGTGAGGTGGTGGATGAACAAACTGCTCAGGAGGAAACTGAAGACAAACTCAAGCAATGCATTGACAATCTCATGGACAAAAGGTATCAACACACACCTTTAAAATGCATGTATATCACAGCCTGTAACAAATGCAATGCATGCAGTCATTAAACCGCAGGTCATATTAAAAAAACAAAAGAAACCAAGTTATAACTAGCTCTTTTTTTGTTGTTTTCTTCTTGACGTGTCTGTCTCTGTGTTTCAGTGCTAAGAACCGTATGGCTGCATTAGAAAGTCTGCGCTTGGCGTTTTCTTCCAGGGTCCTGTATGACTTCTTATTGGAGAGACGTTTCACCATTAGCGACTGTCTGGATAGGAGTTTAAGGAAAGGTGGGCATTAGGATATAGTGTGAATTCCGGTTGATTGGGAAGCTTTTGACATTCAACTCGATGTTTTGTCTTACGATAAAGATGAAATTAAGAATACATCCACCTTGCTGAATAATGAGAACCTTGTTTGTAACATGTATGAGTAGGGCATCTAAAACATTCTTGAAACAGTCTCGCTGCTGTCACTCTCTAGGTGGAGGAGACGAGCAGGCCGCTGCTGCTACAGTCTTTGCACTTCTATGCGTGCAACTCGGGGGAGGAGTTGAAGGTGAGGAGGGCTTTAAGGTTCTCCGCCCCATCCTCAGCTCCATCCTGATAGACGGCTCTGCAAGCCTGTTAGCCCGACAGAGTGTAAGTGATGTCTGAAAAATGCCCACATGCTTGCTTTATATTTGATTTATAGCAGTGATTTGATCTTTAAAAATACTTTTTTTTTAAATGTTTTATCAGTGTGCTCGAGCTCTCGGTATGTGCTGCTATGTGTCGGCCTCAGATGATGCAGAGGTATGATCAGTTGTGGTCACCAGACAAATCCTAAGCATTTTGTAAATTGCATATTAATATGTAAAGTTTTTTTTTCCAGGACCTTTTAAAATCTATTGGACATTTGGAGAGCGTGTTTGCGGGTGCATATCCTCTGGGTGATGGCTCGCTGCCTTCGGTTAAAGCTGGAACCCCTGCTCTCCACAGCGCCGCCCTGCAGTCCTGGACACTGCTCGCTACCCTCTGCCCTGCATCACGCATCAACAGTATTCTTAACCAGTAAGTCTGACACATACATTCTTGTGTGTACACAGTCAACAGTCTGGACCCTGACTTGTTGCGAGAAGACTTCGCAAGATAATGTAATCTTAAGCAAGTCTAAAACCAAAGGCGATGTCTTAAATGTTTTCTCAGATGAGCACTTTCAACAAGTTGGTATGATTTATTAGGGTCTTCATGAAATGTCTGGAACATATTTTGCTTAAAAACACTCAATGGCTGTGTAAACAAAACCCTTCTTGACTTGTCAAAAACAGCTCTGCTCACAGCAACCCATGGCAATGGTTTAGCTAAATTATATTTCCTGAATTCCTCTGCGGTTAGTTTCGTCTTAAACGTTTCTGTAGACTAAAAATTCCATCCCTGCTAACATCGCTCACGTTGTGCGTTTATGTTTACCTAAAATCCACGGATTGTGCATCTGCAGATCTCAGCGGAATAACATGGATTTAAGTGCTTGTCGTTGACAACGTAACGTTACACACGCAACGTGAAAGCATAACTAGTGGGCTGTGAAGGATTTTTCAGCCTAAGCACAAATGATTTTAGACGTTCAAAACGAAACTAACCTGCAGTGTTCGCCCCTGTTCATTAGCAAAACAAACAGCTTGCTGCAGGTAAACATATTAACGCACATAATGTATTAACATTCATACAGTTAAACTCCAAGTGTCCATCTGGACTTTTAGACAGCAAGTTTAACACTGGCTTTGAATGTTTTATTTAGCCATTACTGACTTAGCTCCTTTCGCTATAATATGCTAACGTTCTCCTCTTATATATATGGTACATTTATGTCAATTCAGACTGTTGATAAATATTACTTACATCGGCAGTTTTGTCTCGTTCAGTCGGTCTCGATCACTTTTGAGGAACAACTTTGTCCCAGTTTAAAAAAGGACTTCTGCTTGAAGGGATTCGTGCAAACAAGCAGGTTTTTACCTAAATAAATCCACCCCTGTCTCGTCCTGGGATTGGACTCTGTGCAGCGACTACATTGCATGTTGTCCACGAGCTTTAGCCTTGGCATCACGTACAGCGCTGTCGCTCGTGAAAACAACAATGGCGGAGCGTGGTGGGTGGAACTGTGTAGATTAAGGGGCGGTAACATTATGAGAAAATCCGCTTTGAACATCACAACCGGAGCTAAATCTGAACGGCTCGATTTCTCACATGCTTGCAGGGAAAGGCACACCAAAACAAATTTTTATTTTTCAAGTTTTCTGGGTTGCTAGATGCATCGGGGACCCGATAATAGCACTTATACACAGAAAATGTGGGGTTTTCATATGATGTCACCTTTAATGGCTTCAAGTGATATATCCCAGATGTGATATTGATCTCTTATTTTGTCTGTAATCCAATCATTTTCAGTCACCTGCCACGCCTACATGAATGTTTAGAGAGCAGCGACGTGAACTTCAGGATTGCTGTAGGGGAGACCATCGCTCTACTCTATGAACTTGGACGTGACATCGATCAGGTGCATTTCAAAATAGGGTTGAATGCAAAGACTATATATGTATAATTGCTAAATGCAGTGTATGTGAGCTCTGTATATATTGTTGGTTGTGTTTTAGGAGTTTGAGTATGAGGACTGTGACGCGTTGTGTGACAGTCTGAAGAGTCTAGCGACTGATGGAAATAAGCATCGTGCTAAGAATGACCGGAGGAAACAGCGGTCCATTTTCAGAGAGGTGCTAAACTACATTGAGGTACACAAACAACAAACCTTGACCTCATAGTGGTCACACTCTATTTATTTTTCAAAACTAGATGTCAATATTTTTCTATGATAATAAATTTAGAGAAAAATCTTGTTTTTAGAATGATGATTTCACGGAGGAAAAGATTCAGTTTGGAATTGAGGCAATCTACATCGATGGCTGGATGCGTCACAGGATTTATGATGCCTTTAAGGAGGTGCTTGAGTCTGGAGTCAGACACCACCTACAGGTTAGATGGACCAACTGCAACTTTTTACCTGGTTATGACTTTACCTTTGCTTTAAATAGATTTGTATTCCCTTTGTACACTATATTATTTATTTGGGAAATGTGTTTTTAGTTCAATCCACTGCTGAGGGATATTTTTGGGCTTGGACCACCTCTCATCCTGGATGCTGCTGTCAAATCTAGCAAGATATCCCGCACAGAGAGGGTAATATTTAAGCTTTTCACATTTAAATGTAACTGATTTGCTTGGAAAGTTGCAGTTGATACTAGTCTTATTTTGAATATCAATGTAAGATTCAACTTGGAACAAAAAAAATTTCCGATAAGAAAATTCAAACTTAAGCAGATGTGTATTCCATGTAAAGTCTCTTATGAGTGTAGCATCTATATATATGTTTGTTTGCACATTGATGGAAATTTTGTTTGTCCCTTCACAGCATCTCTTTAATTCAGCTGCATTCAAAGCTCGGACTAAACTAAGGAACAAAGTAAGGGACAAACGTGCTGATGTGATGTGAGGATTGCATGAATATGAAGCAGCAGAGAGAGGAACACTACATCCTCCAAACCCTTTCGGTTCACTTGAAGTTACAGATGAACTGCCAAGCGAGAGACTCGACAACAAGAATATTTGGCTGACTGAGTGTGGGTGTGTAAGACTGGGCGTGTGCACGTGTGTATGTGGTTTGTTTTATTTTTATTTAACATCACAATGTGTGAAATCTAGGAATTCTAAATTTAAAGAAACATGAAACAATGAGTCTTTATAACAACCTATTGTAAGGCTGTTTTCAGCTTTTGTTAAAACCTGTTTTACCTCTTCGATTATGAAGTGTTTTGTGAAAAGAAAAATACAGATTTTTTATCATGAAAACATAACTTTTTACAACTCTGCAGTGAAATATAGAGGAGTTCTTTAGTTTTCTATATGGATTTTATAAATGAAACAAGATGATGCACCTATGATCTCAAGCAAACCAATGCAAACACATCATGACTGTAGAGTGCCAGAGTTTTGTAAACAGTTCCGTTCAACTTCTCTCATTGCCACTAAATCTAACCATCATTTGCATTGTTACACTGCTGCTAAAATTGTGTGGTTGTATTGGCTACCGTTCTGAACCAACTTGGATCATGTTTTGTACATTTTTAAAATCTTTCTAAATATCATAGTCACATTATCATGGAAAGTATTGAATGCAACAGGATGTTTGCGAGATAAACCATATATAAATGGTGTAATTAATTGTACTCGACTCGGATTTGAAAGCTTTATTAACAAAAGCAAATGTCTTTGTTTGTAACATTGTGGCTGAATAAAACAAGTTACAAAGGAAATGTGTAATCGTTACGATTATGTTTCAATCTTAAGTCTTAACTGAGTTTTGATATAAAAATGTAGTGATTGTTTCATATATTCTATTGGGTAATATTTTACAGTGAGGTTAGATTTGTTAACATTTTGCTAGTAGGATTTAGCACTGAAATATACTTCTACAGCAGTTATCATTCTTAGTTCGGTAATTAATTATTAAGCAATTTAATTCATTTTTAAAATCGTAAGTTGTATGTTAATACCGATAATGCAACTAACTTAACTAACATTAACAAAGATTTATAAATGCAGAAAAATGCTTGATTGGTATTGTTGGTATGTTAGGTAGTGCATTTACTGAGGTTCAAAAATACAACCGGTTTACAAAGAGTGAGAAAAACAGTGTTACCATTGAGTACTTTGAATTATTATCCAGTATCACTGTACATTGCAGGACTCTTATTTTGAAACTCTTATTTTGAAAACTCCGAAATCTCTTTTATTTCTTGGTCTCTCGCGTGATTACGGTCAAAACATGTCTCGGGGCTACTAGCAGATGACAACTTTAGTCAAAATGTTCAGCCATTCAAGTCAACACACAGAGGTAAACTCAGGTTTATTTTGTAAATGTATAGCAGCCGTATATTTCAACGAAGGCATGTCTCGAAAAGAAACTGAAGTATAGCGCTACAAGTGACAGTTTACATCATCGGCAGGACATGACCAGCTGCAGACCTGCTAATCGGTCTCTGACTGGAGGACCCTCTCAAAGGATCAATATGTTAGAAAGTTTATTCTGTTGATGGATTGCCACAATTAATATTTTTTTGTGCCGCCACAAATTGTAATTTGTCTCCAAATCAAGTCAATGCTGGTAGTGTAAATTTTTGCATTTTCAGATAGATCTGTGTCCAAACAAGCATCATTTTGCCAGAATTTGTTTATTTAAAACCCATTCAGGATCATTTTAAATCATCAGTGTTTTATTCCTTAAATAAATTCATATTTATTTATTAACTAAGTTAAAGTGATGGCTATTTTACATTTGATAGCTACACAAAACAATTTTGCGAGGAGAGCAGCAGCCAGTTGTTCAGAAATGCCAGGAATGTTGTTCGCTGTACCACTGTCCTTATTGCGGGCCAGAGATGTTCAAACCCACCATCAAAAGCAAGTGTCTGAAACATTTACAGGGTCATCGACGAAGAGCAATACGACACAAAGGCAAGTATTGAACATTATACTTTCTATAATGAATGCAATTATTCATTTTCATTTAAAATGAGTTACCTGAGCATTCTGTCTCCGAGTGTTACAATTAAAATATATTGTAACACATAAAGTTATTCTGTATTTCATTGCTAACTTCATCTTAAAAAAAAAAAATAGTTTGTCGTTTTAATGATTTTTTCTCTCCTAGAGTTCCTTATATTCAAATGTCATTTAAAGTGCAGAGCTGCTCCACACTTTCACTGTGTCAGCTGCACATCCACCTTCATGAGGAAAGATGGATTTTTAAAACATCTGGGGATGTGTGAGAACAAAAAAACTAAGATAATGGTGGTAGAGGTCAAACCTGAGGAGTGTTCTTCAGCATCTGAGCCTATAACAACAGTTTCACATATAGTTAGCAGTGCTGAAGAGATGCTTGTCAATGAAGGGTGCAAAAACCTGATTACTGAGGACATCACTCAGAACATCTGTAAAAGAAAAGAGAATCTTGTGGAACACTTGTACCCTGAAAAAGTAAGAACAATGCTTTTCTATTATTCATTTATTATTATGCACTGAAAAAAATTCACTTGATATAAAAAATATTGTCTTACAGTCTGAAGACACGGCAGCCCAGGGACCCACAGATGAGGATTCAGTGAGCAAGGGGCCCACAGGTAAAAAATGTCCGCAAACAGAATCTGAAAGAGAGTCATCACAAAGCTCTGATGTATGAATTTAGGTCACATTCTGTTACTAGACCAGATCACGTAAACTGATTTTCCCTCTTAGATGTAATGTTTTTATGCATGCCGCTGTGTCTTGATCTAATTCCACCTTGATAAGTTCTCTCCTCTTCATCATAGAAGAAGGAGAGATTATGGATGAGCATGTGATCACAGCCAAGGCCCCTGTGGATGAAGAAAATAATGTATTCCCCTCAGTGGTAGATATGCGTGTCTCTGTAGGGGATCACAGTGTGTTGAACGCTGCTCAGAACCCTCACCCCACAGAGACTGATGTTGCCATTCAGACTTTTGTAAATGAGATCTTCTCTGGACATACACCTGTTGAAAGCAATGCCCCACATAGGTCCAGATCCGATGCACAAGATCTGTGTCCTTTCTGTGGTTTAATGCTGAACAGGAAAAATCTGCAGGTCCATTTAAAACGAAAGCACCCAGAGCAAGTGTCAAGCCAGGAGAAACCGGCTCCTTCTCAGTTAAAAACAACAAAACGAGTCCCATTGCGGAAACAGCAGAAGGTGAGAAACGGAGAAAGTCATAATTTGGGATGGTATGCAGTTTTTTTTGCACCCTTCACAGGGTTGACCCATTTGTCTTCTATAAATATTGTAAAAATATTTAAACAAATATAAATAATAAAAGCACATTATTTCAAATGAATGATTTTAGCAGATAGATTGTTGTGTTCATAGTTAATGCTAATTTTACAAGACAATGCAGAAATTTTCAAAGCAAAAGAATGAGGTGGACAGATCCAAACGGCTAGAGGGACATTGCATGCTTTCAAAAGCAATACCCAGAATGCTTTTCACTATTCAAACTCGATAGTGATTACTTAAGAAACAACTCAATGCTGTCATAGTGAACGTTACTTTGTAGTATCCACAGTGTTGTTTATAAATCGGATCCCTCCGCTGAGCTCTCGAAATGGTAGCGTCCGCTTTTTGCACGCGGATGAAATGAAACCCTCCGACGTTTACACCAAAAATCCGATCTCGTGACGACTCTCTGTTAGAAGTCACGACCTACAGCACAAGACAGTCGCGGATTACTTTCGGTGACACGGACTGCGGTTCATCTCCGTTATGTTTTGTATTTAGTTACATTTCGGTTGCGCCCACGTGATCTGTTTAAGGCGTGAATCTGTGTAATACACTTAACGTTACTCGTTTTTATTTCCCATAAAATAAATGTGTTTGATAAGCATTCTGCATGCGTAATATCGCTGACTCGTTTTTCTTATTGGTGCATTAAAACAAATTGCATAAAGTTATTTCATATGTCACAAAATAACTCCATAAATGAGTGTAATGTATATCAGTGATAGTTCTGTATCTTAATACTCAAAGACACTACATTTAAGATGTCCAGTTTTTAACATTATATTCGAATGCTGTTATTTGATACTTGCTATTTTCTAGCCTTTAAACACCTAGACAGCATTAAAAATATAGTAATGTCTAAAGCGCACAAGGATACCTGGCTCACATTTGCTTACTCCTTTTGTTTGTTGTCCTTTTCTGTTTGTGTTGACTCATAGTTGATGTGTTTGTGGTTGCAGATTGCAATGGAGAATGAGATCAGAGATGTGTTCAGACACTGTATCAGGTTTCCTGTACCCATTTCTGCCTCTGTGGTCTCCGATGAGCCAGTGGACACTGCCGGCGAAAAGCGGTGCATTACTGTATTGACCTGTGAGTCTAATACCAACTGCTTCTAACAACACTGAACAGATCTGTCATAGTTTGATGGACCATTTACACAGTCTGGTGAATGCAAATACGTCATATCAAACTCTCTCACTTCCTTTAGGTTGGAGTCAGTGTGATTTGGAGAGGGGTTGTAAACTGGTTTTCACTCAGAGGTGGAATCTACTGTGTAAACAAGACACAATAGAGCATGTGCTACCATCTGGGATGAGCACGCAAATACATGGAGAGTAAGAGAAACACAAACAGACACACATGACAGAAGAGATTCCTTTATTAATAATCAACATACTATGACCTTCCACTTTTAGGTTGCTTAGCTGCCCGTCTCCTTCTGGGACGTCCCGAGCTGTCATTAGGGAAGAGGCGGGAAACCAGCACTTGGAGGTGATGGTTGATTTATATTTTGCAAGGGTGCTAAAATACCCCCCTCATTTGGTGACGGCATGGTTGATATCTCTGATATCATATTTCCTTTTTAACTGTTGGTAGATTTGGGGCCAAAATGGTTTGGAGAAGAGTTTGGACCTCACAGCTTTGAAAAAACACGGAAAAGTTTATGAAGATGGTGAGAGACACTTTCTATATCATTCCGTGTCAACTCAACCAGAGGTCTCCGGCTCGATTTTAACTGTTTTTTACAGACGCAAGACCAAAATCAGTAGTGATGAAAGCCAAAATATTAAATACTACTGACGAATAGTTATTAAGTAATTCATTAATTTGTAAACGGAGGTCCAATTTGGAGCCATATTAGAGAGGGTAAAAAATGACATGAGAAATATGCCAGCATCACTATCTATTTTTACACCGAGATTGGTATATCTCTTTGTAAATGTGTTAATTTTAGCCATCCTTGATGCATTTTATGCCAATGGTGACAACTCCAAAATGAAGAAAGGGCATTTTTATGTTCTTTTTAAAAAATGTGCATGCCTCTAACTCCAGATGTCCTTTTAGATTCTTTAACTTGACCAACCTTTCTTTTGGGAACTACATTTTTAAAGCCATATAAGGTTCGGTCCTACTGAAATGAGGATCTAAATGTGGCTTCATGAGATAACGGTTAAAATGGACATAATTTATGTAATCAAAAACGAAATGTAGATCATTTCTGAAGAACAAATAATGTTGAAACTAGAAATGTGTATTTATTCCTTCTATCAAAACAACTGCACTGAACATAACCATTGCAGCGTCCTTTTGGTACCTAGTAACTGTTAAATATTATTGGGTTAAGGCACATTATTAAGGTATCTCCAATGAACACAAAAAATGTCCTTTCTTTATCTTTGAGTTGTCACCATTGGCCTAAAATTCATCAAGGATTGCTAAAATTAACAGATTTACTAGCAGATATACCAATCTGTGTTAAAATATAATTGTGATGCTGGCATATTTCTCATGTCATTTTTTACTCCCTCAAATATGGCGCCAAATTTCAGGTGAAATTGGTTATTCTAACCTTCCTTTACAAATCAATGGATTACTTAATAACTATTAATCGTTGGCATTTCATAAACATTTTTAACATCACTCCAGATGTTGGTCTTGCTTCTGTAAAATCTAAAAAATTTGAGCCTGGGAAATATTCAAAATTTGGTTGATTTGACACGGAATGACCCTTCTGCTATATTATGGATCTTTCTATCTTTAAACTACAGGTGTAACATCAGTACATGAGGACGAGTTTAATTGTACTTTATACCTCTTTAGCTCAGTTTGGATGTTTAGCTTGGTCACCATGTGAAAAGAAGTTGCTCTATGTGGCTGAGAAGATGAGGGTGGAGTCATTAGGGCATTCGTCATTTGCGTCACCCAATGAGAATGGAGGGCAGGTGTTGCTGGAGGAACAGGTGAGATGAGCAACTTTTGTTAGTTTGTCTGAAAATCATCTGTGATGTGACATTGTCTCTAGACTGAGTACTTTGAGTTTTCATTTGTCTTGATTGTCAGGATAAAAGCGTTTATGTGGAAGACTGGGGAGAGGGGCTTGTGGGTAAAAGCTGTCCAGTGTTGTGTGTAGCTGATCTGAGTAAGGGGGCTGTTATTGTTTATGCTGGAGTGCCTCCTCATATATCACCAGGACAGGTGAGCCAGAGATCTTTATATCTTACTATTTTTATTTTCTTTGTTGTCCTGTTATGCCCTAATGGCTGTTATATAATATATATAAAAAAATCTCATTTTTGTAGATGGGCAGCGCTTAAAAACTGTACTTATATTGTTCTTTTCCAGGCTCTGTGGGCACCTAATGGAAGGGGCATTGTTTTTGTGGGCCAGTGGAATGAGCCTTTCAGACTGGGCCTGAAGTTTTGCTCGAACCGCAGGTGAGGAGCAGGGTCAGGGAATGCTTTAATCCCACCAACAGCTGGTATTTTGTGTTTTCAGAATTCCTGACAAAATAAAATATGTAAGACATGTTAAATAAAAAAACAAGATGGCACTCCAACCCCTAAAAAAGTATTTTACTTACCCTTATTTGGGGGGTATACAAAGTACAGTATAAATTTTTTTTTTACTCATTGTTCTTTTTTGTTCCAGGTCAGCTTTTTACTACCTGGATATGAAGGGGAACTGTGGTAAGGTTCTTAATAACACATACTGATTGTATATGCATTTGTAGTGTATGTATGTCTATTTACTGTTTATTCTTTATATAATGGACTTCGACTCAGTTCTGTAAACAGCTAAATCAACTCTCTGTGTCCTCTACCCTCTCTGTTATTCACAACCAGAGTGTTTGTCATCTGACAGCCTCTCTGTGTCAAGCCCTAGAATGAGTCCAGACTTGTGCTGGATCGTGTACTTGCAGGGACAGATGTTTGGACCACATCATCAATGCCTGAAAATGATGCTGGTGAGAACACGAAATATAAAAGAATGAGATAACTGAGGAATGTCCAAAAACAAGCTTTGGAGTCTTTATTAAAAGCCCTGTTTTCTCTTTTAGTATGACATGAAAAACAGAACCACATCAGTTTTGGTTGATGTGGTCAGGAGAGCCGAAAAAGGTACAGAAGATGAAAACGCACACATCTACATGTTTAAGAGTTGTGTGAGTGATGTCATATCCTCTGACAGGTCAGTTTGCTGGTATATATGAACAGTTGCCATCTCAGTGCTGGTCTGCAGACAGCGAGAGAGTCTTTTTCAGCAGTGCATGTGAAAACAGTAAGGTAAACCAAATACAAAGCATTTAGCATTACACATACAAGTGTTGTCTGTATGCATTGGTTTGTAATATTATCAATTCAAAATGTATAACAGTCAAGAAGATGTGTGTGTTCATGCTGTAGCAATGTGTCTGTTGTATTAGGCCATGTTCTCAGTGGACAGGAGCACAGGAAGAGTCACACAAGTGTGCGGGACAGATGCTCTTAGACTAGGTAATGCTATGTTTACATCAGTATCGTTTGACGAAAGCGATTTTTACATGTTTTGATTTTATTACTTGGGCTGACAGCCATTGATCACAGTTGTGCATCTGTTAGATGATTTTGGAGGTGTGCAGCTGTTGACAGTACAGAAAGATCTGATGGTGATGAGCTGCTCGTCTCCAAATCAGCCTCCCTGCCTGGTACACACACACACAAAATGATCATCTTTTCCTTACAAATGAATATGTTTAAAACGTGTTATTTCTTCTGCAGAAAGTCGGCTTTCTCTCATCGGTCGATCAGGCTGAGGACATGCAACTTTGTAATCTGGGTGGAGCGTATGTTTATGAGGGATTTGATTGGCAGCCTATGTTGATAACGCCCCCTTCCCAGGAGGAGAACCATCAGTTCTGTGAGTAGCACGAATGCATCATTAACAAATATATAGTTAGTTGTCATCACATCTGTAGCTGTTTTGTTATTTATAGCAGGTCATGTTGTGACAATGTTGTGACACTCTGTAAGTTGCTTTGGTTACAACAGTCTACATATTATTATGAATTTAATAATGCAACTTATAACTTGCCTTAAATCCAAAACAGTATCTTTGGTCAACTATCCCACATTTCTTTTTGTGGGCATTTTTTCTATATGAACCCTTTACCCTCTCCATAGCTGGTTTAAATTTTGGAGCAATTTTATTGAAGCCATATAGCCCCCCCAGAAGAAAAAGTCCTTTGGTGGTGAATATACATGGTAAGGGCAATACATTTTATTTATCCACATAATTGTATTTTATCGAACATCAGTGATCGGTAAAGTGTTTGTTTATGTAGGTGGTCCTCATGCTCATTTTGCTGCGGAATGGAACGCCACCGCCGCTGCTTTAACCAAACTGGGTTTTGCCGTTCTAATGGGTGAGTGTAGAGACAGAAGAATTTATGGTCATTGTTATTTAGTTTGGTACAGTTAAAAGAGACAATCAAAGTACTCGATAAGGTCGCTGTCCGAATGGAATGGATCTAACTGCCTTCCTTAAGGGGACTTCGTGTGTCATTTAAAAGTTTCTGTCTTGGTAAGAAAATACAAATTTGCAAGCCACAATTTAGTGTGTGTGTGTGTCTGACAGTAAACTACAGAGGTTCCACTGGATTTGGTCAGGACAGCATAGAGTGTCTCCTTGGAAATGTCGGCAGTCAGGATGTCAAAGATGTTCAGGTTTGTACACTCCATACAATTCAGAGCACATATTCAGGTATTGTTGTTGTTATGTTAACATGTTGTTAATTTGTCCTCTCTTCCTCCCTGCTCTCCAGAGAGCAGTGTTGTCCGCCTTGCAGAATGAGGCAAGTCTTGATCCTGATAGGGTGGTTGTGATGGGCGGCTCTCACGGAGGATTCTTGGCTTGTCACCTGATTGGTCAGTATCCGGATTTCTACAAAGCGTGTGCAGCAAGGAACCCCGTTATCAATGCAGCCACACTTCTGGGAACCAGTGACATTGTAGACTGGTAACAAACATCTATATAAATGAATTTAATTAGTAATCTTGCTAATAAATGTTGACTGTAGTGACATTTTTATTACCCATTACAGGAGATATTCCTCTGTTGGATTTCAGTATGCATTTGACAGGCTGCCCACACCCCAATCCCTCACTGCCATGCTTGAGAAGTCCCCAATAATACATGCTGCACAGGTACAAGCACATAAGAAAAAAAATTATTAATTGGATGACATGTGTCAATGGCATGTATACTTAATTATAATTGCAGATGTGGCTAACCTTAATTTAAAAAAATATTTTTTAGATCCGTGCTCCTGTGTTGTTGATGCTGGGGGGCAGAGACAGAAGAGTATCACCTCACCAGGGTCTGGAGCTCTACAGAGCACTGAAGAGCAGGAATATACTCGTCAGGTACACACACATATCAACATCAAATATGTACATTGCATCAGAATAGAATGGATTAGTCTTCCCCAAAAACATCTGTCAGATGTGTGTATACTCCAATAATTTAGAGGGACAGGATATAAGAACACTTGCTGTGACATGGCCCCACCAGACAGACAGACTGACCTCTTGAAATCCCATTGGATCAGTGTGGATCGTATATCAGACTTTTTGTTTTGTGAAATAAACAAACAACAATAATAATAATAAAATAAAACAAAACAAAAGGCAATTTTTGTAATGCCTGTAGGCTAGCCAGATGCATTATTCATCTCACAACAATCCGTCTTTAATCTCTTTTATTTTGGATCTTTTAACAACTATTAATATGCAAAAAGATAAGGATACAGCATCAGATAGAGCACTCTTTAAACATTAATATTAGCGTTGGCAATAGATAAAACCCATATCGGACAAAGACCAATCAATATTTTAGTTTTAATCTGGTCTCTATCCTTATGTAATTCCAAACATTACTAAATCAAAAATAAATAAATACAAGTATAAATCCATGAAGAAATGTAAAAAAGCAAAAATAAATGAGTATTTATAATTTTATTTCCTTATTTATGTGTAATTATATATTTTTTCACGTTAAATATTTTTTCATTTATTTATTTCCATTTTTATTCATGTACATATGTATTTACTCCTAGATTTATTAATTTTCACATTTATTTATTTCTACATTTATTTATTTCTGTTTTTCTTTTTGGGGATTTTAGAAATCTCGACCGGATATTGTTTTAATGCCATGAATATGTAGGCTATGTAACCCTATCTACATACAGTTAGGGTGATATAAACTGACAAGATTGCCTTCTCTATACCACATGGTGTCCCTGTGGCCTCAAAGCTTCAGCACCGCCGCTCTGAGATCGATTGCTAATCTCTGAGGTGAAACACCACAAACCATTGGCATACCGACAAAGAAATACATAAATCAATAAAGAAACGTGAAAATACATAAATGTAGGAATAAATACGTATATACATGAATAAATGTGGAAATAAATGAAAGTGGAAATAAATAAATGAAAAAATAAATAGACATGAAAAAATATAAATACACATACATAAGGAAATAAAAGTATAAATACTCATTTATTTGTGCTATTTTATATTTCTTCATGGATTTATTTTTGTATTTATTTATTTTTAAATAAGTCAGGTTTGGAATTCCATATATCATAGACTTTGTATTTATCTCTCTCTTTCTCTTTGTATGTCTTTCTGTCTCTCAGGTTATTGTGGTACAGTGATGAGGGTCACTCGCTGTCTAAAGTCACCACTCAGTCTGACTGCTTCCTCAACATCCTTCTGTGGTTCAGAGAGCATTTAAACTTAGTTGACACACATAACTCATGAAAATAGTCATGAGGGTTTTTTCTGTCGACACTTATTTTGTTTGACATTGTTGCCAAAACCTAATGGAAATGTTGCAGTGAACTTGAAGTGACAGATTATTTATGTTGCTGACCACTAGGGGTCAGACCTGTCAATGGTAAATGGTCTGCAAAGATGGGGATCAGATGCCAAAGATGTAATCATGATTTTAAGAAATCTGAGCTCATGTACTGTGATGTTGAACGTTTCTCTCTTTTGTTTAGAGTCATGTCTTTCCAAAAGTTTACTGCTCAATATTTTTAATGGATGTTGTCATGGCAGTATTTTTAGATTATATTTTAGGTTTGAAAATATAAAAACATGACTGTTTATAGAATAAACATTGAAGAACAATTGAAAGTGATAAAAATGAAATGAAAACATTAAAATGTTTTATAGATTCAAAAATATATCTGTGGACGTATTTAACATTCCAGAGTTGCTGGTTGCACACCAAAATGTTAATACATATGACATATGATTCAAGAGAGAATTGTGTGACATTTACTAAATTCCAGGTGCATATGCAATGTTGAGTCTCTAGTTCTTTGTAAAATCTCTAAGGAAGGATCCTTTCTGTTAAAGATTTCTTTATTTTTCATAGTTTTGTAACTATTTGCTCCTATGAAGACCTAACCACAGAATCCTCTTTGACAGATTTAGTCATATCTTTTGGTTCTGTCGTTGAACTCTGTCATGAATTATAAATGCTTAAATTTCTTGATTTGTGTAGTTTATTTGATTTGTGTGTTGAACATGAGCCAGCCTAATGTTACACTGTTTTATGGCTGATTGTAGCATATGGATTTTCAATATGCTGACAGTCCCGTGGGGCAGATTGCTTTATACCCCGTTAGAGTTATGATTGCAATGCTAATGACCCAGAGAGAGAGTGAACACGGCAGGTCACCTGAGACCACTGCCGCTGTGTGTGTGTTGATCTTTTGATCTGGTTTAGTTTCCGTGAGTCCTGACTATAATCTCTCTCTCACTCTCTCTCTCATGAATTATCACAGCTTCAGTTATTTTGCGTGTACTTTTTACATATATTTTTCAAAAAGATTGAGTTTGAAAAATATGAAGTGAACTTTATTGAACAATATGCAAACACTGTCGCAGTCCACTACAATTACCTTGGATGTCTATGCATGACATGCTTAAATAAAAGGGGCGCTGGGTCCTTAAGAAGTGAGGAAGGAAGAAATAAAAGAAAGAGATAAGTTACAAAAATAAGGATACATTTACGTGCGAAATCCAATCGCACCACTCTCTTTTCCTCAGCTTAGAAGCCATTAGAGAAATCAAATACACAATCACCTAAAAAGCTGAAAACCACTGCCAGGGGGTAAAACTAAGATAAAAGACATGATGAAATCAGAGAAAGAAAATGAAACTTTAAGTAGGTTTAAGGTCACAGCTTGAGACCCCAGTGCTCATGTACTCCCAATGGATTGTTGGAGAAAAGCGTTAAAAGCAAAAGTAAAACATTTAAACAGTATTCGAAAGAGAGAGGGTTAGAGATTGTTTAAAAGATTATAGTTGAAGTGAATGAGACCGATCTGACCAGTCATTCCCATTAATGTATATATATATCCATGGGTGTTTGTGTGTGGTTATCAGTGTGTTTGGATGGCAGGTTTTGGACGAGATTACAATTGCTCGGGAGAGAATAAACATGAAGAGCATTTCCACCTGTGTGTGATTTTGGTTTTAGTGTTGGGTGGGAAATGCTTTACCTCGTTGGTTGAACAGTCTGGGTGAAATGCTGTTTAGCATTTACACAAGCCTGAAAATGTCATTTAACTTCTCAAAGAATGGACGGGTGTGTGTTTGTGTGTTCAGAGAGTTTGGGGTAATTAGCGTGCTGCTGAAATCTATTAATTCATCTCCCTCTCTTCCCCCACACTTCCCTTCGTGGGCTGGTCTGCTCTGTTGTCACCGTAATGGATGAGTCCATTAGGAGCCCTGGGCAGGGGAGGTAATCGGTCAAGAGTAAACTGGGTAAAAAGGCCAAAACTGTCACCAAACAACTTAAACTAATAGCATCGCCACTTTATTTGATGGACCGTGTTTAACACCCTCCTCTCGCTCTTTCTCTCACTATTCCTTTCTGTCATCATCCATCAAATACTCACGTTTTCTCGTCCCCTCCTGCC
Organism: Triplophysa dalaica; assembly: GCF_015846415.1. Classification (NCBI taxonomy): domain Eukaryota; kingdom Metazoa; phylum Chordata; class Actinopteri; order Cypriniformes; family Nemacheilidae; genus Triplophysa; species Triplophysa dalaica. The sequence goes on from NC_079559.1 coordinate 9,605,019, forward strand.
GTTTTGCCATGTGATTCTGTCGTTTCTCAGGAATGGAGAGATAGAATATTTGGTCACTTATGAAGAACTGACGAATCCTGTCAGCATTTGTGTGTTATGGCTGGGCCATGAAGAGAGACAGGGTGCTGAAACAATGTGTATGTTCTCGAAGAAATAACAAATAAAGGCCTAGCAATTCACCAATTTATCATTTGCTAGTGAACAGAGAAGCAAAACCAGAAATCAAATGCAGGAGTGAATAAGCAACTGCATACATACTTCTCTTGTCAGTTTATGTGTGTATGTGAGAGTGTTTGACAGGTCTGTAAGTTTTTGGATAAGAAATTAATTAAAAAAATACCTTTTTTTATTACTTTTTATTACTGTTAGAGAAGACATGCCCAGTTTATTGACCCAGTTTAAAAAGGGTCAATTGGTAAGACTGACAATTCTTGTGATGCTCTTGCAAGCATATTCACAGTAGCTGCCGCGACCTTGAAAAGGGTGTTTTTTTGTGCAATTTAAGCTTAAAAAAATAAACTTATAGTATAGTGGATTTCAGGTTTAATTGTTGCTCTGCAATACGCTATAGTCTTCCCCTATTCTAGTTGATAGGACTGCGATGTTGCTATGACTGAAATAGCTGCATGGAGGAGTTGCAACCATGGTTGTCGAGTGGCACAACTTCCATAAACAGTCTTTGGTATTGCATAACAGTGAATGATATCTATTTTAGGTATGAAAGTGCCATCATTTGATTTTGGGTATTTGGGCTGTGGCCATTGGACAAACTTTGTTAGCAGATCTGGCAACCCTGGTGTTTGCGCTTCGTAATGATTTAAGGTTTATTATTTTCAGTCATTTGGAATTGATCATGTTTACTTACAGTATAAACATGCTGTCTCTTACTGTTTTTTATGTCAACCACCCACACAATTCCCTAATAACTCTTGTAATGACACATCGTCTTCGATGTTTACTCCTGTAATGACTGCAGTTCATGCCAGAATATAGAAACCTGCACTGATATAAGAGTGTGTAGTCCTGCTGACATTAATAGAGATTGTTTTGTTTTGGCGTTCATTATAATTGAGGTGTAGATCAATTATCATCCCCCACAGGTTGACCGGTTATTGGTGGTATGATGTTTTTCTCCCCATATCTCATTTTCTTTGTGATTGTCTCTCTTCCAGAGAATGTTGTTTATTCAGCACTAGAGGTTTTTGGCTGTACATGACAAAGGTTTCTTTAACACCGATATAGCTGGAAGGTGGGATATGTCCAGAGAGTGTCTCTGCATCCGTTTTTTATTTAATAAGTGCACGCTCCAGGAAATCAGCAATGCTTCAGGTTATTGATCCTGCTCCAGTGTTTAAACTAAAGAGTTTTGTTGCCAGCCCAGATTTGAGTGTGTTATTCCTAAATTAAATGTTTTGACTGCAGCAAAGACGGTATTGAGAGACAGTTTTGCATTTTCAATTTTTCTGTAATCTTATAAACCGAGCTCCGGTTATAGGATTTATTCAACATTTTGACCTGATAATAGCTATTTTAGCATCTATTGCTTAATACAAAGGCTACCATATTCATTTACTATGCTATTTATAAAGAATACTTTAGTGCATGTTATATGAAAAATCATGGTATTACAATAATGCCTGTGCTTGTAACAAAAGCTTCACGTTTAAACAAAAATCAGACCCTGCGTTGATCTTGAATCGGACCCACAGATCTCTGCACACATTTAAAAAGGTTCAAGTTCAAGTCCTTTTTACCAATGCAAACTTTTTAGTCTGATAAACACACCTAATGAGTTTTAACATAATGTCTCTTCAGTCAGAGGACTGATTCAAATCAAAGTAACGTAAACATAAATAAACCTGCAGTAATGTTTGCCACATGTTACTGATCCCAGACTTGCGTAAATACACCATAAGCCTAATAGAAATGGATGCAGCTCAAACCCTGAAAGGTTTTTTAACACAGGTGACGTCAGGAGACTGCGTATCATACTGTAAACTTACATCAGGCCTGAGGTACCTGAATTTTGAATACAAATAACCTCTCTGTGATGCATATTTGATTCAGACATTTTCTGAGGAGTCAGTATGATTATTTTACATTTTAATCCAATTTTATGTATTAATGTCCTTCGGCAGTTCAAGTAATTATAGTAAATATTGTTTTATGATTCATTCATCACATATTTATGCCTGTGTTATCCTTTATACTTTGTCATAGATTTCACCAAATGCCGTAGGTCATCAGTGTATCTTTGCATAAAGAAAATGTACATGATCTCTACAGTGTGCACACTGCACACAATGTTGTACAAGTAGTGTTATGTTTAAATTCCCCAGATCTTACTGCTGCTTTCTCTCTGCAGTACAGCTCTATGATAGGGAGATGGGAGGTTAGATTGAAGTTGGTGATTGGCTCCCGTTACATTTTTCATAAAGCTTAATGGTAGCAAGTCTCTTTTAAGGGAGGGTGGAAATATTAAGTCTTGGAATGTTTGAAAGATTTAAAGTAGAGCTCAAGCAAGGTGACAGACACACACGCGTGCACACACATACCAATACCTTGTCTTAGAGGATTCTTATAGTTGAATTTTTCTAAAGGCTGCAAGTCAGTATCTGCACATGTGTATAATTGACAGACTTATATGCATATCTGTCTATGTTGTGACAGCAAAAAAAATTGAAAAAAAAAACATGAAGATATAGACGTGTTCAAATTTGTTGGTACCCCTCCATAAAAAAATGAAAGATGCACAATACTCCCTGAAATAACTTGAAATTGACAAAAGTAATTCCATATTTTATAGAAATCAGACTTTGCTTTTGATTTTTTATTCAACATAATATTGTAAATAATAAAACTGAAAATGACTCCTGAGAAAGGCGCAGGCTCCCCGTGACCCGAGGTAGTTCGGATAAGCGGTAGAAAATGGAATGGAATGGAATGGAATAAAACTGAAAATGTCATGGTCAAAAATGATGGGACCCCTAACCTTATATGTTGTTGCACAACCTTTAGAGGCAATCACTGTAAGCAAACGTTTTCTGTAGCTCTCAATGAGACTTTTGCACCTGTTAACATGCAGTTTGGCTCACTCTTCCTGAGCAAACTGCTCCAGCTGTCTCAGGTTTGATGGGTGCCTTCTCCAGACTGCAAGTATCAGCTCTTTTCATAGATGTTCAATAGGATTCAGATCAGGGCTCATAGAAGGCCACTTCAGAATAGTCCAATGTTTTGTTCTTATCCATTCTTGGGTGATTTTAGCTGTGTGTTTTGGGTCATTGTCCTGTTGGAGGAAAGACTTTGAGACCGAGTTTTCTGAGACTGGGCACTGCGTTTCACTCCAGAATGCCGTGATAATCTTGAGATTTCATTGTGCTCTGCACAGATTCAAGGCCCCCAGTGCCAGATGCAGGAAAACAGCCCCCAAATATAACTGAGCCTCCTCCATGTTTCACTGTAGGTATGGTGTTCACTTCTTTGAAAGCTTGATTTTTTTGTTTGTGAACATGAGCTGATGTGACTTGCCAAAAGCTCCAGTTTTGACTCATCTATCCAAAGGACATTCTCCCAGAAGGATTATGGCTTGTCAATATGAATTGAAGCAAATTCCAGGCTGGCTTTCTTATGTTTTTCTTTTGTTCAAAAAGCGACAGATGGTGCGATCAGAAACTGACGTACCTTTACCTTGGAGTTCAGCTTGTATCTCTTTGGCAGTTATCCTTGGTTCTTTTTCTACCATTCGCACTATCGTTCTGTTAAATCTGGGGTTGGTTTTCCTCTTGCGGCCGTGCCCATGGACACTAAACGTTTTGATAATATTTGCAACTGGTGCCACAGGACCATCGAGCTGCTTGGAGACGGTCTTGTAGCCTTTGCCCTTACCTTTACCATGCTTGTCTATTATTCTCTTTCAGAGCTCATCAGACAGCTCTATCAATTGCTCTCTCTGCTCCATGTTCAGTGTGGTGCACACAATGATACCAAAAAAACGGTATACTTTTAATAGACTACTTTTCTCCATTTAAATAGGCTTAATGACTTATTACAAGATTGGATATATGTGTAATACTTATTAAAGAAACTTATTAGTTTGAAATATCACTATAATCCAATTATTAATTATCTTTTCTAAGGGGTATCAACAAATGTCTCCAGGCCATTTTAGTATATCTTTGTAGAATAAGCAATAATTAATCTCTTTCTACACACTGAAAAAAATAACTTTAAATAACTGTTATGAGGATAATAAAATCCTCATAACAATTTGCATAAAATGTTTTTAAGTAAAATTTTCAACTTTATATTCAAATACAACTTATATACCAGAATTAAGTCAATTCTACTTAATAAATTCATTTAATTTTTGTTAAAATATCAAGTAAGTAAACAGTAAAAAATTACACTGAACAAAATCTGAACTGAAACTTCACAGATCACTTACTTTCATATTGAAATATAAAAAAATGTACAAGATAGATTGTCAAGTAAGAGAGACTTGTGGTCTGACATTATTGCTCAATAAGTGAAATTACACACTTCATGACTAATATTGTCCCTCCCTCAGTCTAGGCACACAAGAACCGCTCCTCTTAACAATTTAAAAAATCCAAACTTAAAACTATCCTAACTCTCACAGATCAAATCAACAAAAAGCACGAACAAGTCATTATTTTTAGTGAAAAACACTTAAAATGACAGTTAATCTGGAAAATGATTCTCCTAATGCTTTCAGATACAGAGCATGCTGGGAACTGCAGATCAACTGCCAAGGTAGTTAAATCTACTAAAAATATTTATGTAGTCTCAACACAAAATAAATAAGTTAACTTAATTAGACCAATATAAATGGGTTTTACATAATACAATTTAGTTGGATTTACTAAAATCTTCTTAGGCACATAATCCTTTTTTTCAGTTTAGCTTCTTTATTCCACAGCTTTATTCTATGACGTACCAAAGTTATGCAAGTATACATGATACAATAGCTTTTAATTTCGTCACTCTTTAGGAGGAATGAAGCATTATTTCAAGAGCTGTAAGGGTACCAATAAATTTGAGCACATCTGTAAATCTAATTATTTTAATAATATTAATAACATAAAAAATTCTATGTCACACCATGGGACACATCTACGATTTATTTGTCAACTACCCCCCCTTGTTCTGCTGATTGCTCTGTTTGCCTTTACAGAAGATAAACTTTGACTACACACTATTTCTTTGCATCAGAATATGCATAGTGTATGCATAAAGCAGTATTTCAAACCAATCGGGCGTCCGAAAAAGCCAGTATTTATGATTCCATACTATGAAAATGAAGGAATTTGCATGCAGCCTCTATGCACCTCCTCTCTTAGGCCCTTCAAGATTCACCATGCTCCTTCAGCCCTTCATCGCTCATCATCTGTCTGTTCTTCTGTCCCACCCTACTCTATCAGCATTTCTCACCCTGTGTAAAGAGTGTTTTTTTTTCTGATCACAGTTCCCTCTTTTGTGTATTGTTGGAGTTCAGTTTCCCAGGAGAACTGAATCTTAAAGTGGGTGATGATGTTCAGAAGAGGGTCAGGAATGCTCGGGACTGAATAGGATTTTTAAACAGGTGGTTTGAGGATACTTCAGAGTATGTTTGAGTGTACACATCTATAGATCTCTTTCAATCTATCAGAAATAAAATAATTCATGCAGCTTTTAGTTTCATACGAGGAAAGCATCTCATGTAGAGTTTGTAATGGACTTGTATTAATTTAATGTGTTTTAGAAGTGTTAAGTCATATGAAAGTTTACAAGTTCTTGCATAATGCAGGTTTGTTAAGCACTATGTAGCACTAGGACTATATTGGACATGATAGCTCAACAACCCACATTCCATGTTATTTATTTCGTAATTCATAAGAAGGGGAATTAACACAAACGGTATAAAATCAGGAACAATTATCCTAATATTTGATCAAAGACAAGAATGGAAATGAAGTAGAATAAATATAAACTGTTTTTTAGCGTATTTTCAAAACCTTGACAAACGTTTTACAGGAATTTAAAATATATGTTTGTGCAATGTGAGGTTGTAACTTGCAGCCAGGGTTTGTGAGCAATATGCTGTCACTCAAACATTAGGAATGTGCAGAGATCCGGGTTTGGCTCAGTTTAGTGGGGTCTGATCCCCTCTTTCTCACCCATGTCTCACTTTTGTCTTAAAAAAAACATTATCCTCAGCAGATCAGACACTCAATGAAAACAAGACCAAGATTAAAATGATAGAGAGCGAGAGAGTGGACAGGACCTATAGAAGGTCAATCATAAAAAAGTCTCTAAACCTTTTTTTCAACCTCTTGCATACGCCTTTAACGGCTTTCATTCTTCATCACAAAGAGCTCAGTTAACACCCGGCAATTCATGTAGTGCCCCGACAAGCAACTCTCACTCTAAATAAATCTGGAGACAGGATGAAGAACCAGAGGAAAGACAAAATCAATGTGTTCCCAATTATCCGCCTCCTAAGAGGAAGTAGAGAGGAAAGCAAAACGGCGATGGGTGAAAAAGACAAAGTCCTGAAAAGAGACAGGGCGGAATGAGGCAACAGGGAGGTGATGCATTGGCCCCATGGATTATGGGTAATGGTTTAATTATCTGAAGCTTTACAAAGACCGTCTGGAACTAAATGCTCATCTCAACTAAAGAAAGCAGGACGGGGTCCGTCAAGCTGATTTCTTTCTCGCTGTGCAATTGTCTGGTTGGCTGATCAGTTAAAAAACAGGAAGTGGGTCGGTGGTTATATTGTCTGTCATTCTCGCCCGTTGTTTTGCCTCATTTTCTCTTTCTCACTTTTCTTTCTATTTTCGGGCAACCATAATCCACCATTCATCTTTCCATTCATGCCAAAATCCCACACCGTGCGAACACATACACACTCTCTGCATGCATATTAACACATACGCCAGCACAAACACAAGCTGCATACTTGTGAATACATCCACAAACACATCCAAAAGCTCCAAAAGCCATTCAGATCATAGCAGGCCCCAACTGCACACATTGCGCACCTCCATGCTATTCAACTTTGAAAGAGATGACCACATTCAGTTGGTGGTGGGGCTCACAGTCAGTGAAATTCCTTTGTGTGTGTGTGTGTACACGGAGTCTCTGTCTTTTGAATATAACTGAAAGCAAACATTACTTTTGGACAAAATATTTGAGTTTTAGGGTGCTTTCACAAGACAAAGACAAACTTTTTTTTGTTTTAGCTATTAGTTTACATGGCAATGGCATTTTGAGGCTTGAAATTGCAAACTTTTGAAAATGGGGTTTAAAGTGCACGTTTCTGAAAATACTACCGTATCGTTTCATTGTAAACCCAATCTGATCTACCAGTAATTCGTAACTATTTTACAATGTGGATAATTTGTGTGAATTTGCACGTTGTAAATCGTAAAGTAAAACATTTGTTTCTAGAAAAAAGCTATATTTTAGCCCCACCTAAACCTAATGCCACTGGCACAAAAGCAGATATACTAAAGTATAAATGAGCCAAAATTAGCCTCCGCGTAAAATAATTAAGTTTTTGCAATGAGATTGTGTTGGTAAACCACATGTTTGTGATGTCTTGTGTATTGCGTGGTTAGTTAAGTTTAGATAGTTCTACAGGACTGTGTGTTTGTGCTTCTCAACATACGCAATATTGTTTTTCCAGCAAAGTATTTATTACACCGCTATAACAGGCCACATTGTCCCTACACCCCTTCTAAAACACTACGATCCAGTGACCTTTGCTTGCTCAGCGTGCCTAGATCTTAAAAAGCGAGGCGATCGATCTTTTGCAACCGTCGGTCCGAAACTCTGGAACAGTCTTCCTCCGCACATTAGATTAGCCCCCTCAATATTTGTTTTTAAGTCTTTTTAAAGACATATCTTGCTTTTAATACTCCTTAATCATAGTAAATGTTGTTGTTGTTTCTGCTGTGGCTTAAATAAGAATTGTGTTTCAGTTTATTTTAGTCTGTACAGCACTTTGGTCAATCTTGATAGTTTTAAAATGTGCTTTACAAATAAACATTGCATAGTATTGTATTGTATTACTGACATATGCCAAATTCTAAACACACTTACGCCGACAAAGGGTATTTAAAAACACTTGGTTCAACCTGGGTAAGAAAATGTGCGAAGGTGTGTAGTGCTTACACACCTAACCCTTAGTAATATAATGTTTGAAGTTAATTCAAATTATTTTGACATCGTTGTTGTGTGTTTTTTGAACCACTTTCCGTGTAAACGTACCCTTTAGCTCATTAGCTTAGAGGTCTGATATGTTGTTGTATAATACAATAGCTTTTAACAGATTTGTCCAGTCAAACACTTAAAAGAGAGAAAACACTCCTCCCAAAAACCACCTGCTTCTGACTAGCAATGGCAGTAGCAAATCATGGTTCATGACGTGAAGTCTAAACTTACATAGGGCCTATAGGGATTTTCAAAAAAAGGATGAGTCCTTAGATAAACTCAAACATCCTGTTTTATCAGCACATATGTCAACACAGGAAGGAAAACTGTACACATTGTGTGATGTCACTGTGTCTTTAAGGAATCATCAGCGTCATCTATACAATTTAAGTTTTAGTTTGCACATGACCGAATTATAATTTCAGTTTTTGAGATTTTCCAAACATTTCATTGCACATATTCCAGTATATACCCGTACTGACATCCTGATGATTCATGCATCTCTGGTTTGTCTTCTTGTCAGCACAGAAAATGTGGGTGTCAGGTTCAGGTTAATTATGTGTGTGTGAGACACTGGATTCATGTTCTACTGTCATGCAGAGAATGTGAGGGCCACAGAGTATTGAAAATCAGGCAGTTCATGCACGGAGGTCACAACCCTTGACCTTGGATCTTTCCAGGATGTCGTCTCATCCCTATGCAAAAAGGTGGACCACGAACCAACTTTCTCTCACATAGTTTGTTTCTATACATAGTAGGGACTTTCCATATACATTATCACTTTTATACTACAGAATGTACATTCTATCCCATAACCCTCACCCTTCCCCTAAACATAACCCTCACAGAATCCTTTTTACATTTTCAGATAAACATCTTTTAGTTGGTTTCAAAATCAGCTTGAAGTGGTCCCTAAAAATGAAGTGGATAAGACTTCTCCCAACATTGTGGGGACATTCGGTATGTATAGAAACCTGTACACATACTGTATACGCCGTACCCAGGTTCATCTTTTTAGATCTCTAAAGTAAAGAAACATCCCCTAAATTCTAAATGTCCACACCAATAAATCGTAATAATGACACACACAAACCTCAAATACATTTTTTGTAACATTTGTTAATTTTATTTATAAGTATTTGATTTCTTACACTGAAATATATGGAAAGATTAGATTACCTGTTTTAGGATTTTAGGTCTTTCCTTTCACAAGAAATACGTTTTCCTAAATCTTAAATGTTAATATGTTAAATCATCAAATATATATCGATTAATTCGTTAAATAACAATATGTTAAATTATATACAAGGAACAGCTTCCTTTCATATGTTAAAAAAATAAAAGCACTTGTTTTCAATATATTATAAAGTAATATTTAATATATTGCTTTATATCTTGCAGTATTTTCCCATATAATGTTGTTTCGTAAGGGTTGCACCTGTTGGTTCTGTTTGTCTGATCTAAAGTGTGACTGATTGTGAGGCTTGTGATAGAAACCGAATGCTAACATGTATGCAGAGGTGTTGATGTGGGAGAACAATCCTTGGATGAATGTGCACGGTTCTCCATTTTATGCTTGTTAGTGTACAATCATTGCTGTAGATAAGCTTCAAACGCTGCTTAGCACAAACGAAATATAAGTTATGAGTTTGTTTTTGTTAGGGTTTTCAGATAAGCCGTGCGTGACCACATCACAGACCTGGCGCTTGGCAACCTTCCACAATCCTGCTGCATTTTAACTAGTGCATGAGATCTGATCTTCATGCCAAATTGTAGTGGTAGCGAAAGAAAAGTTCTCCTAGTATGAAACTAATTACACAGAGAGAGAAAAATTAAATGTTGGCAGATGGAAGGTGTTAGAAAGATAAAGCTGGACTGCGTTGCTAGTCTGAAGTTCATGTCACGCTTTCTTACTTTTCTTAATATCACTTTCTCTGTCTTTCTCTCATTCAGACACTTAAAACCACATCCCATGGCTCTCGGCTCACTCATCACTCTTCCTGACTTTCCCTTCATCTCCCCATCTATCATCCACTCTTTTCCTTCACCTTTAATTTGGGATCCATTTAGTATTTTCTTCACTTTCTTTTTACCCAGCCGCCCCCCTCGCCCCTTCTCTATGTTTGGCCTGGCTGTAGGGAGATGCCTGGCCCCTTCATGGAGGTCCTATAGCCTGTGGCTCTGCTAAAGGTTACTGGGTTGGATGTAAAGTTAGGGGGTCCTTTAATATGATTGCTTTGGGGCCACTGAGTATTTCAGGGTCCACTGAGCTTTATATAGGGGCCCCCATTCTAAAGCCTGCACACACACCCACAAAGTGTCTTTCTCTGTGCTAAACACCTGTTTGTAATATGTTCATATTTAAATTTGGTGACAGTGGTTTGGATTTGGTGTGTTGTAGGGGACGGGATTGTTTGGATTCGGTCTGTTCTTTGTCTTATCTTAATAGACCTTTTTTGTTTTCTCTGCTTGTCTTTGGGCTCTTAAGGCTTCTCTCTCTCTTTTTTTCTGAACGACAAGTTGATACCAGCTTTGTGCATTTAAGAGATTGTGTAAAGTCAATATCCGTCAATACAATAGAGTTAGTTAACGGAAAGAGATTTGGCCTCTATTTAAAATAAGCATGCCATAGAAAACATGTGAAAATGTTTTTAATAGTGATAAAAGTTTCCATTTGTTGACTGTGTTTTGAGCGTATACATTGTTTCCCAGTGTTATCACATAAAGTATTTTCCTGGAAACAAACACGGACTTCTGGCTCTATGTGAAATGACTCTTTCTCTTTCTCTTTTGATGTCTTTCTGTGTTTCTTTACACAAACATTTACCCACTTCATTGTGTTTCTTTGTGAGTTCTTTAAGGTCAAGCTTTATATGTTTATTCAAGCTTTATAACTTTATTTTCTTTATTTTGTATTGGATTTTTGTGTAAATCATCAGTATGTGTGTGTCAAGATTAGCTAAATTTGCAAGGCCAAACTTATATGGTGAATATCGACTTACTATAACATATAAAATAGTCTGCGTTCATTTAAATGCTCAAAATGTAGTTTTGCTTAGTCAAACCACGTTATTTGACAAAATTAGGGGAAAGGTGTAATAAATCATCTTAGATGAAAGCTTAATGCGTTGTGACAGGGGTCTTCAACGTTTATCGGAACAAGGACTATTTAAATAGAAACAACTCATTGTCACAGCAAAATTATGTTAAAATGTTACATTTGCACTACTATGTTAGTGTTGCACATAGGCTAAATACTTTTCTGTGTATACATTTTGTTTTAATATATACTGCTTCATTATTTTACGGGATTTGCAGCATCAAACATTTTCATTTACTGTGAAATGGACAATTAAACATTTAATTGAACCTAGTTTTTATTAAGGCATCAATGAGAGAGTGTTTTGTGCAGAGCATCACATCGGAGAGCAACATGCAACGAGTCTGCGATATTTTTGGGGCAACTTGTTTGAGGTACACAATTAGTACACAATGCGCGTTTCATATATTTAAACACGTACGAAAGTTTGAGTTTACAATGCAGAAGTGGTGTGATGTTATTTGGCTGTCAAATAAGCGCTTTACAGTTTTAACAAATTATGAGAATGCACTTTATTTCATGCGTACTATGAATTTATGTGAAGGGAGACAGAGAATACTCTCATGCTGACAACATTGGTTGAAATATTTCTGTACCCATTCTTTACATTTTTAACTAAAAGTTGCCTGTGAGTAAACCATAATTAGCGGAGCCCTTGCAGTTCCACCACGGACCCCTGGTTGAAGACCCCTGCTCTATGACAAATCCTCACTAACTTAGTTTCTTGTGTCATATGTATGTGTCTGTGTGTTTGATAATAGCAAGGAGAGTTGTGAGGCCCCTCACTGGAAACTGCAGTAAAGTTCAGGTCTTCAAAGGTCATCACACCTCAGTTCAAGGTGTCATCATCAGGACAACAGGGAAAAACGGGAACAAGATGACAGCTTCACAGAGGTTACAAGAAAGATGTGATTGGTGGTTTTGGCTTACAAGAGAGCAGGTCATTGGGGTCAACCTGACACTCAATTGAGCGCGCGCTGTTTGATGAGCAACCTGCTGTGGAAACACTGAAGAGCTATGGGAGTGAGAGGTAGTTCAATCGAAGTGAAAAACTGATGGGAGAAGGTTGAGGAGGAGAGGAGAAAAAGATGCTTGGGGTCATTCATATGTGTGCCATGTGTGAACAGTAAGATGACATATAAAATGACAGAAACATAAGAAATAACCCTCTTATCTTTCAAATAGGGCCCTCATCTGCTATAATACAGGGCGTTCCAGAAGTCTGAGACTATTATCGAAACTGCTTTTATTATGCAACTTTTTAAATGCAAGTTGTATATCAACAATTATTTTATTGGCATAGCAATGTTTGTAAAGGGCTGAACGAAAAAAAAACACATGAATTTCATGATAGCTTTAATGACAGCATACATTCAAGTTAGCATGGACTCCACAAGTTTGTACAAAGTGTTATGGTATGTGTTCCATTTCATGCGTTTAAATGAGAGACGTAAAGTTATGGTCACAAATCACTTACAATTATCTTGTGACTTTGCAATGCTTTTGCAAACCTAAATATTTTTTCTTTGCTTTACTTTGTTTGAATTCCTTTTCTCAAAATCCCCCAAACTTTGTTTATTCCCAGATTTAAATGAAAAACATTCTCAGTTTTCAATGCGGTCATAGACTTTGAACCCCACTGTTTGTATATACTGTAACACTAATGGCCTGCAGAATACAATAAAAATGCTCTTCAAAAGAGATTAAAAAGAAAGAATTTAGAAAGAGAGGGATTTATCATGTGCAAAAATCACATGTGTGTATGTATGTGTTTGGGAGAGAGATGGAGTTCTACAGGGATATATTAAGATGGAACGCTCTCTAATGTGTTTATATGAAACTCTGTTCATTTCAGTGAGTGATGTGCGAGAGAGAGATTGGAGACATGATGGCTGTGGAATGCCGCGTGCTGTCATTGCAGGTGCCTCTCCCAGAATGCACTTCTGTTCTTTGTGTGATGTCATGATAACATCAGTCCTGTCACCATGACAATGGCAGTGCTATTAAGATCATCCTCCAGACCTCAATAATTATCCTGGGCTAAATCGGAGGGGTCAGATTAATGGGACACTATCTGCCTCGTGAATAAACCTGCTTGTTAACCCCCTGTAAGGAAACCACATAGATCATGCCAGATTGAATTACAACACTTGCGCACGCACACATGCTGTAATTCATAGTTCAAGCACAGCAGGTCTCCAGAATGGGTGCAGTCACACAGGATAAGTCACAATTACTAAGGGAAGAAACCTTTTATTTAAAACATTTAATTTGACATCTGTCTTTTTGCCCCCTATGTGCACGCACATTCTCTTTTTCTCACACCCTCCCTCTCTCTCTATCTTTCCACATTGTCAAGATGAAATTAGCTAAAATGCATGACTTTTAAGTGCATGTGTCCATGTGTTTAACATACTTTAACTGACTTTGTAGATTTATTTTGGCTTGGCAGTTTGCTTTCACCACACTTACCGCAAAGGCTCCAGCAATTAGAGAAGATCTGTTCCAAAACCCAATCTGTTGCTAAACCTCTAATTTGGAACGCTTAAGAAAGGCAGCAACTCTTTGTTCGGCATTCCGCACAAATAGTGATCTGAATAAGAAAATCATCTGTACTTAATTTGGAGGTGAACTAATAACAAACAACTTTAAATTTAACACAGTTCAAATTGTTTGTTGTTTCAACTTAAAAAAATTAAGTTACCTGGCTGCCTTTAAATTTTAAGTTAATTCAACTTAAATATAAATGTTAACAATTTTGCACCAAATTCATTGAATTACAAAAAAAAAATGTTAATTCAACGTAAAAAATCTTAAAGGCAGCCAGGTGATTTAATTTTTTAAGTTGAAACAAAACATCAATTTTTACAGTGTAATGTACAGAAATATACATACACAAATATTGCATATTTATACATTTATTTTCAGTACAGATTGTATTTAGTATTTACAGTTGTCCTGTCTAATGTGATTTTAATTTTGAGACTTTTTGTTTACTCTAAGGTGGCATTTTCTTTTCCATAAGACACATTTCCTTCCATCCCTGTCCTTAAGAAACCTTGGATATCGTGATTTGCTGTTTTTCAAGAAATGGAGAAAATACTGTACTTTATAAATGATTACATGCAGTGTTGTTTTGGTTAGACATTTGTGAAATCCAGTGAGAAAAATAAATGCTGACTAATAATAATGATTTATTGCAAAAAATTAAATGTAAAAATATGAAGATGCAAGATTAATAGCAGCGTTTTGCTGCCTTAAAACTTGTTTTTTTTTATAAGGCTGCACCATTTTAATAACCTCAATTTGCATCAAGATCGTGAAAATGTAAAAATTTGTTTGTATAAATAGGGGTGTAGGTTGGATTGCATAAATGAGTATGCACTATTGTGCCATAATTTGATGAAAGGTTGTGAAATGTGTTTTCAGCCATTTCACGCCACATAGATTTTTAAGGAAACAGTGAAATGACTCACTTAACCCCATTTCTCTTCTGTCGGCAAGTTTATGTTCACCATACCATTATGCTCTGATATGGGTCTTAAATAACCCATAATCATAATGACCAGCTTTCGTTCACCACATACACTCGTGAATAGCATCTGGCTCTGATTGTGTGTGTGAGTGCACTGATAGTTGCTCAGGGGTTTGATTATGTGCTTTGTATTTTTGAGAATATGAAACCATCTGTATAGGCATTAAATTGAGCACATACACACACGTGTGCACACAGTATCATTTTGCTCCCTTGGTATGTTCGAAACAATGAGTTGTCCAAAACTGTTCTGGTTTTCTCTAGCACGATGGTATTACTTCATTCAGATTCTCTTTGATGTGACTCTTCTTTTATGTGTGCGTATGGAAGATCACAGAAGAGAGGGACAAAACTTATTCAGAGACCGCAAAGACTGCCTTGTAAACAAAGTACGCCTATGGTACAGTAATGGTGTCAGGCGATATATGACTGACCCTTTTGAAAAAAATCAGCATATGCTGGTTAGGTATGTTTTAAAGCTGGTCGTGTGTTGGTCCTCAGCTGGTTTGAGCTGGTCCTTAGCTGGTTTGGAGCTGGTCCTGAGCTAGGAGCTAGCTGCTTGGGACCAGCTAAGGACCAGCACATGACCAGTTTAAACCAGCTCAATCCAGGTCACTTGTACTTCATCGTAAATATTTAAAAAACCTTCTTATTCCAAACCTTCTTTATAGTTTTTTTAATGAATCAAAAGTAAGTAGTTTAAAAATAGAGAACCACTACGAATGTGTACTAAGAATGTTTAATTAAATTTAGAGCCCAGTAGAAGCCATAAAGGAGAAGGTGCTGAGGGCACATAGTAGATAAAGGCTGTAGGTTCACATACACAAAAGCGCCCCGCTAACCCCCCTCGCTCGGGGCAGAAGGGCAGTCCAGGGTCAGACTCTGTCCCTGGGGCATCTTCTACACTCCAGCTCCAGGCTTCTGACAGGCCTGTGGGAGATTTTGGAAGGTCCTGAGAGAGGCCAGACCTTTACACCTCAGAGGCCTAACTTCACCTGCTTTCTCTCTCTACCTTAATGCCGTTCTCTCATGCCTAAGAACACAGAGCTGTGTCTCGAATAAACACTTGGTTTCAGAGAATCATAAAGCTACGGGGCTAGTAATGTTAAGATGACCTCTGTATTTAGGATGCAGATCTGTATAAATGTCGACAAAATAACTAATGACCAAAGGGTGACCTCCTTAGCAGTCATTACATTTGTTGGCTCGGTCTTGGAAAAGTTTCCTGTTTTCAAGCCTGCTAAATCTATTTTTGTATGTTTGTTTGCACGGAAGTGTTGTTTTTTCCGCAAAGGGCTTTGTTTACACAAGTGCATGTGCGTGTTCACCTACATGCTTGTGTGTGTGTGTGTGTGTGTGTGTGTTGGCGTGTCCAAAGGGTTTGATTATAATCAGAAGCGTGTGTGCGCGAGAGTCAGCAGATGGAAATGTAATCGGACACACACACTCTGGGCTGTAGGAAACATTGGATCTATTTCTCCTCTCTTTAGGTTGAAGAGGTGAATGGCGGCAGGTGGGGGGTAGGCTGTGTGGAGAGATTGTTGAAGCTGAATGAAGTTATTCATAATTTTCATTGTGTGTGCTTGATTCGTTCCAATCTGATTTGGCTGTGTTCAGAAAGAGTCATGTAGACGAAAATCCTCACAGCTGTGAGGAGTTTAAATCAGATGACATGTTAGCAGTAGTAGCCCAAACCACAGCCCTGGAGATACAGTACAACCAGCAAATAGCTTTGTTTGAAACTGACAGTTTTCTTTCCTGTCTTGACATTTTTCTTATTAAAACTGTAGATTGAGCGAGACATATGCCTATCAAGCTCATTTTAGTATGCGATAGGGTGTCACCTCATAGTTCATCTCAATATAGCTACTTTGTTATTGCTAGTGGCAGGTGGTAGCAGGAGGGACGTTCTCATGATTGGACAAACATCTGTGTAGTCCCTGATGAGTCATCAATATTTTTAACACAATAATTAAATGCATTTGTGCTTTTTTGGTGAGTTGGAGTATTGCTTCAAAGCAGGCATATTTAGATCGTAACACTTAAGGTTGTATTTGTTAACAATAATAAATGCATTAAAGGTCCAGTGTGTATTTTTTTGGAGGGTTTTTTGACACAAATGCAATATTATATACATAACTACACAATAGAGGTGTATAAAGACCTTACATAATGAAGTGTTATGTTTTTATTACCTTAGAATGAACCATTTCTATCTACATAAACTGTAGGTTCACTTGGAAGGAATTCGCCATGTTGTTTTTATAGTAGCCCTAAACACACAAACTGCTCTACAGAGCGTATTTTATCTCCTTCGACAACATTTTTGTCCTCTGTTACACACTGTCTACGCCAGACGCGACAATATAGACAATATAACGCATGAGAAACGAACATTTTAACATTTTGTCTACACTGGATGCGGCACGACGTGACAATCCCATTAGAAAAAGCAGTGTGTCATATTGTGTAGTACCAGTCGCGTCCAGTGTGGAAACGTGTTAGTTGCTATAGTGCTTCGAAAGGGAGGGGAAGGGGTGGAGTGAGTTGTTGGTTCGCAACTTTGCCAATAAATGCTGCTAAAATCTCAACATTGCTCCTTTAACCAACACAACTAATGTTGCAAAATACAAACTTATTATAAAGTGTTTTTGTTAAATTTTGTCACTTTCTTGAAGCACAAATCCGATTAGAGGATTGAACAAAAACTGTTGAATAATTGGATTGAGAATTTAACATGTTGTGATTTCATAAAAATCACAACGCAAAAATAAAATAATCATAACTCCTGGTTTAGCGACTTTGGTATCAAATTTAAAAGAGAAAAAACCTTCCAGAAGAGAAAAATTTCATCTTGAATAAAGTAAGAGAGCAGAGAGTTATACGGACAGACCATTGTCCTCAAGCACAAAAGAGACAGAATTATGAGGCCGTCAGATTATGTGTTACAGTCTTTAATTTTTATGGACTATTTCTGTGCAAGTGTGCACAATACATGCACGAGTGTAAGAATGTGTGTAATGCATTCTTTGAGACGTGATTGCTGAAGGGAGTATGTGTGAGCATGGTTGTGTGTGTGTGTGATGATGGCTGTGTTTGTGTGCTCTGAATAGGGAGTGCTGAGTGAATGACAGGACTCGTTTCTCATCGTGATTTGTTTAATTACAGTCTGTCCTGCTCTCCCTCATCCCTTCATCCTCAGTAATCTCCTCCTCCTCACTTACTCATATGAAACCCTTTGTCCACGTATCGAAAAATAGCAAAAAGTATAATGGTGCCACTATAGCTTTATAGTGTTACGGATGTGTGGTACTAGCAAAGTGCTTTTGTAATTAATACAGAGTAGCGAGGATTAAATATAAAATGACCAACAGATTTCTTCACGGTGCCATACCACCACACTTTCTCTCTTTCAACATTCAGATGAGTGACACACCAGTGATCTCCAGAGAGACCAGCAAATAAGTATGAGCGTGTGTGTGAGATGTCTGAGAAACAAAGAGATGCTTGAGCACACGCAGCAGGCTCCTGCAGGGATCTGCTCTGATACTGCATGCGTGTGTATCTCTCTGTGTGTGTGTGAAGAGTCTTAGAACTTGACCATGTACAAAAACAGAAATGAAACCGCAAAGTAAACACGCAGGCAGCCCGTCTGCATCTTCGAACGTCCACACTCTCCTACTGTGTGGTCATATAAACCCACACCCATATCTCCCTGCCAAACCCTGCAGCAACATTCAGGAAACATCCAGGGACAATGCTTAGATATCATTTATCATTACAAAAAATAATAATCCGGGCAGCAACTATCAGTGTAAACATAGATTAACATCTTTATCACCATATTTTTATGAATAATGCAGGAATCCTGAAGTCTGTCTTCCAATGTAGTTTGCTTTATTGGCACGATGGTGTATATCACTAAAGTATTGCAAGAAAATGTTTTCTTTCTTTCTCAAAATGATAGTCACAAAAGATTAGAAAAGCTTATTGACCATTCATCATTTTTTATTAGTTCATACAGATCAGATTATTTTCTAGTTGATCTATTCCTCAGCGAGGTTCACATTCTGAGGGGGGTCTTGTCCTTTAATATGAAGCTTATGAAACTGGAATACATCGTTCTGTTTTATGTGTTGAAATCCCAAAGCGTTGCTCACTGTCAGTCACACTGTTGAATGTTGAAGTTTCCCGCAAGGGTATGTCGTTCTTCTGTTAAACAATACTTTACGTGGTCAGGAAATATCTACTCTCACAGACATTGGCAATTGACAATACAAACTTGACTTTTGTACAGTCGGAGCGCTGTAAGCGGAAGGAGGTGATGTGCTGCCCTTCACATGTGACCAGTGTAGTTAGGCTTGAGTAATAGTAATGATGTAAAGAAAATAGAAGTGTTTATATTGAAAAATTGATTCTACAATACTGGGAGATCAAATGCAAGAGAGAAGCGTGTTTGTGCCCTTAAGAACTTGCATCTGGGAATGTTGAATTGACACTCTATCTCATATTCACTCTGGGAATGAGGCTCCTATCGTTGTGGTGATTTGCGTTGATTATGGATGTGGAAACATCGTAGATTACCACGCTTTGCAACAGCAGAAAATTAGTTCCAGAACATTAGACATACCTGTGGTGTGTGTGTTGTGGGGTTTGTTTGAAATATTCCCACGTCTGTTCTTCTAGGTTTTGTTGTTTTGTGGAATGAATGGGTACCCGCACACATTCACACTCCCTAGACTGAGGGGGTGATGGTTAGTGTCTGCCCCAGTCATCCATCATATAACTAATTCACCCTTTATACACACAAACACTCATGCTCACTGCCTTCCACTTATAGTCTTTGTGTTATAATTATATGATTCACATAATTTACCCGCATGCGTTTCCAAACCCATATGCTAACTTTCTTGTGCAACATAAAAGTACTAAAGAAATCTTGGTTACTTTTTGTAGCAATTCTCATGTATGAGAAATGAAGCTTCAGGGCTATCATTCAATTCACTCAATTAATTTTTGTTCATTTTGGGTGTACTGTTTCTTTAAAGGCGCCTTGTTTAATGATGATCTATTGACAGAAATGCAATATAATATACACAACGATGTCTTGAGAGGTTGAATAAAGATCTTACATAATGAAGCGTTTTGTTTTTATTAGCTTAGAATGAGCTATTTCTATACACTGCGTGTCCCCTTGCATGGAATTCACCATGATGTAGCCCTAAATTGACAATTTGCTTCACAGAGTGCATTTGGTGCACATTATCTCCTTCGATGAGGAAGCGAAAACGTGACAATCTTAGCCCTGTGTCAGCCGCCTTAGTGCTTCGTAAGAGAGGGGGGAGGATGGAATGAGCCGTTGGTCGTCATTCAAAAAATCACCGCTAGATGCCGCTATATTTCATACACTGGACCTTTAAATGCATAAATGTTAAATTCACTTTTTACCAGAGTCAGCAAAAACAAATGGTTATTTATAAGGAAATACATTGTTATAAACAATGACAGACATGCATGCATATGTATGAACGAGTTTTGTTAAAACTATAAGATCAATTGAAGATGAATTCGGCCAGATTATGTTAAACCCTTTCTGACAACGCTAATCTTTAGTGAGCAGTGAATAATCTGTAATATACTTGTAAATCTAACTGGAAAAATAATAGAGAGGTCAAACAACCCAGGAGAGACAACAATAAAACACATTTTAGTGCACTGGTTAAATAAGCAGTGCTGAGGTGTTTATGTGAAGTTTAACTCGAACTTATCTCGTAACTCTGCTGTTAACTCAGACTTGGGTTGGACTCAAAGGATGTCTCGCGGTAAAGCTCCAGGTGAATGATGGTCCGGCATTTGTGTAACTTCGTAGAGAGGCTTTAGAGCTGACAGACAGATTTGTCTTCACAAAGGGGTGAGCTGTTTAAACAGATGAAAGACAGGGGCCCCAGGCCTCATGTGGAGTGACTAGTGTGTGTATGTGTGAGAAAATGATATAGATATAAAATCCATATCATATGAATGAAGAATGACTTTCATAAGAAAAAGTCAAAGTACATACGCTTGGAGATGAATACAGTTTGTGTGTTATCCATCTCTCTTTTGTTCTCACTTCACTGACTATGACTCTAGAAATTGCTGCATTTTTTAAAGTTTTGGCTTCATATTTGCAGGGTAAAAGTTTAAAAGGTCATTGGCTGCAAGGTGAACGCCAGTGATGCCACACCAACCTCCTGATGCTTCTTGGTGGTTTGCCAGATGATTGCAGGAATCTTGCTGGATCATGGCCAGGGAGCTCAGTGATTTCAGGGCCATTGCCATGTGAAAGATTGCTTTGGAAAGATCAGATTTTGTTTGGGTCCACGCCAAAGTCAATGTGTGTGTGAATGTGGATGGTAAGGTGTGTATAAGATATAACATGGGGCATTTGTTCACTCATAAATAAAAATATTTTATCACCTACATTCATGTGATTTTCAAAAGGCTAAATTGCAAACACATTGTAAGTATTAATTTAATACTTTTTATTGGGTTTTCTCAATGCTTGAAACCTTCAGTTCTCATTGTCTAAGCATGAACAAGATCTACCAAAATTCTTCTTTTCAGAAAAAAAAAAGAACCTACTGTATATGGGTTTGGACATAAAAATGATCATTAAATTGCAACCGATTTCCAACTGTGGCTGCGGACTGTTAATGTTTCTCTCAATGCTAAATTATGATAAATTGGTTGTGAATAGTAGATTGGATTAATTTGTGTAGCCTTGGCAGCAAAACAGAATTGTCACGGTTTCGGCCTTTGAAAAATCTACAAACCATCTGCTTCCATATATCACACATTAATGGAACAGGTTCTCTTTGTTTTCACTCCTGCCTTTGTCCACAGGTAACACAATTCCCATTGAGAAGGTTATGTGGTTTTAACCTTTCACCCCATGACCCTTGTTAGTGGCCGCTCGGCAAGATGTGAAACGATTGGGTGTTTGTGGTTAGTGGATTTCTGGGATGCTGATGGAGATCGCACTCCAGCGACTAGACCAATCAGAATGTTTTGCTAGCTTTAAGCAAAAATAGTTGTTGAGATTATTTCAAGAAGTGCAAATGTGTTGTGTATATATTGTGTATGTGTGGATTAGTGGTTTGGCTCAAACTAATCCGTTCGTCTCTTGGGAGTCTGGTTTCATGACTCTGTGTGCACGTGTGTGACCAATGTCTGTTCTTGATAACTGTGTGTGCTCAAATTTGTGTGTACTTTTGTACATAGTGTAGATCTCCTTTTTACGTGGTCATATAGGTTTAGTTATGTTATTGAATGTTAAGCATTAATAATAGGTACTATCGTCATAATATGTTGATTTTGAGGAGCCTGTGTATTTTGGATAGCAGCCATAGACTCCTGAACATGTGGTTGTGTGTGTCCATGCAGAAGTGCGTGCATGTGTTTGTGTGTGCATGCATGTGTGTGTGTTTGTCTGGCTGTAAAGTCCCTGCTGTGGCTGGTTTGAGAGGGTAATTGGTGGTAATTGATAGTAAAAGTCCAGAAGGCCCAAAGACCATTTCAAATATTATCCATAAACAAAACTGCCAATACTTTAACTGTGTTCAACATATAAATAGCTCTTTTTGTAGGTTTAGTAGGTTGTGTATGTATGACATGGGCCTATATGTGTGTGTGTGTTTGCCTATGGGAGCTGTTGCATTAAAGTCACACTGAAGGATTAGGACCAGGCGCCATATGGAAATGGGAAATTAGCCCGAGGCTGCGTGTGTGTGTCCAGAAGGCTTTTGTAGAACGTACGCTGGTATTTCCATTGAGACGCAAGGCAAGAGCCCAGATTCTTGACAGGAAGCAGACTTATTGTGGTCTTGTGCACCTAGGTTAGGGAGTGACTGTGTGTATGTTGGGAACAGACAGGATGGTTTCCTTATGTTTAAAGCTAGTAAAATACCGTTGATAATTATTGTAATCTCCATTGACCATATTTGTAGCATGTGTGTCTACTGTTAATTGTCATGCGTCCATAATTTGTGGGGCACTTGCCAATTAGCAGGAAAAACAAAACATGAAATGTTATCAAAGTCAATAAAGTAGAAAAATAAATGAAAAAAATATAATTCGGTGATAAAAGAGTTGGTTTGGAGTTCTATAGCAGATAGTTCTGGCAGCTTGTGAGTCAGGCACGTCTGAAATTTGGAATATTATCAAGGGTCTCGTAGAGATTTCTGGAGGTTTAGAGGTTCATTGGGGGCATGTTGGGTCTGTTTAGAGGAGGTTTGGGAGTCTGACACTTATCTAAAGTAAATCCCTATGTTTTAAAGAGAGGGAGGTAGAGAGTAAGGAATTTGTATAAAATAAAAGTAGGTTTAAGATAAGGTCTGGTCTTCATTGGGTCCAGACAGAACACCAGAGCCTTAAAAAACCTTCATGATTGTTTGTAAGCTCTTCTAACACCTTAATTTCCTCATATGTAGATCAACACAAACAAACACATACATATGTTTTCTTCATAATATTTTAAAAATAATCTCATAATCCTTTAGTACAGCATTGGGGCGCTAAATACATCTGCACATTAAGACGTATATATCAAATGTATGTGCCATTTCCGTAAAAAAAACCCCACAAACATCATATCCATGGACACAGGCAATGGCTTTTAGTAGCATTGTAAATCAATGTGATGTATTTGTTATAGTGCTGAGGTTTGTATGTGTATGGTCAGCAGATGAATTGCTTGAATTACCCATGAAATGCTTATACTGATAAAAACACACAAAGTTTGTTTTTAACTTAAAGTGCATTCATTTGTAGTAAAAGACCAGCAGATCACTCAGTGTAATATATTTGGGCAGTTGACAAATAAACCATACCATATGACCTATGGTGGGACAGCGGTCATTAAGAAAACAAATACGTGTGCAGTTAATTTTCAACTACCCATACCTTTGTGTTATACTTTTTTTAAAATATTTTTTCTTACTTTAGTTTATTGTCCCCCTTTTGCTGCTGTGGGGTCAACAAGTTGTATACTTCAATGAAAGCAAAAAACTCTAATCATCATTTCTGTCAGAAAATTGTTGCACATTTGATTAGAAACCTTCCAATCAAAAGCTTCCAGTTTTTAAAACATTTGGCATTATGACATGGATTTTTGGACACCGCAATATATTATAGTACTAGACCGCAAGTAAAAAAAACACACTTTAAACTTTGAAACGATTGCTTTGTGCGATCAGTAATGTTGTATAAAAAAAAATTCAGTGAAAACATTAATTTCAAACATCATCTAAAACCTTTACACACAAACCTCAGCTGTGTTAAGGTTATCGACAGCAGAATTGCAGTTAAACTACAGACTCTGGAGGCCCAAAAAGCAGAAACAAGATCAATCATATAACAGCAATCAAATAAAACCAGAGAAAGATTTAAAGAGACGGAGACAGGAAAAAAGATGTGTAGAGAGCACAAGAGATTAAACAGGGTAGGGAGAAGGCAAGGGCAATCTTTTCATCGTGCCAATTTCAGGGACATATTCTGGACTTTGTTCCATGCATGGTTATAGCAAAAGACAGAAAAACAGAATGAAAGATGAATAGGAAAAAGGTTCAAAGCTGGTCTCACAGGTGTGGAGGCTTGAGCATATACAGGCACGTATGAACAAACACTGTGTAAACGAAGATCGAGAAGGAGTTGAAACCAACACATCGACACAAATAAAAAATATTATTTTATGTTTTGTTATGTCAACATTAATCCAGCGGATAGAGTAACACTGGTGATATGAATGAATAAAACACTTTTCTTAAACGTCATCTCGCAAATGCCTCATACGCTTAAAAGCATACAGTCAGCTTTGTATTTGGTGACGGATAGTTTTTCTACTTTGATTTATTCTCTCACTCTTTCTCGCTCTCTCAATCTCCCTCAAAGAGTTCATACTTGTAGTGTAACCAGAGAGGAGAAAGAAAATATTGCGAGTGATAGAGATGCTTTAATGAAAACTTCAGTCTGACTGAGAGGAAACAGAGGTCAAGAGGAAATGGTGCTAAGCAGTCTCTTTAAATGTTGATGGAAATACCAGATATTTACATCACAGTAAGGTCTACATCACAGTACTACATTCATGAATGGCAGGAAAAAAACATGAACAACTGATTATACGTGCAGGTGAGTTTGTAACCAAATAAATTATTAAAATTGATTTTATATTTACATTTGGGAGATGATTTTAGCCAAAGCGATTTACAATGCATTATACTATACATTTGTAGCTTAGTATGTGCATTCCCTGGGATCGAACCCATGACCATGGCATGCTAGCGCCTTGCTCTTACCAATAAACTACAGGAAAGTAATATTTATAGAATTAGTTATATTAAGTCAAGGAAACCATGTAATAGACACTTACACAGATATGAAGGATATTCGATTTGCAATACACAAGTGCTTTAAACTGTAACTGTGTTTGTGTTTGTGTATATGTACAGGCTGTGGTAACTTTTTGGTGAGTAACTGGCTTGTAGAACTGCTGTAAACACAAATCACTTAACAACTGTGATCACAGTAAATATACATTAAACACACTCTCAAACCACACACACATTCACAATTTGACAGACTAAACACACAACCTTCCTATGTTTACAAATATTTATGCAAAGCACGTTTTTGCTCCTACACACACCTGCGTACATAAAAACAGACAGACAGGCCACTCAAAGACAGAAAATTACCTTCGAACACACACAATGTTTTGACAGTTATGATGAATGAGCATTTGAGTTGCAAGGGTAAATAAATAAATGCAGTCAGAATGCTCGGGAGGTAAAAGGTTACGAGTCACGGTCAATGTCACTGTGATCATCAGTGTCAGGGTCACGACCCTAACGTGCTTGACCGATCACCGCGAACCGTCACGCCCTTTTCAAACTGCAAACTAGGGCAAGACCATTTGTGTGAATGTTATTAGAGCTCTATCAGTAATAATTTCCTATAACATTTATTAAAAGACTTTATCGCAGTTTCATGTGGTCAAATTACCTCCTTACATTCAGAAAACAGCGAAGGAAGATAAGAACTCGCACTGATTCATAACATGTCTCTTTCACAAATACATTCCACATAGAGGCTGAACATAAAAATATTAAGAAATAATAGCAAGGCTTAAAATTTTTGCGGTTGGGATGTGTTCATTAATCTTCCTGTGTAATGCTGTGTCGAGCTCACTCTTAAATTGTTGGTCAAGGCGATGTGCAATTGGCTATAAGCCATAAATACACCCTATTCTAGAGACTTCCCCCAATAATCTATCTGTCATCAGGTCCCACGCTAGAAACATACACACAAAGGCCCCTGAGTGTGTCGAGCTCGCTTGAGATCTCCAGTCGACAACGTTTCAAGTAGACTTCCTGTAAACACATGCATCACCATTTTCTTTCTTTCTCTTAGCAAACTAGTAAAGTCACAGCTGCACTATTGGACAGTGTGTAAAAACTTTGTTTATGTATCAAACTTATTTCCATGTGTATACTCTCCGTTGTAGCTGTTTTTAGACTGATTGAATTAACTCGTAGAGGGGAAGGGGTGGGAGAGCTGTTTTCATTACAGATGCATGAATATCCTCAAAGAGCAAATAGAAGACTAATGAGAAAAAGAGAAAAAGATGAGAGGGAAATGAGCGTCGTGTCAAGGGTCACAATATAAACGAGACTTTCGATTTCAAATGACCCCTTTCCTCTTCTGGGATCAGAGGTCAAGCCCCAGCAGGGTTTTGGGGTAACCTCGCCATTGCACATGTTTAGCAGGTGTTTCAAACACACTTTTTGATGCAAAAATGTAAATGTTTTATGAGAGCTAAATAACCAGTAACTTTCAGATTATATATTTTTTCCAATGTTAAATATTGACCAACATCTGAAATGGGTCCGAATTTTGTTTGCAAATTCAAATGGGATAGTTGTCCAAACCAATAAAAGCAAATGGTCTATAGTGAGAAGGCTAAGAAAGATTTTGAGGGGCTAAATCAAGTCAGACAAACACGTACAAGCACACACTCACCATCTCAAATTTGTTCTAGCAGCCCACCTACATAATGGCTGTCAGTCTAAATCATTGCCTGAATCCTTCTGTATATTTAGACGTGAGCTGCTGTGTTTGGACATGGAATGACTTAGTACCCAGCACATAGTTTAACTCCAAAATGTCTGAGATAATATATTAAAAGGTGTTAAAATAGGTTTTTTACTACTTCAGACAGTTTGCACTTGGCAAACATTCATGCTGTGTCAGAAATTGCTCCCTAAGTAGTACACTTCTCTCTCTCTCTCTCTCTCTCTCTCTCTCTCTCTCTCTCTCTCACTCTGGTAATATTCAATATTTCGTTGCTATGACAGTAATTGCCCTGAAAATGTCATTCTGACCTCATATAATAATGACGTCACCTTTTCGGCGTTTGATTTTTTTCTGATCAAAAGATCCTGCAGTGCTCACATGATATCGGGACCACTTCAGCCCCCCCTGGCAGAAAAAAAAGTTTTTACAAAAGACACATTTTGTGCCTCCTTGCCAACGCAAACTATAAGTTAATGAAAATCTTCAAAACGCTACACAAGCACCGTCGTAATGGCAGATGGAGAGGCTGATTTTTGCCATAGGCTATATATTTTGAAGTCAAAATAATCAGAATAGTATCAAGCATACATGCACCATCTGAGGGCAAACAAAACATTACTATTTCTACTCCGATCTTAACACTTTGGGCTGAATAATGCTCATTTAAAAAAGTGGTTTAAATATTTCGAAAATGTTAGAAAATGAATTCTGTTTTTAATAAAAAAAATTCGTCTCAAAATCCTTTCGAGTAGCCTATCAGTATAATACTCTAATACCAGTTAGCTTCAATATCCACTTTGAAACATTTTATGTTTATATTTAAGTTATATTTATTCATTGATTTATTATCAAATGAGTGAGAAGCTCGATTCGATCTCTGGCTCATCTGCGAGGCTCTTAAAGACGGGGAGGGTCTCAAGACAGGACTACTGGACAGTCTGAGATACGAGAATATGAGAGAGTGAGAGCCGAAAGAGAGAGACTTGCGCACTTGGGTCGGGCTGTGGGAAAGTAGCGCACACGGACACAGGCGAGCGGCTCGTGCTTTAAGATAAAAAAAGTAAAAGTCTGTCTCTGTAAAAGTCTAAAACCGATTGAGATAAATTAAAGAAAACCCCAAGGAAAGATCCCAATTATTGCGGTCCAGGCAACAGCTATGGAATTGCCGGTTCTGGTTTTAGCGGCGGTGGTCCTGTCCTTTGGATCCAGCACTAAAGTGAATGTTCCGCGCCTTCGACTTTCTTATAAAGGTAAACTGCTTAGATAACTTGGATCTATATTTGATAATATGGAATATAACGCTACTATTTAATGAATGTAAAATGATGGCTACAGGGAAGATAAGTGCTTAAATAGAATTAATGATGGCATGTTTTAACACTATATGACGGTTGATGTTGCGATTCCTCTGTTTATCGCGTTGCGCATATTTCCTAGCACAGGTGCAATCGGCTACCTTAACTTGGCAGGGCACAAACAATGTTTGCAGGCCCTTTACCACCACATTTATTTTACTTTCAACACATGCCGCTTTTGACAATTTTGAAATCTTCAGTGAACTTCTCCCTTGGTGATTTTGTCAAATATAAATCTGAGCGCCCTGTTGCGCGCAATTACGCACGGCCGTGTGCTTCTCTATTTCAACTGGTGCTGCAGCTGGTCTTTTTTTACACTGTGGGAAAAGCTACAACAAAATGTAGCAGTGTAGGTTACTGTTTCAGCTAGTTCCTTTCCAAGGGACCCTCGAGCTATTCTGAGTCACGCACGCCTCCAAACCTATATTGCGTTGAGTTGATGTTTATTGTTTTATCCCGTTACCCCTACATCATTTATAGTGTGCAAGACAAATGTTGCAGTGTGTTGAGGGAGTTTGCGATTATTTAACTGCCTTGTTAGACCTTGCTGCTGTACACTTTAAAATAATTAAGATAAACTTTGCTTATCATAAAGTTACTCTTATAAAACCAGAAATGAGGCTTAATGTGATTACAGGTATGTTAAGAAGAAGCTATTAATTGTTTATTGATGTTTCGCTAGTTATTGATGATTATAAACTGTCGGGTGTCCGATTTCCCTCCAGCAGTGTGTGCGTGACAAGGGCGCATCTGTGTAGAGTTTAGTGCGGTCATCTATTGCACAGCCAGTCCCTGCGTGGAGCTATGATTGCATGTAATCGCCCTGTGTTCTTCTCCGTGGACGCGTTATTAACCTCGATAACGATCCGGCTGTAGTTCCCTGCCTTGGACTATATGTACTTAAATTGTCAAGAATTTGAACAGATCTTCGAATGCCTGTTCGTCATTACGCGCATGAATATTAAAAATGCTTTGGTACGCACGCAAAGCACGCACGCATGCACTCATCAAGCTGTCAAAATTGTATGGATTGGTCTGGAGGGAGCATGTTATGTTTTGAATGGGAAATGAACGACAACCTGTAAATGCCAACAGCATGGATGTGTGTGTGTGGATCTGTGGGGTCCTTTGCCAGGTCAGCTCTGACCCCTGGTCAATTTGAAATGTGTGCTGCGTTGGGAGACACGCACGCACGCACGCACGCACGCACGCACAAACACTCCAAGTGAGTGCTGAAAAGCAGTTTTCCTCCCTCCTACACCTTCACACCCACATGCATTCATACCCTCACATGGCACAGTCCATTTTACGGTTGAACACACAGGCACATCGGCTGGCAGATGTGTGTTTGTTTTAGTTTACATGAACGAATGAATGAGACTGTTTTTGTAGAGTTGCCCAGATGTTTGTGCAGAGTTTGATGAGGTCTGGCTAAAGAATCTGTCACCAGAGGAATTTTAGGCGATTCTTTGTTTCTCCCTTTTTTCACGTTCTTTCACTTTCTCACACTCTAAATATTCTTTCTGAAACCATTTGGAAACGGTTTATTTAATAAAGGAGATCCAGCTGAACCAATCTAAATACAAGCCAAAGCTTGAGAGGGAAGGCCACACAATTTAGTGTCGGTAAAGGGAATATACTGAAACTCTAACAGGAGATTGATGTTTCTGTACAGAATGCTTAAATTTATGTTTGACACTACAGATGTTGGCTTGGCAATGGAGTAATGTAGTTTGTTTTAGGTTCAGTAAAAGCCATTGTTATTACCTTATCTAAGCCTTAGAAACTTTTGTAGATGTACCCTAATGTTGTCGGATTGATTTATCATATAAAAAGGACTTTTATAGAATACCATACGCATAGCACCAGTGCTGAGCACAAAAAAACGCAACGTTTGGAAACACGCCGTACACTGGCAGAAGAGCCTTGGTGGACACAGCCCCTTCGTGTCTGTATCTCCCTCCTTATCTTTTAAACTTTTAAATGCTGTGCGGGCAAATTCAGCGCCAGCAAAAATACCAGTGTTTAATGGACGAGAAAAGAAAGACAAGACCTTACACATGCCTGCAATGGCAGTTTTATGTTCACATGCCACGGCTATTGAGAAAATTCATTTCAAACATAATGTTCATGGCACATACAGATAATCCATATACACACAGGTACATACACACACAGTAGACGGGAATACTGTGGTTTCACTGTGGAAAATGGGTGCAGGTGTAATGTGAATGAAAACATTCCCTCCATCCATGTGGCATTAGTCAAGAGGATCTGGTCTAATGTTGCAGAACAATGCTGTATTGTAGCAGTTTCCTTCTGAGCTGAGGGGAGTTTGCAGCTTACCGCAATTAGGTCACAAGCTCTTGAGTCGATCACACGCACTGATTACAAGCAGAACAGCTGCTGGTCACTTAAACTGTAATTTTATTTTTTATCCCCAGAGCTGATGACCATCCTGGGAGCCGTCACACGGACATATGCACACTTTATTGCAGCCTTATGCTTTGGTGCACAAATCCCATTACACACAAACCTCACACGAGAAAACATACACCGATATGGCTGCTAAAAGAATTCAGTCTAATAAAGGACAAAGAAAAGAAGTGTCAGAAACGAGTGAATGAAAGGAGAAATGACTTGATTGTGGAGCTAAAGTGTTGACGGGAGAGGGAGAGCCAGTGAAATGCATTTCACCCATTGTCACTTAGATTAGCCATGTGGGAGAAGAATATTTCTTTCTTTCGTTTTCTTTCTTTTGCGGATGAAATGCGCAAACACGTCTATAAGTCTGTGTGTGTAGCCATAACACACCGTTTTGTCTATAGCTGCTGGAGTCTCATTGTGTTTGTGTGTGTACAGAGGGGAAGGCAGTGACTCTCATGGCAGCTGTCCAGAGGGGTCCATCTAAACCCTCACGTTCTGATTCTCGCTCCGGGGAGAGGGGGGATCAGGAGAGGCCAGGGTGCAGGAGAAGACCGAGGGACGTAAAGAATGAGACTGACAAAAGAAATGTTGAGAAAACAACCAGGGAAAAGTGGGATTGAAGTGGAGAGGGAGGCTGAAAGAGAGAGAGGTTACATTTCAGAGCTTTTATGAGTTTACCAGTAAGATAAAGCCAGATTTGCCCTGCAGTAATGTCAGCATGTGTGACGAATTGAGACAGACAGAAAGAGAGAGAATTGGAGGAAATGGAATATATACAGTGATTTTATGGAAAATTGGCTACTTTTTTGCTCTAGAATGCTGGGCTGTAGAAATCCACATGTATTGAGTACCAGTCAAAACTTTGAAATCATTTAAGAATAATATTTAAATACTTAGTATTAAATAAATGTTAAAATTGAATATAGAATAATTCTTTGTGGACCTGGGATGTTTTAATTATTGATGGAGTGTGGGCAAACTCATCTAATAAATAAGGGAATATAGTTTATATTTTAATATACAAAAATGCATTCCAATTGACTACAGTTTTTTCAGCCTTTAATATTTTATTGTAATTTTTGTGTTGGCCACAGCGGATATTAAAGTGGGTTGACTCAATAAGATTTGTGCATGTATTGCATTCATTATAAACCCTCATTAAATTCTCATCACACACATGCAAACCTTTTAATCTTTAATAATATGTCACTCTGGACAACAAAACCAGTCGTAAATAGCACAGGAACCTTTTTAGTAATCGCCAAAAATACAAGGTATGGGTCAAATTTATAAATATTTCTTTAATGCAAAAAACCATGAGGATATTAAGTAACGATCGTGTTCCGTGAAGCTATTTAATAAATTTCCTACCATATATGTACAAAAACTCTATTTCTGTGAGTGGATGTCCTGCTGCAGTGCCTCAGATTAACAACTTCAAAGGCGATTTTCTCAATATTTAGATTTTTTGCACCCTCAGAATCCATCTATGTAAACAGTTGTTGTTCCGCCAGATAGTCTACTATCCTAATGAACCATATATCAATAGAAAGCTTATTTCTTCAGCTTTCAAATGATGTAAAAATCTAAATTTCGGAAGATGTACCCTTAAGATTGGTTTTGTCGTCCACATATGTTTAAATAAAAGGCAAAGATTTCAACATTGTCCAACGTTGGACAAGTGTTGCACTGTTGCATATAATTAAAATGTATGCACTGGCACAGTTTATTTTTGCCTGCAAGATTAATTTGAACAACATATTTAGAATAAGGTTTTAGATAAAAAGTTACAAATAATAATTTGTAATTTGATAAAAAAAAATCATTCATTTAACCAAGTTTTTATTTTGACTTTTAGTAAGAGCACAAAAGTACAGTGATTACAGTATGTGTTGTGTGTTAGCATCTTTTAATTGTCGACATACTTCAAATTAGATTTGGTGGAGATTTGGAGGAGAAAAACACTTTTTTTTGCAACTTATTGTGTACGAGTGTGTATGAGAGGAGTGTTGTGTATTCTTAGTGCCTGGGGAAGACACCGTGAGATCTTCCTGTCCATGTTCAATTTCAATCTCCCCTACTGCTTGCTGAACCAGCCAGTAATTAATTAGTTCCACCATGCAACTGCTGACAGAACCAGCCAAAAGCCTGAACCCGTACAAAACTCACTCACAAGAATAAACAGAAACACACACAAGTGCATGATAAAATACATCTAAGTCATGTACTAATGTACAGTCTACATTAAACATGATTCACTTACATTACAGACAAGCCTTCAGAGGGTTATATTTATACGTAACATATTTATATCACATTTTCTATCGCCTTTCATTTATCTGTCTTAATCACAAACAGGCACACAGACAAAATCCAGAATAAATGCGATCCATAAGGCAAATGGCCCAAACAGATCTAATGCAAAACCTTCAACTTGCAAACACTTTATTACCCAAGAGCGAAAATCTAAAAGGTAGAACAGACGCCAGCATGCATGTGTGTGCTATTAACGCTTGTTTAGAAAGTTGGTGGAGTGCCACTGTGTGGAAAGCCTGCTGATGCAAGAGAGTTGATAGAGAGAGAGAGAGATAGATAGAGAGATGATGAGAAAATGTTCACTTAACTTCACATTTGTCATAGCCCCCTTCTCTCTCTTCCTCTTAATGACGTACACACAGATGTTATTATGAACTAAGTAAGTAAGGAAACATGTCTTGAAAGATGTGTGGAAGATGTGTGTCGTAACCACTTCATTCTAACATTACATTTTAAGTTCCGTTTCCAAAGTGTTACTCATCTACTGGCACACTTACAGGGTCTTACCGTCACACTGGGGGGGGGGACAAGTGTGTGTGTGTTAGACACAGTGTGTATTCCAACGTAAACCTCTGTGCAATGTCAAGTTATAATTTTATCAGGTTTAATTTCATTAAACCGGTGGTTGTGAGATGTTATTTTTAAGAAGGCAGTTTATGGACACAGCTTTAAGAGAGACCAGACAACCTGTCTTACTCACACATCATCGTGCCCCTGGGCCACTATTTTCATCCTTTAAAAAAAAGAGAAACACTGAATTTACCAATAATTATGTCTGAATTACATTCAAAAAGTCGCTCAACAACAATTGGCTCTTTTTGCTTAAAAGTGGGACCTGTTTTTTGAATCTTCTACTTTATTTTGTGTCAGTCTTCTTCCCCTTATAATGTCAATTAACACATTTCTACAGAATAGAGAAAGAGAACATTGCAGAGCTCTTCATTTCTTTAGATGTCTATGTCTTTGATTCATATGGGGAAGTTATTAATCATATGCCACCAATGAGCTCTTAAAGCAGGGCATTGTACCACAGGTTATTTCAGAGATGCCCTGTAAACACTTTACTGTATGTACCTACTGGATAAATAGTATCTGCTTAATGATAAATAACAGGTGATTTCTAACTTTGTGTATATTTGGGATTTGTGTGTAAGTGTCTGTTGTTGACATTATGTAATTCTGTTTTGACACTATATATGTGACCCTGGGTCATAAAACCAGTCTTAAGTAGCACAGGAATTTTTTTAAGTAAAAAACAAAAATACATTGTATGGGTCAAAATTATCGATTTTTCCTTTATGTCAAAAATCATTAGGATATCAAGGAAAGATCATGTTCCACGAAGATGTTTTGTAAATTTCCTACCTTAAATATATAAAAACTTTATTTTTGTAAATGGATTGCCTGCCACAGTGCCTCTGATTTACAATTTCAAAGGCCATTTTCTCAATATTTAGATTTTTCTGCACTCTCAGATTCCAGAGTTTTAAATGGTTGTATCTCAACCAGATATTGTCATATTCTAACAACTCATACATCAGTAGAAATCCTATTTATTGAGCTTTCAGATTATTTAAAAATCTCAATTTGGAAAAATTTACCGATAAGAATGGTTTTGTTGTCCAGGGTCACATATACTAAACCCTTTAAAGCTTTTCATTTCATTATGTTGAGAAACTTGCATGCAACATCACTTACACTAACAAAGAAAGAACAAATCTTTCTCTCTTTCTAGTTTTCCAGCTTTGGAAACAAAAGGAGTGTGTTTTCAACCTCCTTTCCAATGATTGTAAAAATCTAAAGGTTTTTGTTAAACTCCCTAAATAAGGGAGGGAGTTTAATTGATTTGTTTGGGAGAATATTGTGGTTGTTGCACGTGTGTGTATGTGTTTATAATTGTGGTTTAACACTTGGCTTTATTATCTGGCTTCTCGTGGTCTTTTCAGTGGCGCCCCATTAGCGGGTCCAGAAGCGTGCCGCCCTATCATCGAGGCCTCATTCCCTCCTCAGATGCTTCTCATGTCTGTCCAATCACATGTTATATGAGGGAATGTGGAGGGAGTGTTGAGTTGTACTTAAGGAAATATTAGAAAGATAGCAAGAGAATGTGTGTGTGGGAAGGCAGAAATGTGTGATTTTCCTCGAAGAAAATAGCTCAACAAATATAATGAGTAATAGGCCAGTTAAAGGCTAAATAAAATTGAAAAAGGAGCAGGAGCAGGTTACAAGTGTCCCAGTTTTTTGTGCTGTTTTTGAGCTGATTTAGAGAAAAGTGTATTTTCTGCATTTCATCACTGCCCCTAACATTCTCTATGTCTACTTTGACAGAGAGAGAAAGATTGACTGCAATTTTTCCTGTTGAAATGTGGTTTTGGTTGTCAGGTCATTTATAATTCAAATCTTTCTGTCTCTGTATCTCTCTCTCTCTCTTTTCCCACAGATCTTTTGGCCACAAACCGTACCTCATTCTTCGGTGGTTTCCGTGGTGATTTGCACTTGTCGGCTGTGTTTTTGGATGAATATCACGACAGGCTTTTCCTTGGAGGAAAGGATGTTCTGTATTCACTGAGATTGGATCACACACATGATGCTAAAGAGGTACAGTAACACACACACACAAACACCTACACTCACGCACACACACACACACACACACGCACACACACACACACACACGCACACACACACACACACACACAGACATACATACCCAGGGCCAGCTGACAGAACTGTCGGGGCAGTGCAAATTCATTTATCTTCTACATGTGTTTTTATGTCTTGCGAATGTAAACATTTGGTTTTCTTTGATGTATTGAGCATTTCTATTATGAATTTTGGCTGGGTAACATGAAGGAATTTTGTTGAAACTATAAGATGTACTTGTGACAGTTTTTGAAGCATCAGGAACGTTTATTTGAAAATTCCAAACCAATCAGTGATGTTTATTATCGTATGCCAACATTTTTCAGCAAGGTTGTTTCTGAATGTACTGTTACTGTCAAAAAGTTACATAATAGCATGTATTACCAGATTTTTAATACTTTTTGAATACTTTTTTGGGCCAGTGAAGGAGAACCTGAAATCGGAACTAAAGGAACATAAAACACGGTCTTACATTTAAGTCTTGTTGTGATAAGGTTGTGAAAAGTGCAAGTGATGATGTTGGTGTGTGTTAGAGAGAGGTGTCATGTTATTCTGTCTGCTCTACTGGAGACGTTTATCAACAGACACAGATAATATCAGCAGACACTTACATGTGCGGACACATTTTACACATGATTACAAAGAGAGAATGTGAGAAAGCTTTGTGTCATCTAATCCTTACAACTACTGTACCTCAGAAAGGTTTAGGATATAGCCTACATTAATAAATCTCACAGCAATGCTTTACTGTATTAACACCACTTTCTTCTGAAGTGAGGTATAAAATAATACTGTATGCTATATGATATTATAATAACTAGTCCGTCTGTGTTCAATCTTTTGAACACAGACGCTGCTTTGATGCAATTCAAATTGTAAAAGGTGCTTGTAATTGACTTGACTTAAAGTAGTTTAAGTACCACTTAATTGTTTGTGTAATCCTAAAGTTAAACATATATTTGAAGAGTTTGGTTCCAAAACGAGATAAACGCCAAAATCAGTATTGTATCAGTTCGGTATTGAAAAATCACTTTTTAATTTTACACAAATTGCGATATCCGCCGTATAAATCTGTGATGTTTTCTCCCTTTCTTTCTTAACTACAATATACGCCAGTCTCACTTCTCTGCAGAATGCGATTTATCCGCTCAACCAATCATAGCACAGCATTCCACGCATTGTAAACATTCAACACTTTGAAACAGAAAATAGTGTTTTTCATCTTGCCACTTTCTTTTTACATTTTTTTACTCAAATTAATCTAAATGGTTTATAGTGTGTCAGGCTGAGGCCCGAACTCGGGTCGTTGGGATAGCGATCAGACCAACTACCACAGAGCCAAAGGGTGTAGATGGAATCCAACAAGCAGAGGCACTCACGTGAAGAAATTAGTAGGTTTATTATCCACAAGAAAATAATAATCCTCAAGGCAAAAAGCAGCATCCACAGAGAGAATAACAAAAGTAATCCATAAAGACAAAAATCTCGAAAAAACCACAAGGAGTACATAGAGCTAAACAGAGCTTAAGGCTAGAGATGACTAACATTTACAATAACCAAGCAAAGACAGACAGAAACAGAGTCTCTTAAATAGTCCACCTAATGGGGAAAACAGGTGCAAACAATGACGCTAATCACAGGTCTTGATCAGTGCCTTCATAGTATAGAGTCCAGGGCAAAACCCTCACATAGTGTTTTGGAACCAAACTCTAAATTTGCAAACACAAGTTTGTGTTTATGTTGTCAAATTGTTTTTTCTTGTCTTTCTCTTTGAGTTGGAGTGTTTTCCCATGCGTCACAAGTTTTAATAATAACAACTTTTCAAAAACATATAAACTCCTATAAACTGGCCTCACTTGTGAAAAAGATCTGTTTAGACCACAGTAAGACATATAAACACATAAATGGTCTGGCTTGATTATACAAGCTGTATGTTTTGCTGTCCTTTAATGCTTTTGTTTGGTGTCGCTGTGTAATTCATAAAAAAAGTTGTCTCATTGTGTTATAGATACTGAGTTAAATTGACTATAAAGGCAGAATTGCTTTTATTGGTACTGCTTCTTGAGATTACAACACACGTATTATGTGTGTGGGTGTGTGTGCGTGCGTGTGAATGCGTGTTTGTGTGTGTATGTGTGGGCCAAGCGTAATTAAAACTTCTGTGAGTGGGAATATGTTATGACCCGAGTCACTGGAGCCACAAGCAAGGTTACTTTTGTATGTATGTGTGTGTTTGTAAGATCACACTCCAAGTCTCTGAAGCCCTTAATATTGTGTGTGGCCTTGTTAAATTATATGAACAGGAAGTGTATTGCCATAGTGATGGACACAGGGGAGTGGTTGCCACCTTTAGAGGGTATGACCCTTGACCTCTTGAGTGGACTTAACCCTGACCAACCTTCCTTCTTGCGCATGTTAATGTTCATCCCCATCACTGACAGACTTTATCTAAACTTTTGTAGGCTCAGTGAGAAATTACGTTCACATGTTAATATCAGAAAGCTGGCAGTAAGTACTCATTCTGGTCAGCATGACAGCTTTAAAATCAAAGCAGTTGTGTTTTTTATGGGTAATGAAAAATGGAAAATGGATAATAACCTAACAGTGTATATCTAGAGCAAGCGCATATAATAAAAATGGTATTAAAATCAGCAAGTTTAAGCAAATATTGAAAGAACATGAGAAACATGAAACAATGACAGTCACATGGCCTATAGATTCCAGTACCAAATTGTTTCTTTAAATAAAGAAGATGACTAATTAAAGAAACAGGAAATAGCTTAAGGCATAGGAAGGATGCTGGGTAATGTAGTTGATTGCATGTTCCGGATTTGGACAATGTCATATGTTATTCAAGATTCAAAGGCTAAATACAATTCAGTGACTCATAATGATTTAATCATGTGAAGACTGGAAAAGATCTGACGTGCACTGGCTTATTTCATAAACAACATTGTGTTGGGATATCTGATATTTTATATGCTTCAGAAATCACTGCAAATCCTCCACATGACCAAAAGTAGGTCAAAACAATCAACAAATCTTGATATTTTATATTTATATTGAACAGATGTCATTTCCAGAGAAAATCTGACACAACTGATTTATATTATAACCAGCTCAAACTGCATAAAAGGCACTCGTATTTAAAAAAGTACTGTTATAATAAAATGTTATTGCAAAAATGTGTTTTGCAATGTGAGAAACAAGAATGTCTAGAGACTTGTTAAAAAGGAAACAAGTGACTTTGCCAAATTTTAAAACGAAACAACCAAATGAAGTTACGTTTGTGTTGTACAAGTAACCCATTAAACTGTAATTAAACAATATTAGAAACAGTCCCACACAGAATGGCCAAATAAAATAAATGAATTCATCTTATTGTTATGCTGCATGCAATTTGATCTTCAATAATCTATGGAAGGAAGTATCATTTGTAAATGTATGCAGACCTGTCCAAACAAAATTGAAAATCTCTGTGAAGTATAAATGTGGTAGATTGTTTTTCAATCATTCACAGCATCATCATGAGTTTTTGTCGACTTGCACACGCTCAGATTTATTGTTTTCATAAATCTATTGTTTCCTAAATCTGCGGTTTAATTGTTAACACTTGTGGGCGAAGCAAACACTCCCACACACCCACATGTGACACACTCTCTCTTCCTCCTCTGTTGTCTAATTGTGTCGTTGTCTGGGCTTGTGAAAATGTTATTAGTCCTACAGTAGCAATTAAAAGAGTCACAATGCTGTGGCATATGTTTTAAAATAATGAAATGGTAAATTTTGTTATTTCTTTCTCTTTTTCCGTAGATCCATTGGCCTTCGTTGCCTGGTAACCGTGATGACTGTATTCTCAAAGGAAAAGATCCTGAGGTGAGCGACTAACCATTCTGTTCCTCCTTTTACTACTGTAGATTACTACATGGTTCAGTAAAATGGATTTGCAGATCTATTGTAGTAGATAGGGCAAATGATAAAATGCAACTAGTATAAGTAGATTATCATGTACAGTTGGAGTAACTACATAAGGGCAGTCGTGGCCTAATGGTTAGAGAGTCGGGTTCGTGACCAGAATGTTGACGGTTCGATTCTCAGGGCCGTCGGGTAACATCTGAGGTGCCCTTGAGCAAGGCACCTCACCCCTACTTGCTCCCCGGGCACTGCAGCGATAGCTGCCCACTGCTCCGGGTGTACGTGTGTTCACGGCTGACTGGATGGGTTAAATGCAGAGGTCACATTTCGGGTATGGGTCACCATATCTGACAAACAGGTCACTTTCACTTCATAAATAGGATTATCAACTTTTCATAATCAAATTTATTGAAAAAAAAAACTTGGTAGAATGCTTTAAACCAAGCAGTTCTTGGACCCCATTGATTACCATACAGTAGTAATAAAAAACATATTTGTAAATTTATTTGGCATGTTAAACACATACAAATATTTTTTTAAGAATGTAGGAATGCAAACAGTTCTGGGGCACTACCATTTTTGTATTTCTCTATTACAACTCGAGGGTAAATGATGACAGAATATTTATTTTGGGTAACTGTCCCTGTACATGCTTGGCATTCACAAGCACTCTATAGTGTTTTGGGCTTTATCTTCCACTTAGAATCTACAGCAAAGGCATGATGCTAACATAGACAAGTTACACTTCATTTTTGAAAACCATAAACCAAACAGCAAGTTAAAAGACAACTCAACAACAAACTCAAAATCTAGGGGCATGTGTCACCGTTGCCATATTTTTCTGTAAAGCAGTTATATTTCAAATTTAATTCATTCCCTGATTATCCTAAATCTGGTGAATGATCGCAGAAATCCGTAAAATCCCTGACATTATGTGTATTATGGAAATTTGTTAAGTGTGATTTGTAACACATTTCATTTCACAGTGTTTCGAATGAAAACATCTGTCCATCTTCAGCTATGTATTGAAAGTGCTGCTTTTGGCCAGAGCAAAAAAGCCGAACGCCTGTAAAGGAGAACTGATCCACTCACTTATTTTTTGTCCTGATTCCAACCATGTGTATGTAAGACTCATGGGTCTTTTAAAACCTACAGTAATGAGCGAAGAGAGCTGCCCCAATACACAGACCACATGTACCCTTTCATTCCTTCAATCATCCTTACTTTTTTGGACTATTTCCCCGTTCCTTTTCTTTTCTTTTACCATCATGAAAACTTTAATTTTGTTCTTAGATCCATTTTTTTCCTGTCACAAATGGGGCACACACACACTCAGTGAAATGCAGTCTGCATCTGTTAGTGTTTTACTCATAAAGTGGAGATGTGAGGTGTCTCCATGGTAACATGGTGACTGTCCCGGCAGCATCGTTTGATGTGACAGGTGAGTGTGATTTGACAGCGGTGTTTTAATAACTCTGCTCATTGTGTAAGTGTGTGTCAGGGAATTGAACAGGATATTTGTTTTTTATTGAAGCTCTAGTTGGTGTAATATTGTGACAACAGAGTTATGAACTCAACTGTTCATTCACACAAAGCTCACCTTCTGTTCAATTATTAAAAAAACAAAACACTGGTGATGTTTTTCACAAATATGAAATAAACTTTTGTATCCCATTATTTTGTAGCATAGACCCCATATTACGATTTGATTTATTATATAAACATTAAAATATTATGATACATTAAAATGACATTACAATATTCCACAGCATGGTAAATGATCGCATTGCATTGCCTCAAACAAATATGAATACAAACCTCATATCAAATTAATTGAAAATAACACACTTCATATTTTTTGTTTGACTTGACATTTTCATGCCCTTTTTTGAACCCTATTTGTCGAACGTGCCTGGTACATTGATGTGCTGGATCTCACCCTTTGCCCTGCCGCCTCACATCTGGTCACAGTTTGAGCATCTGCCTGCATCTTTTATGACTCTTGACCTTGCGTTCATTTATGCCTCACTGATTTTGACCCTATGCTGTCAATGAGGCTGTACACAGGTGGCCATAGTTAGTATGTACATATTGACTGTGTTTGTACATGTGTGCTTTAGTATTTGAACCATGGGATGTTTTCCATGAGGAAAGCTCTGATTGGTCTCAGGAAAGGGTATAAAGTGGAGATCACTTTCCTGTAGTTCGCTATCTCTCTTCCTCTGATCCCTAAAACGTTGCAGCTCTCTGTCTAAATACTCGAGGGGAATATGAGTCACACTTAAAAGAAACCACACTTGATAAGTGAGTGCATGAGTGTGGCTTATCTGAGTGTGTAACATATTATTTTCATCCAAAACACTATTTGCATAAAAAGTAGGTGCGTTTGCTCCATTATAATCTAGTATTGACTTAAATACATTGCAGTATTTCAAAGCCTTCAGCACATGTATCATTTGCATTTTACACTGTAATATTACATTTTTTTATTTGTTCTCTTTCGTATGTGTTACAGACGGAGTGTGCAAACTTTGTGCGGTTGTTGCAGCCGTTTAACCGCACTCATCTCCTGGCCTGCGGAACGGGTGCGTTCCAACCTGTCTGCGCATATGTGTACGTCGGACACCGTGGAGAGGTAGCAAACACACATACGGACCCCTACAAGCTCACTCCCTCCCACACTTTGAGTGTTTTTGTGCTCACACCAGGAAGATCTAATTTGCTTATGCAGATCAGAGACCAAAGGGTTGATGGTCAAAGGTCAAACCACCAACAGGTTGACCCTGAAGGTCAAGACTAGATCATGAGAGAAAAGTCACAGCAAATAGACACAGACACACACTAAGTCAGTAGAGGAGGAGTGATGTGTTTGATACGTCTGCGCTGGCATTAGTGAGCTGGTCTTGTTTCCTTTAGGGTGTGTGTGATTTGCTACCCCATAGGGAGTCTCAGGGCGTCAAAGATGGCTGTCAGATACACAATACTACATTGTGTGTTGTAGGAACTGGCACAGTTCCGCAAGGGTCTTATTTGTCTTACAGTGGGCACACCCATACACACATACTATCTAACATCAATTACATTAAAGGTTCAATGCTACTGTTAATATTAGGCTTACATTGTAGATGAAACATCGAAACCACATCCGTGTGCACACACAATATGCTTTTGTATTTTTTAATTTTTTTTTGTAACTTATGCCCAGTTTCACAGACAAGGTTTAAGGCTAGTCTCATACTTAACTGAAATTTTGAGCTGTCTTTACTGAAAATAGCGTGCCTTGAAATATCTTATGCCTTAAATGTCTCTAAATGCACACCTGTAATGTTTTTTACATATTTCTTTAAAAGCTACTTTAATATCATAATTAAACTAAGGGTTAGTCCTGGCTTAAGCTAAACCCTGTCTGTGAAACCGGGCCATAATGTTCTTTCGGGTCAATTTGGTCCCAGCAAAAACATTTGACATGTTTCACGCTTGATATTTGCAAGTATTTCTGTTTTACATATAGAAATGTATTTTATTGTTTATTTTTTAAGTATGATTTATTAGGAACGATTTTTAGATTATTTTATTAGATTAGTACACGTTGTAAATTACTGTCTATTATACGTGTATAATACTACAAATAATAAAAACAGTAGACCCAAACAGACTGTCCGCCCTAATACTATCACAATGCACCAGGTTACTGCTGAGTTGTAAAATTCATCAGATTTTCTTACTTTTTTCCAGCATGTGTTCAGTCTGGATCGTTCCACAGTGCAGAATGGGAGGGGAAAGTGTCCCCATGACCCCAAACTACCCTTTTCAAGCACCTTCACAGGTACTTTTGGATGGAAAATACTCTTCGCCATTGTGAAATTTCTTGTTTAGTTTTGTATATTGTGTCAAAATTCATGCCCTGACATGTTTGTGTTGTGTGTTTACGAGAATGTCAGGGTGAGTTTGTAAAAGTAGTTCATGTGTAAGATTTGGTTAGTTGTGTATTTTGGCTCTTTTGTGTGCAGGGTGGAGGTTTCGGCTTGTCAGTGGTCATTGAGTTTATGGGCCGCTGTAGATTGACTGCTCTGATGGGGGAAAATTTAGGTCCTCTTTGGGCCAGGTTGTGTGTGCTTTTGTGTGTATGGGGGGTTATGCATACAGTACTGTGTGTTACAGCCTTCTGGGGCATAGAAACATCTCCTAGTGTGTTCGTGTGCAACAACACTGTACAGCCTTGGATCTCATTCTGTGTCGGTTTGCCAATGCAGTCAGTTTTGGGACAGATTTGTAAGATTGCGTACTTGGACATACTTTCACACACTGACACACACAGATTTGTTTCTGATCATTTATAGGGCAAAAAGATGAAGTGAGTGTGTATTTAAAGCATAAGTCATATAAAAGATATATTTTTTAGATTGAAGGCTGGTACA
The DNA here is from genome assembly GCF_015846415.1 of Triplophysa dalaica. Lineage (NCBI taxonomy): Eukaryota > Metazoa > Chordata > Actinopteri > Cypriniformes > Nemacheilidae > Triplophysa > Triplophysa dalaica. The sequence continues at coordinate 9,649,053 of NC_079559.1, forward strand.
TCATTCACAAGCATTTTATTCTGAGAGATTGTATGTGTTGAGTGAATTGAAAGTCTGTTGACAGTGCTTGATGTCTCACCTGATAAATACAGATACATGTGTGTGTAAAAGTCTCTGTTTTCCATTACTGATAACATGATTTTGGAGAAAATTACAGCAGACATCCTGTAGTACATTTTTCTTTCTTTCATCTGGATTTGAGATGGTTTACTATTTTCTCTCTTTCTCCCCTCTCTCTCTCTCTCTCTCTCTCTCTCAGGTGGAGAGCTATATACAGGCCTGACTGCTGACTTTCTGGGAAGAGACTCTGTGATTTCCAGAAGTTTAGGGTCTCGTTCACCCATGAGGACAGAGACAGATCAGAAAAATCTGCGTGGTAAATCACACGTGATCTCCTCACATACAATTGACATACTTTAAATTAAAGCATTTTTTGTGACTATAATCATTATAATAATAGTATGTGTGTGTACCTGGTAAACCATATGTTATGGGGAAAAATTGTCCAAAGAAGGCAATATCCAAAATCCTTGTCCTTGTGGGGACATTTTTGGTCCCTTAAGGAAACAAGCTTATATATCATACAGAATTACTTTTTTAGAAAATCTAAAAGAGCAGAAAGTTTTGTGCGATTGTTAGGTTTAGGGGTAGGGAATATGATATATGACAGTATAAAAACCATTTCGTCTATGGAATGTCCCCATTAAACATGGAAACCCAACATGTGTGTGCGTGTGTGTGCAGAGCCCAGGTTTGTTGCGACTCACCTCATTCCTGACAGCGCGGACCGAGACGATGATAAAATTTATTTCTTCTTCACTGAGAGAGCAGCAGAGACGTCAGAGAGAGATGATGAAGGATCTATATACACACGCATTGGACGAGTGTGTGCGGTGAGATAAACCACAATGCCTTCTACATAAATGCCTTTTCCCACAAGTGCAAACTCACACATGCAGGCACCAGCATACTGATCCTGCTTTTTTATGCTCATACTCGCACAGCTGTCGGATGGTTTGCATTCCTCTGAATCACACACAGACTGAGCAATTAACCTAGTATCCATAAACCAAAAAGCACACATACAGAGTCTCTAGTTTAAGAGGAGCAGTGGAATCTCTCTGTCATTCAGAGGTCAGTGTTCAAAGAACCTAAGGTCAATCACAAACTACACTCAGATTGACTCCTATTGAATAACCTCTATCCCGTTCCCCAATTACACAGAGAGAGTGATATCTCCACATATACCAATTACACAGATGTAAGGCCTTTTTATGTCTGTGTCTGATACATTAACTCCAGCTGTTATGCTTCCTTGGATCTGCAGTAATCTCCGTAAGTGAGATGCTCTGAAATATCATGAGGTATCCTAGATTTCTTTGTTCCCAAGAGAAGAGTTACAGTAACGCTGGCAGTTTATGTATAAATAGACATTTTCAAGGTGTTCAGTGAGTCATGTAAAGTCTTCCTGTGTCTCCTCTTCTCTTTCCATCTTCTCTCATTACCTATACTGTACTGTATGTATGAGATAGATAAAGGTTCATTTGCAGCAAAAGTATATACTTCTCTAGGGATGGAAAGTATGTACTTTTGCACCTAAACGTCACATTACGTCAAACTACTTGTGTTTAACTATATTTCTAATCATCCTCTATGTTTATGATATATAACACATGAATTGGGACACATGGATTGTCTCTACCCAGAGTTCATTGTGTGTGGTCTGAGGGTAATTGGCGCTAGGATTTGTCTTTTTGCGTATCTGTAAGCGTTCAACAGAAAATTCAACACACATGAGTGGCTCATCATTTACCGTCTATGTGGTTTCAGAATGATGTGGGTGGCCAGAGGGCTCTGGTGAATAAGTGGAGCACATTTATTAAAGCCCGGCTGGTGTGTTCTGTTCCCGGACCTCACGGCATCCAAACACACTTTCATCAACTGGGTAATGCATTAAAACCCCCCACACACTCCTCTCTGTATATAATGTGTTGTATAAGCTTAGGGCATCTTTTTAATATCTGACTGTGTGCTTGTGTATGCAGAGGATGTGTTCTTGTTACGGACCAAAGATGAAACAAATCCAGAGATCTATGCGATATTTAGCACTATCAGGTCTGTCTACTGTCCATAAGTATTTTAGGTTCATGTGAAAAAGCAAGTTTAACAGATGTTTTCTTTCTCTCCAGTAATGTGTTTCAGGGCTACGCAGTGTGTGTGTATAGTATGGCCGATATCCGTGAGGCGTTTAATGGGCCTTTTGCTCATAAAGAGGGTCCGGACTATCAGTGGGGACCTTATGAAGGACGAGTTCCTTATCCACGACCAGGAGTGGTGAGATAACGCATAGACACACCTACATTAGAAAGGATGTCTTATAATAATGATTTGTAAATGTATGCATATCTCTTTATATCTCAGTGCCCTAGTAAGATTACAGCTCAGCCCGGCCGTGCGTTCCGCAGCACGCTGGAGTTTCCAGATGCAGTGCTGCAGTTTGCCCGGACACACCCGCTGATGTGGCGCCCCGTTTACCCATCGCAGCGTCAGCCGCTTCTGCTCCGCACAGGCGCCCCGTACAAACTCACACAGATCACTGTAGACCGCACGCAGGCCGAGGACGGATACTATGATGTCATGTTCATTGGCACTGGTGAGAGGGAGTGTGTTTCAAAGCGTCACTTAACACTTGAGTGTATTTGTATCCTTCAGTGACTGGTAAAATAATGGTGACCTTTGACCCCATTAGACATCGGCACGGTGCTAAAGGTTATCGTACTGGGAAATGGTCATTTACACACCACTGAGGAAATCACACTGGAGGAACTGCAAGTGTTTAAGGTGTGTGAGTACATGTACATGTCTGAACAGAATGGGAACTATTTTGTTTTCTGAAAATAAGTTTTTTGTTATTCGTTATGTTTTCCTTCTGCAGGTTCCCACACCCATAACCTCTATGGATATATCTGTGAAGAGGGTGAGTTTACAGTCATGCAATCTTATATAAGTGTAAATTTAGAACATAAGCAGCAACAAAATTTCATTTTACATTTAAATGTTTAAAGGGACTTTTACTATGTAGGGAGTCCAATTTGTGTGTACATAATGTTGAGTTCAAAGCAATGAAACATTTATTTAAAACAGCCAGTTGTTTCTTACCCAGGGAGTAAACGAATAGTTCACCTAACAATAAAATTCTGTCTTTCTTATTTATATCATTCCAAACTTTTATGATTTTCTTCTGTTGGACCAAGATGTGAGTACGAAAATTATGACAACATTTCATTTTTTTGCCAACTTTCCGTATTTGGTTACAAAATGAAAATCATTACAAACAAACCTGTATAATTTTTTCTTTCACACACATGTTGGCACAAAATGAGAGCATTTGTGGTGATGACAAAACCTTTTTTTGGGGAGAACTATCTCTGTTTCATGAGTCAAAAATTTGTTGTTAATTAAAATGTATTTTTTCTCTCCCATCTAGCAAACTCTGTTCGTGGGTTCAGACACAGGTGTGGTCCAGGTGCCTCTGCATCGCTGCAGTTTGTATGGTAAAGCGTGTGCCGAGTGCTGCCTGGCTCGAGATCCTTACTGCGCCTGGGATGGACACTCATGCACACGATACCTGCCAAACACCAAACGCCGATACCGTAGACAGGACATCAAACATGCAAACCCTGCGGTGCAGTGCATGGATCAAAACCTCAGTGGTAAGAGAGAGAGGCTGATAGTGACGTGTGTTAAATGCAGAGTCCTCTGAGAACTTGAAATCCATTTATAGGTCAAAGCACTCTGGACATCATAGTGAAACAGACAATTTCTAAAGTAAAATTGTCTAACCATTTCAAGTTGGAGATAAAATACCCTCTGAGCTCACTTATGACGTGATTAATGGGGTTTGAAGGACAATCTGTCACCTGAACCACTCCACTGAGCTTTAAAAACTGTCAAAAGCCTTTAAACTGTGTTCACCAAGTGAAAGAATGAGAGATGAGGAGACGGATCACTGTCCATGTCTTATCATCACAGACGACAGAGAGATGAGATGTGCTTGAGTGTTTGTATACTTGAACGTGAGGATAATGCTGATAAAACCTGATTATATAGAGAGCAGTGTCAAAAAGTCAAAGAGGACTAATAAAAATGAACTGAATTCTGTGAAGGTTTATTATTTAAAGTAATATGAACCTGTAGCTTTATTATTAAAGTACTAGTAATGCCATTATCATGGGTTTAATTCACACAGCATACATGATAAAATATTTGTCACTTTAGATCAAATATATATATATATATATATATATATAAGCATAACAGCTGGGGTGGTGTTAACTTTAAAAAGTAATGCACTTTTGTTCTATGTTCTTTGTAATTCTCAATTGAATTCAAAGTTGTTTACACATATACGGCTCTCGTATAGCTCAACCAGATTTTGTCAAGTGGTTGATCTCCTCAGGACAACATCTTTTGTTGACCTAAGGACAACATTTTTATAAATAAAACCTAAACCTACACCAAAACCCTACCCTAACCATAGCTTAACCCTAAAATAAGAGGGAAATGATAAGTTAAAAACAACGGTCTAGAAGCACCTAATGCTGGTTGGAAGATTAAACTTAATCGTAAACTTATTTCTGAAATCTGATTGTTCGATTTAAATGGTGTCCCAGGGTAAACATGATGTTGTCCTAAGGATATCAACCACTTGGCAAAAAAAGGAGAGCCCTCTCTCTCTCTCTCTCTCTCTCTCTCCTACACACAAGTGAAAGTGACTTGTGCGTATTCTCATTCTCCCGCTCTCCTTGTTTACTGGAGAATTGTCCAATAAGGAACTAAGAAAAGTTGTTACGAAACGAACGCTGGGGGGGATTATCGAACACAGAAATACTTCGCCATACATCCAACAAATTTTTTGACAGGTTGACCATATCAAGCATAAGACAGCACGTTTAACATTGAAAATAACTCATGAAACACCGTTGCATGCCGCTTTAAATAATAATATCAAATAATATAAAAAAATATAAGAAACATAACGAAGAGTTTTTCCATGGAAAAATATCCATATTCAAGGTACAGTATATTTTGTGTTTTGTGAGGCTTTTTTGAGAATAATGGGAGGTGACAGATCTCTACATGTGGTTTTAAGATAAAACTTCCCGGGGATTTATATCCAGATCTGGGTCCCTTAAACACAGTTTTTAAAGTGTCTGTCTTAACAATCGTGTGTGTCTGCTGTATGTGTGTAGTAGAAGATTTGGATCTGACTGAAGAGCAGGTGGTTTATGGCACTGAAAACAACAGCACATTTCTGGAGTGTGTCCCTCGATCACCACAGGCCACTGTCACCTGGCACATACAGAGAGACGACCACTTAGAAGAGGTGAGAAACGATCCATGTTACATCATTAGATAAATATCAAACTAAGATAAAGAAGATATGAACATGTTAACTAAACCATTTTGTAATAAAGTTTAATAAATGATCAAACCGCCTGTTTACTCTTAAAACACTAAAAGTATTTGTGCATTTTTTGTCAGCAGAAGTACAATTGCAAAAGCAAATTGCTTTAATTTGTAATCTAATGTAATATAATTTATATTTGATCATTTAAGTGTTTATATACTTTAATGAGAGATAATGCAATCTTTTAAAATAATGCTCTCCTTTTACTCTATCTTCCTCTCTTGTAGGTGGTATTAGATGAACGTATGATCAAGACAGACGATGGTTTGTTGTTTCGCCGTGTACTCCGTCAGGACGAAGGCATCTATGTGTGTCGATCTCGGGAACATGGATTTACTCAAACCCTCTCACGCTTCTGGTTGGACATTTTACATGCCGACACCCTGTCGGACCTCTTATCACGTGATAGCAAATATAAGGTGTGGTCACCGTGCCCTGCCCACGTGTCCCCTGCCAATCGCAGCCCAGCAAGGGCGTGGTTTAAGGACGTCTTGCAGCTGATAGGTCCGTCAAACCTGCCGCAGGTGGAGCAATACTGTGAGCGTGTTTGGTGTAATGAAAAGCTGAGAAGGAAACACAAGACCATGATGGACAAATATCGGCAAGCGCAGGACTCAGCGAGGAAAGCGCGGATCCAGAAAAGTACAGGGGAACGGATACGCTCTCCACGGGACCTCCGCACAGCAGAGTAAAATTTATGTGCGCACATCACATAGTGAAGGGAAGGTATGGACTTTCAATGGAAAGTGGACAAAGGACTTTTTTTGATAGCAGCACGCAACCATTTTTGTTCATAGTGATGATAAATATAATTTTAGGTTTATAAGTCCAACTTCGGGTTGTTGGCCTACAACAGTTCTTATGACCACAGAAACAACACCTCATCACCTCAAAGCAGGCCGTGGATATAGTTTTTAGTGTCTTACTTAGTATTAAGCAGCTGCAAAACCTTTTCACTGGAACAGATGAGGGAGGCAGGATGGACACATTGACTTCAGTAGTAAATTGGAGAACTGCCACTGCAAAAACAGGTGCCAAAAAACACATTCATTCTGAACACATCTGGCTCTCATACAGCTGGGCATAATATTCAGACTTTTTCTCAATGTTGAATTAAGTCATAGGCCCGGTTTCATAGACACTGTTTATCTTAAGCCAGGGCTTTGCCTTAGTTGAATTAAGATATTTATCTCGCTTTTATACAAATGCCTTCGAAGAAAACATTGCTGGCGTGCATCTCGATACAAAACAATGGCACAGATACATTTTAAGATGATTCTGCGCAAGTTATTTTCAGTTAAGACAGGTCACACATTCATTTTAGTCTGGGACTAGCCTTTCGCCTTGTCTGTGAAACCATGCCACAGTGTTTAGCAAAACTTAGCTTGCCAGTGCATTAAGCTGTAAGAAAATGACATTTTAAAATAAGACATTTTGGTAACTAGATCATAGGCTGACGACTGTTGAGACTTCAACAGAACTGAAGAGCTTTTGGCAATCATGATTCGTATAGGCATATTTTTTTTCCAGCTTAATTTGAAAGAATTCTTTCAAAACAGGGTTTGTGATTCATTCATGTTTTAACCAGACGTTTTAACATTTTGGTGTCTATTCCTGTGTTGTTGTGCTGGGAAGCCCCGCCCATAGTGAAATCTAATCTGTCCGAATCCTACTCCAAACAGCGAGATTATACGTACAATGCTGTGACGTTTAGTGTCAATAGATAAAGTGCTTGTTGTTGGAATTTCATTGCAATGTGTCTGGTTAAGACACTGTGTAAAGCTACATACTCAGAGGCTTTCGTAGCATTAATGTGAAATAATCTTTTTTCTAGCTATTTACTATATTTTTTGCCCAGACTTTTTGGCTCCCTTTTATTTAAACTAGACTGTCCTGCATCACTTGAACTATGTTTATTTATTATTAGTCATAAAAATGTGGAAACATTGACTGCTTTCTTTAAAAACATTGTGGTTTGTAAAAATCTCTCAAAGAGAGATGGAGAAATTGTCCGACTCCCAAACCTTCTGACATCTTTTCTGAACGTCAGGGAATACCCTTTATGTTGCTGGACCAGATCAAGCAAAAGAAACACAACTGTTTAATATAACATTTTCTGTGCCCTGACGGGACTGGCTGCATAGAATTGCACTGAAAGTTTGCTATTTGTGAATGGGTACAGCAGCACTGTTCTGACATTTTTTCCATCTTACTGTATCGCTCATTTGCCTTTAGCTGTTTATTGATAACACTTTAAAAATAGAGCTTAATAGTTGTGTAGAGGCATTAAAGCAAACATTTAATAGTTCTGTACAATTTACCATGTGCAACATAACTGCTTTTCAATATTTTTTCACATGATGGTTGTGATGGTTTTAGCCCTCTAGTTTTTTCCTCTGTAGATAAAATATACAGCATAAAGAATCTGTTTTTATACCAGGTTGTCTTATGTATTTATGTGTTATTTAAAAGTGATTCTTGCATGCAGAGAAACTCCAACCAGTGTTTGGTTCAGTGATACATAAATAAAAACATTTCACAGAAGGTTTTTTGGGTTTGTTCTTCACATACTGTCCACAGAGAGAGATCGGATCAGTACAAAATGACCCCCCAACTACAGCGACCCGTGGGCGTGAGCGTTCAGTGTTACAGATGTTTATTTTAACCAAAACCTCCGGTGTGTGTTTAACTCTCTGCTGGTTTATCATGTTGGACTGGAAAGGTCTTTTACTCCTGAACATTTTAATGTACAATACAAAAAATGATGCCGTTCAAAGTGAAGTCATATGCAAGCGTCATTAGTCAGTTTGAGGCTTGACATTCAGAACATATGCTGGCGTTATGATATATACAGCAGCTGGAGAACAAACCACAGAAAAAGCTATAAAAATCAACAAAGACATTCATAAACCAGACACGACCAGAACAGAAAAATGAAACCGAAATGTGTGTTTAAATGTGATGCAGTATAGTGTTTGCATCATAAGTGACAAACTGTGCAAGATGTTTTCTTCTGAAGTTGACAAAGTTTGTTAAAAGTTTGAGTATTCTTTACTTTGTTGTGAGTGAAATAAGCGCATGGGAATCATTTTACTTTGGCAGTAGCCTAAAGTGAAAGCAAAACATTCTAATGTATTTTCTTAACACAGCCGGTATTATGATAGCCTTTAAGGATTCCTTCCACTTCATTATGGCGAAGGGAGGCAAACAATTCCCTTCTGCCTCTTTTTACAAAGTTCCCTAATAGCTAGAAGTTTAATTGATAGAAATATTGCATTCAAGTATCAAAATTCCACATCACGTTGTCTGACTACAATCCTTAGACATGATTAAAGCCCGAGGAAGTGTATGTCACCAACGTAAACAGTGAAATGTACAGAGGCCGGGGTTTTTCACTGACACCCTATGATCACATCCTGACCACACGGATTGGTAAGAATCATTATTCTGCAAGAGGCTTAAGTTTGCCTCTAGCTAAAACAGACAAAGTAATAGTTAATTAAACAAGAATGTTATCTTGAAAAACATACAAAATATGAACTATCCAGTTTTTTTAGCTTGTAACAGTAAAACTTTTTGGTTTGGTCTGAGAGACCCAGTGAAAGAGAAATTAAAGAATTAAAATGAGTGCAAGAAATGAGAGGTTAGCGAGAGTTGTTGACACTAAGACCCTGTTTTCTTAAGTCAACACCCCTAATGAGAGTCTGAGAGGTTAATGAAGTCTAATGAAGGGTTAATTAGGCCTAATTAGATTCATTTATCATTACAACTGTCACCCTGTGAGCAGAAGAGAACAGGGATTGGAAATTCGCAGACCTGAATGTTTTTTCAAGAGCCAATGACTTTCTTAGCAAGCAAAGAGCAAGCATTGTTAATGGACTTTATAGGCTCTGCAATGGGCTTGATCTATAGAGCAGATATGATTATGTTCCTTTTGTGAGTTCAGTCAGATAAATAACCTTATTTATTATATCACTGAAACTCAAAGGTCTTTGCAGCTGCCCTTTAAAATAAAAGTCTGGTTAATTTGAACAAATTATGACCCCCACATTAAAAACACAGTTATACACCTGTGGCATAATCTGTATTAGTTACTATTAGTGTACTGTAGTATATCATAGTGATGGTATAGTATAAGTACAACATTCTAAGCCTTCTATATACAATAGTATTCCAGAAAACATCTAGAATAATTTAAATAGAAAAAATGACTTTTAGAGAAAAAAAAAAGTTTAAACAGGGATCTGCATGATTTAGTTCGTGGGGCTTTTGTATGATACATTTATTGGCTTTATTTAATTATATATCCTGCAATACCATATTATTTTCATCAACATTAAGACTTTAGAAACATTTAAGTGGTCTATTTATTTATTTACATGACTGCATTCTTTTCAGTTATTAATGTTAAATTGATATCAGACTGATTGAAAAAACTATTAAACAGTACTGCTGGTCATTTTTAAAACCGTTTTATTTATTATTATTTAATAATGTTTTGTCTTTTATTGTTTTGTTTATTAGTTTCTTAAAAATCTTCATGCATTTATTTAAGACAACGTTTCATAAGTTCATATAACATTTATAAACATTTAACTTTTAAAAAGAGTTTACAACAACATTACCATCTTCTGTTGAATGTAAATAGACTACGCGATATGATATAAAACTTGATATAAAAGGCGGTGGGGGCCCAAATTTTTTCAGGGGACCAGAAATCTCTAGCTACGGCCCTACAGTATAGCGCTACATAAAAAAATGTGGATGAAACATCAGTCTTAGAGCAAACATCTGTCTTGTGAGATCTTGAGATGTTGAAAAGCCTGTGGAAACAGTGGAAATGTAAACTTGATTAAGTATACCAGGCTTTAGGGTTCCCATACACAGTATTCTTTTTTAAAATACAAATTACATGCATTAAAGTGAGTTTCATAATTTATGGAAACAATAATCTACTCAATTATATAATAAACAATAATATGCTTGCACAACAGCACACTCGAGTGGTGAAATTGTGCTACTACACAATAGTTTACACAATTTGTTAATCAAAAAATCAACTTGCTGCATAATTATTTTGAAGTAATTCTGTTTGATCATTTTTTAGAAACGATATTCTACTCTACCAGCTGTTATATTCTTGCACAACAGCGCACTCGAGTGGGGAAATTTTGCTACTATACAATTGTTTAAATTTACATTTATGCTTTTGGCAGACACTTTTTTCCAAAGCGACTTACATTGCAATATATTATACATTTGTTTCTGACTATGTGCAATCCCCTGGGACAGCACCCATGACCTTGGCATTGTTAGCGCCATGATCTAACCACTGAGCCACAGGAAAGACTTGTTTATCAAAAATTCACTTGCTACTTAATTATTTTGAAGTAACTACATGTTTTATTGTATTAATGAATTACAGTCTGATGCAACAATCCACAGAGGAAGAAACTCAGGGAGTAATACAGTGTTCGCGTCAACTTTGGCCTTCGACCTTCGACCTGTCAACAAAATGAAACTCGCTCTTGTTCGCCATTTAGAGATGTCCTAATATTTAATGGCATAAACACACACAATCGCTCTCACACTGAGACACACACATACGCTCTTACACTATCTCAAAAACTGAGAAGAGTCTAATTAAAGAGTTGGAAAGGCTTTGGATGTTTTTTCTTGAGAAGAGACATTTAAAAGACTATTTGGCAAGTGACTTTCAAACGTAGTGTGTAAGTTTTAAATATGTATTAAAAAGAAGTGAAAAGAATTTCAAAATATACACAAGCATGATTTCTCTGTCAAAACGGACATTACACATGTAGGTAAGTTTTAGCACTACCACAACACATAGCTTATCGAGTCTTATAAATATACAATGAAAACACCAGATAACCTAGTTTTAAAACATGGGTTTTCCATTGTAAACACGCTCACCAAGACGTTTCTAAGTCATGCAAAAATAAAAAACTTTTTGGAAAACAGATATAAATACTACCACATGATAATCCACCATTTTCACCCAGATACATTCTTATCTGTTTAAAATGAATCTGAATAGATTATTTTACAATGCCAAGATGAACTCTTGGCAATCACCAGAAGAGGTCGTGCTTAACCCTCGACATCCTCAACACATCACCACTCCTCAAACATCTGTGCCTTTACTGGTCAAATCTATTTAACTTTCAAATATATAGATAGATTATGTAAATTTGTAGAACGATAACAATTTGCTTTTGAACTTTGAGGTCGCACCTATATGCCCCATTTTCAATTAAGTTCGGAAAACTGGTCTTACGTTTGTAAACATGCATTTAGGCAACTAACAAATCCAACGCTGCTGGATCAGCATTTGAAATTTGGACCATTGGATACACATCAAATATATTAAATATTCATCAAGGATATGAAAGAGGAAATTATGTCATTGTTATTTGTTTTAAGAGACGATCTGGGATTGTTTCCTAAATTATGTGCCGACATACAATATACAAACACTAGGATGTTTTATGTTTAAAGAACACATATTCTTATAAACAGTGAATAAAATGAATTTCTTTGAACATGGTACAGCGCTATAAAATCAGGAAACGTTTCTCTTACAAACACAACATGACCGTTTTGCCTTTTCAGAGGTCAGCAGGATAATGGTGGGCTTTAAGTTAAATACAAACGTTTTGTAGATTTCGTCCTCGGGTGTTAGACCATTTGATCCATAATCCAGTCTCATACAACATCAGAAATAAAGCAGACCCCATGCCAAAAATGTAAAGCTCACTAACCTCTTTAGGTTTGTACATACGGTGGCATGAAAAACTTTCACCCATAAGCACACTTTTAGTAACAACCGTTTTGTCATTTTCTTCTTTTTAGTCTTTTGCTTGCTTGAAATGTTTAAGTATGCAAGTTTTCAAGCAGTGGAAGAAGGTGAGGATTTTCATCTGGAGCTGGTGAGTCAGAGTTTCTATGCGGTCTCCGTTTCAAGGCCAAAGTTAAAGAAGAATCTAATCTACCCAACACACGTTGTACAACAGACAGTTAAAACACACACACAAGTACACATGAACTCACTAAATGTCTGTTTACCGTTTACTGATCTACACGGTGCATGCATGCATTTGTCCTCAAGTTGCAATTCAGGAGAGTGGGCCAAAGTCTTCTTGGTTTTGTGTGTGCGGGTAAATGACCTTAAGCGTGAGCTTCTGGGTAATCATTAGGAACTGACAGCACCGTAAACTGAGGCTGGAGTAATAGAAGCTGGGGCTATAGGCGGGATTGGGGTCATGGGGCACTAGATTGGGTCTGTAGACAAGAGATGAAGACATCAGAGTATATAAAGACTGATAGCAGGCAGTCGCTTTAGGAATAGGCAGACAGGGCAGTAGTGTTTATTGGGTAGAAGGATGGTGTCAAGGGGAGGGGGGATAATAAAAAGCAGAACACGTGTGTTAGGCGATAAACAGTCTTAAAATGAGATGCTGCGAAGGAATCTGTCCGTCTCCAGTGATCTCTCTTTTGTTTTTGGTCTCTCAGTCTCTCTCGCTACCCTTCGCTACTCTCCTGCACTCCGAGGAGCTCGGGGGGCGGGTCTTCCATCATGTGTTCTGCGATTTCGCCCCTTCCTCACTTCCTTCAGGTGCTTCCATTTTTTATGATTCGAGTTCAAAGGGTCATGTCCTGGAGCCTCATTGGCTGGATCTGGAGCGCTTTTTCCCGATAGGCTGTGCTTGCGGGACCAGACCTGCTCGCAGATCTGATCGACCGTGCTCAGGTTGGGGTGATCCACCAGCTGCATGAAGTCCCGGTACCACAGCTTTTGATTAGCAGACTGGCCGTGGGAGTGGCCGGGGCTTCGAGGGTTGACAGCGGCAGGTGCGGAGCCACTCGAATGCAGGATCTCCAACGTGATGGCGAGGAGGGTTTGGGTAAATCCGTGTTCCATTGCGTGACACTGATACACGCCAGCATCTCTTCGCAGGGCACGTCTGAACAACAGACCTCGTTCTGTGTGCATTATGCGGTCATCCAGACGAACCTTTAAGTACACACATTTGCAATTACACATTGAAGTAATTGAGCATCAGATACGATTGCACTGATAGAGAGAACCAAACTCATTAATTTACATAAAGACACATATTTATCATGTCTTATCAATGATGTCTCCTTCCTCAGTCGTTCTTATAATCCTCGGTCTCTCTCTATTTATCTCTCTTACCTCCTCCTGCCGTGGGTTTTCTGCGTGCTTCTGAAAGGTCCATGTAATCTGGGCCTGCAGTGATTTAGGGATACATTCCAGGAACGAGCTGCTTCCATCCACAGCGTATAACCTCTTCTCTAGGATACGCTGCTTTTGGTGATCTGTAGAGGACATACAGTTACTCCGTTGTATGTGTGGAGACCGTGTTCTCTTTTTAAAGGCCAAATCCAAAGCTATTGTAAGAAAAAATACTTTGTACATTTCTTTGTGATGTTCGAACACAAAAGAAGATATTTTCAAGAATGTAGGAAAGCAAACATTTCTGGGGCACTTTTGACTCCCATTGTAATTTTTCCTACTATGGTAGTCGATGGTGGCCAAGAACTGTTTGGTCAGAAGCATTCTTCCAAATATCTTTGTTTATCAAAAAGAAATGTTGAGGGATGATGACAGAATTTTTATTTCTGAGTGAAATGTGCCTTTAAGGTGTACATTTAATCAGTTTGTGTTGGTTTCCTGGGAATTTCATGACCTTTTTGTTGCTAGCATCATTCTTTACCAGCTGAGCTACCGAAAACCAATTATTCTACTTTTTAGATAAAACGAATCACGATAAGTGTCAATTACAGCATTCCATGTAGGTCAACTCCCACTGTGTCAAATTCCTTGTCTTGAATTCAAATTTAAGTAGGGTGGTGTGCCCCCTAGCGGTTTACAGTGGTACTGTAGCTTTACCTCCAGAGCAGAGAGCATTAGGATCACCATTCCTCACATCCTGACGCCGGAACCTTCTACACACACAAAAACAAACAATTTATTATCATCATATTAAAGGGACAGTTTCTGTCATCGTTTACTCAACTTTGAGTTGTTCCACATCTGTATACACTTCTTTGTTCTGATATACACAGAAAGATATTTGGAAGAATGCTTTTGACCAAACAATTCTCGGCCACGATGGACTAACATAGTAAAGACAATTACAATGGTAGTCAAAAGGTATCCCAAAACTGTTTGCTTTCCTACATTCTTTAAAAATATCTTTTGTGTTCAACAGAACAAAGAATTTTATAAAGCAAATTTTCCTATTATGGTAGTCAATGGTGGCCAAGAACTATTTGGTTAAGAGCATTCTTCCAAAAATCTTCTGATATGTTCATCAGAACAAAGATATTCAAACAGATTGGGAATAACTTGAAGGTGAGTAAATGACAGAATTTTCATCAATGGGTGAACTGTTCCTTTAAACACATGTGAAATACGCAATGTACCAAAAAGCCTTGTTGTGTACCGTTTGGTGTTTGGCAGATAGCGTGTGCATGAGTGTCCGTCCCAGGCGCAGTAAGGATCTCGAGCCAGACAGCATTCGGCACACGCTTTACCATACATACTGCAGCGATGCAGAGGCACCTGTACCACACCTGTGTCTGAACCCACATACAGCTGTTGCTGTGGAGAGATACAGAAAATCATCACAAGATTAAGTAAGATGCTTCTGGCACGTGTGGATAATATTGTTTATGTGCGGCTGATGCTTTCTAGAAAAGTCTCACTCTTACCCGTTTAGAGGAAATCTGCATGCTAATAATAGACGATGAATCCTGCAGAGAGAAGACAGTATAATTATGTCAGTTATGGTTCAGGTAACATTGTTTTTGAGAACGTATTTCTTACATATTTTATTTTTCAAGATATAATTATTATTATCTACGAAAAATGTACAAATGTAATTTAGTGTTTTGCTAACTTCTGGGGACAAATCTAACACGTCCAGCTCAGTAATCCCCCACATACACATCACGCGCTCCCCCACCTTAAAAACCTGGAGTTCCTCCAGCAGAAGCTCTGTGTTGCTCCAGCTTCCTCTAGGAACAGAGATCACCTTCAGCACAGAGCCAACATCTGCAGAGAGACACATCACGTTTAACAGACACATTCAGTGTACACACAAACAGGCGCCCAGACGCTTGTCTCCTCTGCCCTACCTGTGCCGATGAACATTACATCATAGTGGCCATCAGCCGCATTGACGCGGTCTACAGTAATCTGAGTGAAGCTGTACGGTATTCCAGTACGCAGGAACAGCGGTCGGCCCCCCAGTGGAGTGACTGGATTAAACATTAACGGATGGTGCCTTGCAAACTGGATTACGTTATCAGGAAAACCTTTAGTGGTTTCAAAACTACCGAAGGTCTTGCTGGGACACTGAGGAAGAAAAAGATGATATCTGTAGAATCCGAAAATTCATTTCCGGTCAGCATGTTCAGATTGATAACCAGCAAGATGCGTCTGAATAACTTCAAATCTACCTTTACTTTTGTAGCATTTATACAACATTCATTTAAAACATTAATTTGTAATTGCATTGAGGCATTGATGTGTTGTGTAGGTAGGGATTCGAGTCTCACCATGCCAGGCCGTGGGTATGGCACTTTACCCTGAAATGGCACCCACTGATAATTCGGTCCCTCTTTATGAGCAAAAGGCCCTAAAAATGCCCGCCGAATGTCATTCATGGTGTACAGACACACTGCAGAGCCTTGAAATACACTACTGTAGGAAAAACATTTAAACATACAAACTGTTAACACATTAAACTAAAGGACAGCTTCAAAACACATTTTAGAGAAGAGAAAGAAAAAAACACACACTGGAGTCACTTAAACCAGGTCACTAAATT
The DNA here is from genome assembly GCF_015846415.1 of Triplophysa dalaica. Taxonomy (NCBI): domain Eukaryota; kingdom Metazoa; phylum Chordata; class Actinopteri; order Cypriniformes; family Nemacheilidae; genus Triplophysa; species Triplophysa dalaica. Next base: position 9,665,403 of record NC_079559.1, read on the forward strand.
GAATCTAAAAGTAAAAACTGCCCTGGACCTAAATACTGTAAAATGCAAGATATATTGATGAACTCTGACCTGGAAGTGGTAAAGACCGTGTAGATCAGCGGATTCTTTTTGTCACGGGTCTGCAGCAGGAACACATCCCCTAAAGGTTAGGACAAAGGTCAAAAGGTCAATGAAATTCAACCGGCAGCTAGCTTTGTGGAACACAGTCTTATGTGTTTGTGTTTACACTATGAGACGGTTCTTACGAAGTTCATCGAAATGTGTTTCAGTGCCATCGTTGCCTGGTACAGAACACACAAGACGAGCCTTTAGAAATGTCGTCCACTTGTTCACTAGACTGCGTTGCCCTCCCATATCATTCTGTGACAAACAAAATACGCAATCAAATCAAAATGATCAACAAACAGAACCTAATAAGTGACTGCGTAACACTGGACTGCATAAAAATCATAAAAATTGTATTTTTTTAAAGTCTCCAGTACAAATATATAAACATGATTCGACCAAGATTCATTTACTTGACAGGGAAATTTACCTAAAATTTTAAGTCTTGTTCTCAAAGAAAAGTGATTTGTTTAATAAGTGATGCTTAAAATAAAAATGATGTCATCATACACTCACCCTTTCTCATCATTTCTTCCGCAGAACACGAAAGGAGATATTTAGAAAAATAGTTCCATTCACTTAATGCAATGCGGTTTTGTGTCCATACAACAATAAAAACTTTATTTTTGTTTATTTATTTAATATCTTAGGTCATTTAAGTGAATGAATATTTGTACTGCAAAACAAGACATAAATACTAAGTAAGAAATTCATTTTTTTCCAGTGCCAAATAAATGACTGGCTCCTAACCCGGCAGAGCTGACCAATCCGAGCATAGGTAACCTTCCCGAATCCCTGAGCTTCCACCGCAGTTTCTCTAAAGAAGAAGAAGACTTTATCATCGTCTGGATTCTCACTCTCGGGAACACCAAACGCCGCTATAAACTTTGGCTCTGAAACGCACATATCGCATGTCTCATTCACAATCCAAAAACAGTGTCAAAGATGAAACAAACACATGATACATCTATCATACACACACCATTCAGCCAGCGTGAATCGTGCTGTTCTGTTCGTATGGAGGGCCTACGTCCCATACTGCGGAATATTGTGAAGTCCCGCCCCATCAGATCGGTAGCAACCCCTGCATAGAGCTCATCACCTGTTCAATGACATAAAGCTGGTTACTGATTGGTCATAATGTAACAGCATCATTGAAATGAGGAATGGCTGCTTACCAATCAGAACGGATGCTGATGTATGCCGTGGGTCATACGGACTCTTTCCTTTTCCATCTTCTGCCATAGAGGGATCGATTCTAAATATGTGATCCTACAAAGAGAGGAAGATGTGCATTTGGCAAACAGAAAGGGAAGTTGCATAACACTATATTTTTGCTGCTGGCAGATTTTATGATCTAAACTTGGCATTGTTAGTATCATGCGAGCTACAGGAACGTACCTCCAACTTCTGTCCCACCTCCACGTACACACATGTGGGGTGGAACGCTCCCGTCCCACAGGTGTACAGGTGAGTACGATTATAATGGTGAAGAATTTTCACATAGTTGACGCAGTCCGTCTGCAAAAACACACACAAATCTATTTTACGATGAACATATTTGAAATACTTTCACCAGTTCATCTGCCAGACACAGAGACTGTCCCCATCTGGATTGACTATCAGTAGACCAGAGCAGACCCAAAAAAACACACATTTTGTTTGTCCCTTAAGGGACCCCTTAAAGGGCGGTCAGAAGTGAAACGTCATTGTATTACGTATCCTTGACAACAGCTTGACACTTGCACCGACCTTTCCCTACTCGCTGTGATCCCGGAACTTTCTGTAATCTCTCACACTCTCTCTTTCACACACCACAACAGAGTAAAGGGCCAACTGTTAAACTGACACATACACACATGGGCTCATATAGTCCCTCTGCTTCTCTCCTCCTTTTGTAAGTGTGCTCGCTGGAGCACGCCACATTTCCCAGGGCGCCGATGATCGCTACGACAACATGAGGTAGCGGGAACATCCGGATTCCACGGAAGATGGAGAATAAAGCAGGATGTAAAAGAGGAGGAGAGACGACGGTCTCTCAGGGTCTATTCAGTTTCAGTAGCAGATGTTGCTGCTGTATGGACTGTAATTACGTCTCAAACCATCTTCTCTCTATCGGATTAACATGTGCGCTCAACAACAGAATGAACCCTGAACTGAACATGTGTGTGAATGTTCTCAAAAACACTCGCAACGGTTAAATATTAAGCAGCTGTCCTCTAATTTTTTGGATAATGTGATAATGATCCATCATTTCATGGAGGTCTGACCCAAGCGTAAAATATAAGTTATGCCTGTACACAATGTGACGGTCTGTTGTGTAGACAGAAATATAAAAAAACTTCTGTTTTAATACTATTTGAAATGATATCTTTCAGTGTTAAATTACATATATGTACACTACCATTGAAAAGTGTAGGGTCTCTTATTCTTTACATATATATATATATATTAAAAAAATAAAACTATTTTACTGTTTTAGTATGATTCATTATAAGCGACTTTGTCACTGCAAGTTGGCAGGGGTTGGCGGTTATGGTTGCTATATGGTCCCACTACTGGTGACGCTCACTACAGGAGCTGAGGGGAGAAGAATCACGTAAGCTCCCATCTTCAATTTCTCAACCTTGTCGCGTCTCTAGACACGCCCCATCCAGCTGCTAAAGGTTGCTATTGCTCCTGTCGCCAGCTCTCCGCTGAAATGTCGCTTGTAATGTGAACGGGGCATTAGACCTTCTAAAGATTTACAAAGGTTTCAAAGGTAGGCTATCAAATGTTATTTTTAAATAAAATAAAAATTCTAATGGAAGAAATGAATATAGAATGCCCTGCACAATTCATTTCTAACATTTTCTATGATTCACCAAATTTTATTTGATTTATTTTACAAAATTTACATTTTTTTCAATTTCACACATACAAATATAATTAAACATGTGCGATCCTGGATCCCAAAACCAGTGTTAAGTAGCACGGGAACATTTTTAGTAAAAGACGAAAATCAATTATATGGGTAAAAATGACAGATTTTTCTATTATTGCAAAAATCATTAGGGATATTAAGTAAATATCATGTTAGTTGAAGATATTTTATAAATTTCTTACTTTAAATATATAAAAACTGTATTTTTATGAGTGGATGGCCTGCCACAGTGCCTCTGATTAACAACTTCAAAGGCAATTTTCTCACTTTTGCACTCTCAGATTCCAGAGTTTTAAACGGTTGCATCTTATCCAGATATTGTCCTTTTCTTACAACTCATAAGACTGGTTTTGTTGTCCAGGGTCACATATTTGTATCAAGATCTTTTGACGGCGGTAAAGATTTAAAGATTTTTGCTACATGATTTTTGTGGCCAAAGGAATTTACCATAATGATTTTAGTGCACTATCTTTTGAAATGTTTTTTTTTAATAAATAAGTAATTCTATAATAAATAATGATTTCAAAATCATCTTTAAATTTGCTTATTTAGTGTTTTCTCTTTTTTGGCCAATGAAGAACACTGAAAATATCAGTTTTTTTACCGGTGCTGAATTATTAACGATATTCTCACATGTGGCCCATCTAGCCAAACATTTCAGTCAAATGACACTTGAACAGTACATAAATCACTATTTCTCTAATGTGTCATGTTTTTTGATCGAACTCATTGCAATGGATGCTGGGGACCTGTGATGCTGCCTCTGAATATGACCAAAACAAGTATATTGAAAGGCAGCATAATTATGATAATTCCTGCCAACCTTTTGAAACAACAATCTTGAAAAGCTGTCTAGGTATGGAAATTCAGTAGAATCACTACATTATCAGAGCTATCAGAGTTTGTCTTTTGTGTAACCTCTCCATTACCTCTACAGGTCTGACTGACATTTCTTGGTGCCCAATAGTCAGTCCCTCCTGCCATGCCCTAAACCATGCACACACACACACTTACGCACGCACACACAGTCAGGCACACACACGCACATACAAGTCTTGTGGAGAACAAAGGCCTCTCTTTGAGCTTAACGCACCCTGTGAAGTGTGTGTGTGTGAGAGAGTTGTATGTTGGGGGTGGCGGAATAGAATCATCGAAGACCAATTAAGTTGCTGACAAACTGTGTTTATACAGGAAGGGGTCTCTCTCTTTCCTTTCTCTCTCACTCTCGTACACACACTGGGGCTTCTGTTTCGAGAGCTTTACAGCCCTCAATAAGGGCAGGACGTGTTAGGGGTGTGTGCCTGTGCGTTGATGAGGTCTTTGAAGTGAGCCCATGAGGCAAAGAGAGAAAGACAGAGAGAAATAAAGACAAAGAGAGATAGAAAGAAAGATACAGAGCAAAAGAAAAGCAGCTTTAAAATGAACAATGTCTCTCAGGAGAAATAAGCGGTAGGCTATGAATGTGTCAACTTCCTGCAGAGAGGCTCGCTGTGAACTTTAAACTTTGACCTTTTATTAGCTTGATTATTCAATCCTTGTTTTTTCACAATCATACATGCAGGCTGTGTGTTGGCGTGTGCGCGACCTAAGACTAACATCACATAAATCCATCATCATATAAATCCATGATGATAGAATGCACAACAAAAGTTTAGGAAATAATCCTGGTAAGCAGGTGTTTGCACACCTTTGTGCGAGAATTAGTTGAATATGCGATGTTGCGTGAGAAATAAGATTTAAAACTTATGAAGAGAGAGAGGTCAAAGGAGAGTCTTTGAGAAAATCTTAAATCCTTCAGTTATTCAGGTATGATTCTGTCGCGGCCGCCCTGTACACATCTAGATCTAATGAGGGTCAATTCACAGGTCAGTGTAAGCTGTGCGAGTATGTGGTAGATCTCATTGTCAGCTGACCTCAGTCATCTACCCACCGCAGGATGGACCCCTGACCCCCCACACACACATTCAACAGTAACACAACCTTAGACACACCCTCTACAATAATGAGAACAGTCAGTGAAGACAGGGAGACACAAAGTGCCCGAAAGCATCCCACACACATCCGCTTAACACACCAGATATAACAAACACACTAAAATGCATAAAGACCGTGACCTGATGAAAGTCTCACTGTATTGGAAAAATACCACAAAACAGTACTATGGTTTATCACGTTTGTTTTTACCAGTTTGGTGGTAAAACCATATTTGTTTTGTCGCTTTTGTTTTGGTAAAATCATAGTTATCATTCAGTACTCTAATATAAAGGTACTACAATATTCTTATGATACCATCAGGTCAGTAATGGTCAATAGCACCCAAAGAATCTGAACAGACAGCTACAAAAAAAATGTAAAGAGTTTTGTATTGCAGCTATTTCACTCCAATTTCTGTTGAATTACAACTAAAACTAACCTCAGGAGTGACACAAAGTCGTCGTGTGAAAGACTGAGAGAATGCAAGACATTAAAGTTGGGGGAAAACCAGGCTTTGTCCCTAATATATTTATCATGTAAATCCATGTAAAACATTATAATATTGTGTTATTTTAAAATGAATATGAACTTGTTAGTGCAATGTTTAAAATGTCAAAAGATAGTTATTTTACCAGTTCGTCCTGTTTCAAATGTCTGTAAATAAATGGAAACAAAAAAAACTAGAGACGGTGTACCAGACGCACACGCCTGGCCCGATGTTAAATTCTGATATGTGTTTGTTGATCTGTCTGGCTAGAGGCTGATAGTAAAACTATTCATATTTTATGTAATTGATATAAATGTTTATGTATTATTTATTGTATAATAACTGTATTAAATAAATACAAATATTGAATATCAATTTTATTAAACAAACAATTTGTTTAAAGGGTTGTGTAACTTTTAGTTCAGCCATGTAATGGTTTTTCTACTGGTAACACAAAATAATACTGGATAGACATACTTTTTACTTGCTATAGCTTATGTTATTTACTTGTTATTTCTTTTGCTTGTTATCAGAAATAATCTTCTATATTCTTTGCGGATGTGGACCGGAAGTTACGTTTGGGCCACAAAAGCCTGCATGGGCATTAACGTTTATGTTGTTGCTTTGGAATTTGGAAAAAATGTTGTCATTAGTTTACAGAATTAAACAATTTATGCTTCTACTAAAACCTATAAAAAGTTGAAAACAATTTTGTTGTGGTCTCTTAATTTATTTCCGTGGCGGTAGCGTAATAAAAAGTGGAACCCAGGTTGTAACACAGAAAACCAATCTGCAGTGATTTATGGCTGTAAATGAAGGAGTCATGTGGGAGAGCTGTTTGTTATATCAGTGCTAATTGTCCGAGTGTGCGTCTCTGTATATAAACATCTCAAGGAGATCTTACTGATAAGCTTGTAAACCAGGTGCGCTGGTGACCACTAGATCTGTCTATTGCAGAAACTTACATTGATGTCTTTACCCGCCCAGTTGCACTCTTCTCTCCAATCAACAGGCGCTGGCCAGTTAATCTGAAAGAAAGAGACGGAGAGAGATCATAGGTGAGGAAGAGGTTTGGGTAAAGGTTATCACCTCTGCAGGGTTAGACGTGTCCCTTAGCTTGAGGGACATTCTCGCTGAACCCCATCAGAGAGACAGTTAAAATACGACCAGGGGCAAAAAACACACATATACATCCGGACACAAGATAGCTTAAAAGCACCTGTGTGTGCTTGTGTGAGTCTCGCCCTGGCACACAGTGACTGAGAACTCTCGCCCATCATTACTTCCTTCCTAAAGAAATAATGATCCATCATTCCGTCAGCAGCACGGTGGTCTGGACCATAACAAACCATCATTTAGTTTGAAGTCTAATTTAAAAAGTTAAATGATAAAGCTTTCCCCGTTCTTTCAAGCATAATAAGAATTTATAAGTTTAGTGGATGAAGTGGAGAGATCTAAATGCAAGTGTAAATGGGATCCAGGGGCGGACTGACCAGTAGGACATTCTGTCAAAGTCCAGAACGGCCGTCCCACCGACGGGCTACGGCCACGACCAGGGGAGGACATATTTTACGAATGCACCCAATGTGAAGGCATAAGACACATATGCATGTAACACAATGCACTCGATAGATTTCCTATAGCTCAGTGGTAAGAGCATTGCGTTAACAGCGCAAGGTTGTGGGTTTGATCCCAGGGGATTGCAAATACCTATGTAAAATGTATAGGATAAAGCAATGTAAGTCGCTTCGGATAAAAGCGTCTGCCAAATGCCTAAAATGTAAATGATACACACAACCCCCCGTCCGACAGTTTTGTTGGAGTACTGATGCCATCAAACACAACGCACGCCACCCCCCCTTCGACAAAATTGGTGAAGAGCTGACATGGGCCGAAAAATCCAGGGCCGCCCCTGATGGGATCTAACATGTTTCGTGATGTGCCACAAAGAGTGGTCAAAAACACTATTTTAACATTATTTGAAGGTTAACATTTCACATAGGAAAGGATTTGGTAAGAAAAAGAGAGAAAATGTAATGTACCTTCTGTTCCTGTTTGCTGATGTTGTCGAGACTGAGCGATAACAAGTAGTTACGACCGCCAACAAAAAGACGTCCTCTCTCTTCATCCAACAGGAGTGCTCCAAAACAACATGAACGTTCTAACTCAAATCGCTTAACTCCATTAAACTGTTGAAGATCTGGAGACACACAAAAAACAAAACAGCTCAGAAACGAGAAGTTGGTTGTAAAAAATCTTTTTAAAGACTTGGTTGCCACTTGATTTGATATTTTGTTATCTGAAACGTCTAATAGGGTTTTTAGGACCACCATACATGCAGTCACAAATTAGTATTAAGCAAGATACATTACCTTTATAAGACAGCTTCATACGTGGTGAGGCCAATGAAGAACTTCCACTGGATGAAGCGCTGATGCTGACCAGCCCAAGCAGAACAAACAAACTGCACATCATCACCACCGTCGTCATCATCTTCTGAGGACCACCAGAACTTCTCAGTCAAGGAAAAACGTCAGACAGCTGCCAAACAGATGGCTGACCGGGATGCTGGTTGTCGAGGCAGCTGTTGCCGTGACAGCTCTTAGGTGTCCTGCTTGTTGTGACAGTGATGCGGTGAAAGTTTATCCTTTATGCTGGAGGCTAAACATAAAAACAACAACAGAAATGTTACACAATTTCATACATTTCTTTCTTGCAAACCTTACTTAAACAGTAATACTGTTCAGTGCACCAGTCTTGTAAAAGCCAGAACAGATCTGCAGCCACACACAGACACACACACATGCAGAAACACTGGCATATGGTACAAAGCTACTGTCCTGTCTAAAGACAGAGAGAAATCTGATCTAATATATCTCTCACACACATATTCATTCACACAAGCCTTCCTATGGCTCAGTGGTTATAGCATGGCATTAGCAACGCCAAGGTCATGGGTTCGATCCGAGGGATTGCACATACTTAGTAACAAATGTATAGTATAATGCAATGTAAGTCGCTTTGAAAAAAGCATTTGCCAAATGCATAAATGTAAATGGTCCATGTTTGTTGAATAGCCAAAGTGAAAGCCAAGCTCAAGTGGGTCAGAACAGCATCCAGCTCTCATTTCAGAACAACAAAATCGAATTACTGTAGAGTGTGCCTGCGCTTGTTTAATATTACTGCCCTCGTTCATATACATCATGTGGAAAGCAGATGAGAAAGGAGAAGATACTGTATCATTCTGGCTAACTAGACAAACAGCTGATTTGATACGCAGGCTAAAAGCAGGAATCTCATCCGCTCTTAGTCAAAACATTGAGATGAACGCATGCACTTTGACGCATTCTTGTGCTTCTAATGTTCTTCCTTTATCTAATATATAGATATATAGTTTATTATACCCAGATAAAAAAGTACACTAAAATACACTAAAATATTAAAGTGATGTGATTTTACAAAATAATTTTGTCCTTATACAATTAGACTTTTGACTTTTTAAGATAAACTTGGGAAGATCTAAGTGTACTCCACTGTGCTGTTTACCATTATTAGAAGTACTACATTTACATATTTTTAGTATGTTTAGTACAAACTTAATATGTGAGCACTGTTTAGCGCACTACTTCTGTACCTGTGTAAAGTGAGAATGTAGAGTGTGTGTGAATAAGAGCAAAATCAGGCACATAAAGAGGAATTTGTGTGGTCATCTTTTGTCTGTATCCTTATTTTTGTATATTGCAATTGTTAATTATGAAACAAAGCATCATACAATTTCTTTTTCTTTCCAGGTAGGACACCAAAAAGGTGCTGAATTTATGTTTTGAGACAGAAAAGCGTTAAAAGAAGATGATATATGCATTAAACAAAACACATGTCTAAAAGCTCCAAAGTAACACACAACACACACACAGAACTACTTTATATACCCATTTGCTGCAGTGATGAATTTTAATAAGTGTTAGTGAGCAGCAGCAGTAAGATAAAAGGCGACCTACTGACTCCACTGAATATAGATTTTACTCACACACACAAACAAACACACATCTGTTTCAGTTCACTTGCTAAAATGTATCCCTAAAAAAAGATGGGTGAGTACTTCGACTGAACCTTTTAGTGTTACATTTCTTCCTTATGAAAAGAAAAAGTTGTATTTTAGTTGATGATTTTTTATTTAAGTTTTAGAACACAATAGCATCCCAATACAAACATAAATGAGCTTTGTTCTTTCTACTCTTTCCATCTTTCTGTTTCTCTCCCTGCGAATAATGGATCTATTCACACAGTCAGACAGCAGAAGTCTCATAATGAAACACATACACACAGTTTCTCTCTGTCTATAGCGCTTTCACCCTGATTAGCTGTGCTAATTTACTATAAACACATAGTTAATATGAGCTTCTGCAGACCCGGTATGTATGACACACACACATTCAAGTAGATTCTCACTCGTCCCCCCCCCTTCCCCACAATCCTAAGAGATTTATATAAGACTACAGCAGAAAAGTGCATCTCTGTCCTTCACGTCTCTTTAAGCAAAGAGGCTGTGCTAACGCAGCAAATCATACATCATCATTACAGTCAAGGCTATAGCTGAACTACAACACACATACACACGGACCCATAGATGCTTTAGTAATAAGGGGCTCTTTTGGAGACACATTGGTTTTCACAGTAAGATCCAATACACTGCCCAAAACCGAACCATCACGCAAACCTTAATTTAGCCAATTTATATGTTCACTTTATTTTCATACATTTTGTGAGCCTTTACAAATTAAGCCAAACCTACACAAATGCATACACATTGGCATATGCGGTTAATGAGGACTCTCCATAGACGTAATGATTTTTATACTGTACAAACTGTATATTGTATAACCTACCCATCATAGAAAACTTCTGCATTCTTTAAGAAAATCACCATTCAGTATGTTTTTAAGTGATTTTCACAGAAAGTGTCCCCGTAAACCATGTTTACATTGTTTTTCGTGTCATTTTGCATATATGTGTCAATCAAACACAAGCGCGCACACACACGCACGTGCAGAGGAAGGCCTCTCCACAGGAATCAGGTCCTAAAACCAAATGCTTCTAAATCCAAAATAAACAAACAATAATTAACCTTAAGACCTCAAATAACACAAGACAAAACAAGTAAAAAAGGTATATGGAGAAAAGCGTGTGGACATAATTACGCCGTCGTAAGATTCTAAGTCCATGCCACTTGGTGTTTGCGAGCGAGAGAGAGAGAGAGAGAGAGAGAGAGAGAGAGAGAGAGAGAGAGAAAGAGATGGGAGGAGAAAGAAGTCGATTGTTCCACTGAGCGGTTCCTTTGGACTGAGACCAACTGTCAGAATCTCCAGTAAGGGAGCGAAACAGAAAAGAAAGAATGAAAGAAAAGTGTAAGGAAAGGCCTTCGCGAGGGGAAGTAACACTTAAAGGAATAGTTCACTCAAAAATCCACAAAACGTCTGTCATTATTTACTTGCCCTCTTGTTGATATAAACCAGCATGACTTTGATTCGACTATGATTCTGTTAACCAAAATAAATCTTTTTTAAAACAAGAGCAACGAAAATGGACTAACGTTTTCGAGCCTCAAAAGAGAATAAATGATAAAGTTAACATTACTCTATATTCTTTACAGTTTTTATGAAACCAATAACTTTGTAACACTGACAAAATATTTTCTGAAACAGCTCCAGTCCTCCACATTAATTGTGATTGCAGAGAAAATAGCAACCAATACTTCAAAGCTCTCCGTGTTCAGCTGCAACAAAGTCACACAGGTTGAAAATGGCATGAAGATAAGTCAAAGAATGTTCACTTTTGGCTGAACTAATCCTTCGACAGTGTGAGAAACCGCAGGTTACCAATAGATTCTCGTCCTAGAAAGAGGAAGACAGAGGAACAAACATACTGACAGAGAAACATTATTCTTTCTTTAGCATTGTCTGTGTAAAAAGCCAACCCACCTTGCTAACTTCTCTTCTTGACTTTGGTCTCTGCAGGTCTAACAAGGGCATTCTGGCACACTACCATAAGTAACTCTCCCCTCTGCGGTCTTTCCCACAGCTCTCTCTCTCTCACTCACTCTCTCTCTCTCCTTGCAAATCTCTCACACATATAGATGTGACACAACATCAAACTGCCTTAAACTCTCTTCCTTTAGATCCACTTCTACGCTGTCTGAGATAATACCGTGTATACACACAACAAAGACACATACACATGCAAATCCTTTCAAATCGAGTCCAAAGAGAGAATTTGGCGGCTCTCAGCCCCGTTGCGAGCGAAACGGCAAGTTTCAGCATGTGGATGTGTAACTGCAGTGATCTCTCAGGTCAGCCGCAAGCCCTCAGTCCATTTAGAATAATGCAGAAGTACAATCCTTCCTCACACAGACACACTCTCTCTCACACTCCATCAAAATTAAAGCCGTCTGACCTCCTCTTTAGACTGAAGTCTGTGTGTCTTGGGTGTGTAATTTTATTAGGGGTGTTTGCTATAGGGCAGACATCACAGCTATTATTGCTTAAAATTAAGATTGTGTGTTTTTCTTGGATACATTATTTTGCCCAACAGTCACAAAATAAGTCGAAAAAAAAAAACTTACACTTTTATGACAGGACCTATAGATTTAAAGGTCCAGTGTGTCATGTTTTGGAGGATCTAATGACAAAAAATGCAATATAATATGCATAACTATGTCTTAAGATGTGTATAAAGACCTTACACAATGAAACATTATGTTTTTCTTACCTTAGAATGAACTATTTCTATATACATACACAGCGAGTCCCCTTACATGGAATCCGCCATGTGGTTTCTACAGAAGCGCTAAACGGACAAACTGCTCTACAGAGCGCGTAAATACTTCTTCATCTTCTTCGGCAAATAAGCAAAAACGTGACGACATCCTACTCCTTGTTAGCCGTAGTGTTTAGAAAGGGAGGGGCGCCCAATGGAGTGAAACCTCACCGCTAGATGCTGCTAAATTTCATACACTTCACCTTTCAAGACTTCAGTTTTGACTTAAGTCAGTACGCAAAAACCCAGAAGAACCTACTACAACACCTAAAAATGTCCTAGCAATGCACCACAAAATGCAGAAAAACTTAGCATCCACGTAGCAACACCCTGGCAACCACCCCGAGCATCTCAATAAACCTTTGTGAAACCAAACACCACTTGCATTTCGTTATAAATAGAAATATAGTCATTATTATTAGTGTAATAGCATATATAATTGAGATGTCTGTCATTTGTAATCCGTGTATGTGGGGGGTATTTAGCAAAGATCCAGGGTTGCCAGGCACTGTGCAAACACCTTTGAATAAATGGGAAAACACAGAAGGATCCTCTTTTGCTCCGTTTCAGATAATAGTGCTCCTTAACCCTGTGCGATTTTGTGGTTACCATGGTAACGCTGGGTTTTTGATGTGTGTACTCCTGTATAATCTTTAAAGTCTATTAAACACTTTAAACCCCTTGAGTTCAAGTGGCACTCTGATACTGTACTCAAAGACAACAGTTGCGTGTGTCAGAGTAGGTGTGTGTGTACTCGTACAGTACAATCTTAATGTATTGTTGCTAGTGCAGAGTTTGTTTAATTGGTTGGCTGCAGATACAGTGGCGAGATCTTTTAGTGTGGTTTTTATCAGAAAGTACCCTGTAAAACAGCGGAAGATGTCGTTTCAATAGGCCTTGCAATAAACGAAGGGTGTTTCACTTGTAAATTTGGAAGAGCACACAGATAAACACATGTAAAACACACACCCTGGAATTCTCCGAGTTATAAACTGTTGTCCCACACCACAACATCCCACGACTTGAACAAATGAGCGTTGCGTCAACGTGGCCAGCTGACGTCAATAACAGCTGATTCATCTCACACTCGCACACGCACGCACACATCCCTTTGTGTTTTTTTGGAACCCTTTTAATTTCTTCTAGGGAGTCATTTGTAGTAAGTGATCCAAGGTGCTCTTTCCATAGGATGAAAGTGAATGGTGACCAATGATGGTCAAGTATTGTCAGAGCGAGAATTACAGTAAATATCCGTCTGTTCCTTACTCAAGGCACATGATTGTCTACTGTGTGACACATGAAGTCAACTTTATTTATGTATTTTGATTTCATAGACTTAAAGGGACAGTTTACCCCCCAAAAAATTTACATCATTTACTCACCCTCGAGTTATTACGAATCTGTATAAATGTCTTTGTTCTGATGAATAAAGAGAAAGATGTTAGAAGAATGCTTGCAACCAAACAGTTCTTTGCCACCATTGACTACTAGTTGGAAAGATTACAAGATGGTTGTAACAGTTTGCTCCCTACATTCTTCAAAAAAGCAAAAGAAGCAACTCTTTAAATAACAAAAAAAACAATTTTGCTATGTTAACAATTTATTACTACATAAATCTATGTTTGCATGTGTTTGTGTGTGTCTAGCACAGGGATATCAGTCCATTTCAACCCGTGTTGGATTCTGGGACAATATTGCTCGAGTTGTAAGACCCATAGCTAATCACCATAACCGTGGCCGACACACCATCATGACATAAAACAAATTCCAGAACTAAGAGGGTGATTATCACCAGGACAACGTCGCTGTATCACCCACTTCTGTTTCTGACCGTAAAACTCAAACCCGATTGGACAGGAGCAAACAACTGCAATTGGCTGAAATTTACAGGACGAGCACGTCATAACTCACGCAGCTGACAGTTAAATGTGCTAATTTAAGCTATAGGCACACCAGCTTTCAGAAGGTGAAAATTACACCCTCCACAACACAAGCCTAGTTTAAAAGGTTTGTTCCTTACGGTTGTGTTTTCTTCACGAAACGTCCCATCTGAACCTTTGATTAAAGCCTGCGCAAATTCCATTTGCTTCTCCAAGTGAATATTAGCCATGTTGTTTCAACTGCACACTTTTCTCTTTTTCCCCAGTTGTGAAACCATCATGAGGATAAACCGTTTTACTCATAATCTTCCTTGCTTTGAAGTGGGCAAGAATGTATCGCAGTTAGCATGCACATTTGTTTAAGATATTTTTTCTACATCAAGAGTTTTACACTTTTGTTCTCAGACTAGAACTAAACTGTGAAGTGCGTATTACAGATCTTAAAGGAATGGTTCACCTTCAAAATTTAAATTCTGTCATCATTACTCATCCTTTTGTCATTTTAAACCCGTGTAATTTTCTTACTTCTGCAAAACAAGATAGGAAGAAATGAGAAAAGAATATATTTAAAAAAAGTTGGTAACAGAAAACAATGCAAGTAAATATGAACCAATGGTTTTCTGTTACCAACATTTTACAAATTATCTTCTTTTGTGTTCTGCAGAAGAAAGTCAGTCATAAAGGTTTGAAATGACAAGAGGGCATGTCAATAATGACTTAATTTTCATTTTAAAGATAAACTATCTTTAAAACTAGTAAACTATGAAAACTATGCACATAACTGTTTAGTTCTGTTCATGCTTTTTTTCGTCAGACACATTTTCTCAGGAGACTTATTTAACATCAGTCCCTGGCCACTTCCATTAGGCCTTTGACCTAAAACGGCTGCAGTGTGAAACCAGTGGGAAATCCAGCAAACACACACAGAGAGGGTCAATCCCCAGCCCTTTCCCCAGGTAGGATTATGGATGATTGACAGGCGCTTTATAACTCAAATGACACACATTTTTATGACTTTTAAACCTTTTCTTATTGTGATTTCTCCCTTTCTCTCTGCATCTTTTGTCTCCCCAAAAGTCAGAAAAGCTGGAAGTCTTATAAAAGTGGAGATTATAACGCTTTCCCTCTCCTATCCCTTCCCTCACTATACACACACAACACACATTTTCCTGGGTTTACTCCCTGTGGAGACTGGAGATCTGTTCCCAGTAAGAGCTGTCAGAACAGATTCTGGAGTCGGGATAAAGAGACAGTGAGTGTGTGTCTCACAGCACACTGTCGAGAAGCTGTCAGAGCCTCTGGTGTAATACTAATGATGTACCCACATACACATGCAGCAGTAATGTTATTCGTCTGCAGTGATGGGGATGAGGAGAGATTATCAGTGGTTTGACTGGTTCCCCAGACACTGTGATGGGATGAGAGAGGAAGATCACCGCTGGAGTTTGTGCCTTTCGACCCACAATCCTTTCCCATCTTTAGTCTAACCCAAGAGCCAGACATACACTGTACATACTCATGAAAGACCATACTTTTATTTAATCCCATGTCAGTCTCTCTCACTCTTCCCATCTCTCGCACACACAGTTTAGGATGAAGTGTCTCAGAAGTGGCAGAAATCCCCTCTATTAGAATGTAATTGAAAGGCAGGGAGACCAGTAAAGGATGATAGATGGGTTTAACACACACACACACCTTGTTTCTCAGGTGTCAGTTAAAACTGCGATTGGACAATGCAGGTGGGCCATTTATGGTTTCCACTGAAACGCCCACTTGGGAAATCACCCTTGGAAAGACAGAAAGGAAGATGCTTTTACAGGTCAAGGAAAAGCACACACACACACTCTAATGCATGAACATTAAAAAGTGTGTAGTCCTTTGCGATTCACTTTCAATCTACCCAAAGCTTTTTCACCACATCTGAAGCCAAAAAAATCAAAACCCATTCATTACGATAAAGACAGAATGATTGAGACAGACACGAAAATTAGGGTAGGAATAGGAAAACCAATAAAATCTCTAAATAAAGAGGAAATTGGTTATATTGTGTATGTGTAAATCAGGGAACAATGTCTACTCTAATAATCACTCAATACATGTAAATTATTAGATTCAACATACACAGCAAAACTACATCTAACTAATCTTTTATGACATCCAGAGCAGACTTCATTATGAACTCCCTATCACATTCATGAAAACCATCTTAACCTTGTGGGCCCACACAGCGTATAAATAAAACAGACCAAATAAGAAACAAGTGCCAGGCTAAAGGTTAATGACAAAACATGTATAACCAAATTTGACTACGGGAGTCTGAGAGAGATGCAGGAAACAGACACCAAAATTCCACCAGACCAACTCCTTTGGTACACATGGCTGTCTCGTGTTTGTGTGCAGATCTAAGACTTTATGTTTAGTTTTGGTGAATGTTTAATTTATTCTAGTAATGAGCACAGCTGCAGAAAAACCGAACGAGTGTTCCCTGCTTCACACAGAACAAGCTCCCATATAAATAGAGCAACTGACAAAGAAAGAAAGAAGTTGGCAAGCATTACTCACAATTTATCTTTTTGGGAACTGGAACATAAAACCCTATAATATACACAACGAAGTCTTCAGAGGTGTATAAAGACCTTACATAATGAAGCATTATGTTTTTTATTACCTTGGAATGAGCTATTTCTATCTTTATACACCGCTGGTCCACTTGCATGGAATTTGCCATGTTAGCCATAAACAGACAAACTGCTCTGCAGAGTGTGTTTCTTGAATATGTAATTTTCTTCGGTAAAGAAATGAAAAGTGACAACATCTTAGTTCTGTGTCAGCTGCCATAGTGCTTCGAAAGGGAGGGGTGGAGTAAGCCATTGGTTGCAATTCACAACCTCACAGCTAGATATCGCTAAATTTCACACGTTGGACCATTAACTCATTTACAATGTGGTCGCTAATATTTTGGTTATCAATATGCAGGGGGAAATAGCAAAAATCTCAATCTGAAGGATAAAATGATTATTTTTAACAATAATGCAAAATTGTTTGCTGGCTGACAAAAAATAATAGTTATGCCTGATTATTTTTGCTCAGTTTTTCTGCAAGAGTAACAAAAGTAAGTACTTGGCCATGAATATATATCTCACTGTCTGTCATCATACACAAACTGTTAATCCTTAGACAGACATTTAAGCACGTGGTCGTGGATTCCTTTAACAAGATTAATCCACTCATTCGTCCTACGGGATTAAATTGACATTGAATCTTTCTTTCTCGTGCTCTTTCTTAAACCCAAATATTCAAGTTATGCAAGATTAACATTTGGACCAAATTAACTTTGCTTGCTCTTTCCTTAAGTGTTGTGGGTTAACGAGACCAAAGAAATGTGACAATAAAGATAAATAAAGTTTTCAAGTGTGTTGATGATATTGCTGATGTGTGTGTGTGGGAGACGTGAGCTCACACAATGATCCAAATTCCTGCCTGCATTCTTTTGGAACCTAGACACTTACACACAACACATAAAACACAACACACACTTTCATACCTATACACAGTGACAGAGGGTCTCAGGAGAGGGTCAGTTCTACCTTACACAGTTCAGAAAGTTTCCGTGCTGATGGCAAAATGTAGGAATGCTTATATTACCCACTAATTAATTCATTACATAAAGAAACAGACTGTTAATAAACCACCTAGGAACAAGAAAACCAAAGAACCCCACATTTCTCATTCACACACACATACGCTGACAAAACTGCCCCACTCTTTGCTCTGAGCTGCCCTGGGGCAAATAACCATCGAGGGTGTGTACAGCAGCCAGGTGTGTGCGTATGTGTGTGTGTGTGTATGTGATGGACAGGTATTGATTTACTAGTGCTGAGATTGCTAGTGGGCAGAATCTCAAAGGGCAATGGACATTCAACACTACACACACAGTGAGAAAGAAGACCTGTCATTATATTTAAGTTGATCATGAGTTTCTCATCAGTTTCTTGCATATTGAGCTTCTGCAGTACAATATGTACTGTAAACACATTCTCATTGCAGCAATGAACATCGTCCCACACTCAATTAAATACGTTGAGAGGATTATTCCCTCTTTTACACACACACACTCTCTCACACACACAAACACACACACGCGCACACGCACAGGTAGCTTGTTAGGGGGGCTGTGGGCACCAAATCAGAGGATGCAACCAACCACATCTCATCTCATCCTGGGACTAAATTTTTCACATACACACACATACACAATCTTTCTCTCTCTCAAACACAGCACAGCTCTTTTTGCACGTCTGATCTTCTTTCATTATTTAAAGGCTGCTGCTGAACATACACTTTAGGTGACCACTACAGTGTAATGAGCCAGGATGCAACATAAGCACACACACATGCTGACTTGAGCAGCTTACTATTGAGGGGTGCACATAGATCTGCATTCTCCCCCTTTTCAACACACATATCTACACACATACTCTTCTACTCTCTGATGAGCATTAGCTAATCCACACTGACGGCCCTGCTCCATTACCCATAATCCTTAATGCCTTTTTAATGTATCTTTCTCTTGAACTGTCTGTGTCTGTTTGAATACATACATAGTGGCATCTTTTAGACTGGTCACACTTAAGTCCACTTCTATTAAAGAGGAAATCTATCAGTGTCGCACATTCATTCCCACTTTTAAAAAAGGTGTCACGCTGTACTCTGTCCCCAGTTACAACCTGCATGTGTTAAATCCATGCGCGTGACCTCTGAATCAGGCTGAAAGTCAATGACAGACCGATTGGGATGAATGGAGGGATGATGAAGTGTTTAGAGTCTCTGTCTGTTCTCTTTCACTCACACATCTACTTTCAGTTCAACTTGATTTACCTGTCGTTCCTTTAATCATGGCCACATACAAACACATACAAACATACACAACACAAACAAACACACTCCCTTTTTAAAGCACTGGAGAAGCATGTGCCTCCCTCTTTTTAATCAACCAACAATGTTTTGTCATTTTGGTGACCCATATGTACACTCACCCTCAAACACCCCAGCACGCACACTTCTGCGGGTACTGCCTAATGAGATCATACCTCCATAGGCTCTCAGCAAAATATAAACACGGAACAACTTAGAAATACTTTCGCCCGAAATACACACACACAAGCCATCGTTTCCCACGAGAAGGGGTTGAAAAGCTCAAAATTAACAATTCTCTATACATCTATAGAGAAACCAGTGAGAGGGTCACATTTAAATCATGGGGAGGATATAGACATAAAAGTGTAGATACATATTAAAACTCTTTACTAAATTAAATAAAAAATGTGCACGTGCAGTCAAATATTTTCAGTACATCCAATACATTATTTCAAAGCAACAGATGGCGATGAAATGGCCCTGTTTATCAACAACTGTATGATGATTCCATAATAATACAACAAAAAATTACACGTTTCGCTGTGTGTGTGTGTCTGTGTGCGTGTGTGTAATATGGAAAGAGGAGCACAAAAGACTATCACAATAACCTTAATCAGGACATCCACACACACTTACATCACACACACACCTGTATATAAGTATCATTACAAACAACACCTCCTCCACTGCTCTCTAATCCTGCCTGATCTATCGTTTCTTTGCTTATCGCTCCATCTCTTCGTCTCTTTTATCTGTCTCTCCCTCGAGTGAATTGTGGGAGTCCCTCCTTCGGTAAACTGACCTATTCAACATTTTTGTACTTGGTGACTTAGTTTTGTTTCTTCACAACCAACCTTGGAATTCTTATGAGGGGCAAAAGGTATCAGAGACACTCATAAGCAGAGTCAATATCTTAATAATGAAAACAGGAAGAGATAAAATATTATAGATAAAGATGATATTTTTCAATTATTAACTTATATAAACTTCTGGGGTTCCATAAGAATTTAGATACTGAAGACTCGGTTTAAAAGTACACTTGTTCACTGTGTTAGACAACAAAATATTAAAGATGCAGATGCAAACCGATTAGTATTAAAGTAATTTTTGTCTATTTGCTGTATGAAGACATGTCTCTTATACATGTAGTTCATCGTATCACATTCACAAATGTTAGACTAGAAACTAAAATATCCTAAATACTTGTTCTTATTATAAACAATATAATAGCTTAATAACTATTTAAAACAACATACTTGATTCTTGCATGCATTTCTTTTTTCTTAAGATACTATTGAGATTGTAAAGTTTCATTGCTGTAGTGTTTGTCATGAAGAATAAATATTAAGGATATATAAAGAAGGTATCTTTTGGTTGATCGTATGCATATGATATAGCTCTAACCTCACAAAAATATAATTGATCATTTGTTATCTAATTTATAATGTTTATCACTACTAAGAAAGAACTCACTGAACTGAATTCTTCTGAACAGCGTTTGAACCTAAAATCTGCTTTTATGCTTCCATAAAATCTATGGAATAACATATTGGATTTATGTTTTGAATGTAGCTCTGGTGCAGTTATCTGCATGATGTTTCTAGCAAATGTTCAGGAGGCAGCGAGTGGAGAGGAACATGGATGGCAGCATGCAGTTAACCTCAGTCCTCTATCCTTCCACAGCCCCAAATCTTTACCATTATATGCTGTTTAAAAGTTCTGATAATTTTATGATAATTTTATTTATAAATAATTTAATTAAGACACTGTGAATGAGTCAAATAGCTTTCCTAGTGGAGACGAGGATTTAACCAGTTCAGGATTTTACTAAATGTTAAGTGTATGATTTGTTCATGCTAAAAAGAAATTGACATAGTAGGTAAAAAAAGAGAAATAAAATAAGGAAAAATATTTGCACTCCTATAGAGAATGGATTTTTGAAAATAATGTAATGTGTTTTAAATCTAAAGATCATTGACACACACACACACGCACATGCACACACATACTTATATCAAAATAGAAACTCCAGCAGTGACAAGGCATCTGACAATTGTGCTCTAATAGATTGATATAAAGGGCCCTAAAAGTGTGTGTGAGGCAAAACGCATTTCTGTGCGAGTGTGTGTGAGGAGGGGGAGCCAAATTAATCTGGGGTCTGATACCCCCCTATGGGAGCAGCTCAATTAACGATCCACACCGGCTGAGACAGCAGGCTAAAAGCTCTTGCTCTCTCAATCTCTCTCTACTCCTCTCCTACTCTGTCTCTCGACCCACCCCCTAATCCTGAGAGCAAGAATCAAGGAGCCAGCAAAAAAATCGAGAAAGTCACTTGAAGATGCACAATAGAGGACAGCATGGGACCTCATGGTTGTGTGTGAGTCCTAGCGTGTGATTTCATCCAGCGCACTCACACGAAGTCACTGACACACAATGTCCCCTCAGAGTCGCCGCTAAACCAACACAACATTCTTCCCTTCACCAAAAACACAGCTGACCAAGAACACAGCATGCGGTGTTTTAGTGTGACTGCGTGTGTGTGTGTGTTTGTGCGGTTAATTACTATTTTGGGTAGAGCGTGGTATGAAGTGTCTGTATGTGTGCAGTGCGGGTCAGGTTTTGCCTATGCTATTGGGACCGAACGTCCCCACAAGGACAGTAAAACCTGAAATCAGCTACCGGCCAATGGTCCCCCCTGATAAAAATAAAAAATGCTAAATAGTTTCTATGTGGGTTAAGTTGAGGGACAAACAATACAAGGTAACGGAAATTCTGTGTGCATGCGCACACTTACATCTTTTCAACAATCTCATGGTTTTTAAACTATAAAAATCATAAAATGTTTATGATTAAGTGATGATAACAGTGTTTTGCTCTTTGAGTGTACCAGAGAACATCATCCCATGCGTCACAAGAATTGTGAGGGTTGCAGGGGGGTAAATATTTCAGAAGAAACACTCTTACAGAATGAACATGTCTTTCTCTATCATTGTCTTTCTCTCTCTCTCTCTCTCTCTCTCTCTCTCTCTCTCTCCCTTTCTCATTCTCATTCTCTGACCTGTTAATCTTTTAATATCATTCTATATCAAAAAAATCACTGTCCAGTTAGGTCAGTCCACACGTGCCAGGTTTCACATACATGACCTTAGTTTAACCACACACAATCTATTAAATTAAACTGCAATGTTTATAGCTATAAAACGACACAAAATTACAATCTGTTCACACGCCACACGATGTGTTGCACACACACACATACAAAGAGGTCGAGCAGCTTGTCGCAGTGGAAGGCTTCCTACTCACTTTCTCTTATCCAGATTCATATGAACTTTAAACAAAAACCATTAAACATATTCCTCAACACATCAAATATTTTAAAATAGAGATGACTTTGAGCTGAACACTATTAAGCAGCTATACATCTTTAATGCACTCACGTTCATTCACAAACACACTAACAGTGCATTCAAGCATACTTTCAAATAAAAAGAAACTCACTCACCTGTTTTTTCTGAGAGTCCTTTGAGCCTCAAGTTCATCCGTTTCTGACAGGTGCCATGGTCCCGTAGACTCCAGAGGAACAACAGGCTCACACACACTCTCTCCTCAGCTTCTGAAGCACACGCTAAATGGCCGGGGAATGACAGATCACAGCAGCAACAGTCCACGCATGAACATGTGTCTCAAATCCAAGAGTTAATTTATTGCATGCGTCTCTTTTTCTCCTTCAGTTTCTTCTATCCCGGGCTGAAGTGGTTTTCCAGTTATGCTTCCTTGCTCTGTTCTCACTCTTTAATTTGAGTTAATCTTAATTTTCTATCTTACTTACTGT